>NC_064628.1:17539608-17842639 GCF_023864275.1 Schistocerca cancellata | reverse complement strand
ACGTTCCTTCCCTCGCGGAAACTATTATCTATGATGTACTTCATTTTCAACAAGAAGTGATTCAGTTCATTGGAGGTCGCGTTCGTCATTCACAATACTAAACGACCGATGCAGTGTACTTCACCTTTACACAAAAAAATGATGGAGTTAAAAGACACTTCAAATAACGCAATGACAGTTTAGTTAAAATTTCGGAGAAATAGACGCGGTTGTTAAGTACAAACAAGAGTATTTATCTTAAAATATCTTAGTGAATCATTTAAAGAAAATCACTATACTTATAATAATGAGAAAATATTGAGAAAAGGCTATAAAGATCACTGAGCAACATTTATACGTCTCACTGATGATGATATTCATAATAGAAATATATTAGCATTTAAAACTATGAAAATACTCAATAAACGAGAGAGAGAGAGGTATCCTTATGAGAAATACAGAAAAAACGAAATGTATAATTGTCTAGAAGAACCTGTTGTAAGAAGATGCCAGTAGAATTCAGAATGAAGCAGATGACAGATACATGAATTTAGTGCATGGTCTGGACATCAAAAAAGTGATGTTGTTGTTGTTGTCGTCTTCAGTCCTGAGACTGGTTTGATGCAGCTCTCCATGCTACTCTATCCTGTGCAAGTTTCTTCATCTCCCAGTACCTACTGCAACCTACATCCTTCTGAATCTGCTTAGTGTATTCATCTCTTGGTCTCCCCCTACGATTTTTACCCTCCACGCTGCCCTCCAATACTAAATTGGTGATCCCTTGATGCCTCAGAACATGTCCTACCAACCGATCCCTTCTTCTGGTCAAGTTGTGCCACAAGCTTCTCTTCTCCCCAATCCTATTCAATACTTCCTCATTAGTTATGCGATCTACCCATCTAATCTTCAGTATTCTCCTGCAGCACCACATTTCGAAAGCTTCTGTTATCTTCTTGTCCAAACTATTTACCGTCCATGTTTCACTTCCATACAAGGCTACACTCCATACAAATACTTTCAGAAATGACTTCCTGACACTTAAATCTATACTCGATGTTAACAAATTTCTCTTCTTCAGAAACGCTTTCCTTGCCATTGCCAGTCTACATTTTATATCCTCTCTACTTCGACCATCATCAGTTATTTTGCTCCCCAAATAGCAAAACTCCTTTACTACTTTAAGTGTCTCATTTCCTAATCTAATACCCTCAACATCACCCGACTTAATTCGACTACATTCCATTGTCCTCGTTTTTCTTTTGTTGATGTTCATCTTATATCCTCCCTTCAAGACACCATCCATTCCATTCAACTGCTCTTCCAAGTCCTTTGCTGCCTCTGACAGAATTACAATGTCATCGGTGAACCTCAATGTTTTTATTTCTTCTCCATGGATTTTAATACCTTCTCCGAATTTTTCTTTTGTTTCCTTTACTGCTTGCTCAATATACAGATTGAATAACATCGGGGAGAGGCT
Organism: Schistocerca cancellata; assembly: GCF_023864275.1. Taxonomy (NCBI): domain Eukaryota; kingdom Metazoa; phylum Arthropoda; class Insecta; order Orthoptera; family Acrididae; genus Schistocerca; species Schistocerca cancellata. The sequence goes on along the minus strand of NC_064628.1, from coordinate 17,841,183 downwards.
ACAACCCTGTCTTACTCCCTTCCCAACCACTGCTTCCCTTTCATGTCCCTCGACTCTTATAACTGCCATCCGGTTTCTGTACAAATTGTAAATAGCCTTTCGCTCCCTGTATTTTACCCCTGCCACCTTTAGAATTTGAAAGAGAGTATTCCAGTCAACATTGTCAAAAGCTTTCTCTAAGTCTACAAATGCTAGAAACATAGGTTTGCCTTTCCTTAATCTTTCTTCTAAGATAAGTCGTAAGGTCTGTATTGCCTCACGTGTTCCAGTATTTCTACGGAATCCAAACTGATCTTCCCCGAGGTCGGCTTCTACTAGTTTTTCCATTCGTCTGTAAAGAATTCGTGTTAGTATTTTGCAGCTGTGGCTTATTAAACTGATTGTTCGGTAATTTTCACATCTGTCAACACCTGCTTTCTTTGGGATTGGAATTATTATATTCTTCTTGAAGTCTGAGGGTATTTCGCCTGTTTCATACATCTTGCTCACCAGATGGTAGAGTTTTGTCAGGACTGGCTCTCCCAAGGCCATCAGTAGTTCCAATGGAATGTTGTCTACTCCGGGGGCCTTGTTTCGACTCAGGTCTTTCAGTGCTGTGTCAAGCTCTTCACGCAGTATTGTATCTCCCATTTCATCTTCATCTACATCCTCTTCCATTTCTATAATATTGTCCTCAAGTACATCACCCTTGTATAGACCCTATAATATTGTCATCAAGTACATCACCCTTGTATATAGAAGTGATAAGGACCATGAAAGCCTTAAAAAAAACAGAAAGGCAACGGGCACGAACCTTTAATGTATGGTGGTTGTCCCTACAAACTCAGATTGTCACGACAGTATATTACGTGTTGGGAAAACTAAAATTACGAAATTACAAGTCCAACCAAAAAGAGACATGGGAATGACTGTGAGTATTGCAGAGGGATCAGGCTGCAGAACACAGCGTGCCAATTGTACATTAAGTCTGTAAATAATAGGGTGAAAGGTATGGCGGATGAGGTATTTGTGTTAAAACAAGTGAATGAAAAGACGAAGAGAATTCAACTAACGCACTTAGTATTCATAGACATCATAAAAGCTTTTAATAAAATTAATAGATCACTGGGGAATAATGAGAGAAACAGGCTTATATATTACATCTGACAGGTGCTCTTAGGAACCTGTAAAATGATACGTCCAGATTTGTTTCACAGTATGGAAGATGAAGCACTGTTCATCGCTCTTAAGGTATGAATTTTTAGAGGGTATGTTTATTAGACTTTTTTGCTTCGAGTGATAGCTCCTGTCATATCCCTGAATATTGGCCATTACTCCTGGTCATTGTGTGTACAGACATTATTTTTTATGCTGTGTCTTAAATGTAGAATGAAACTGGTCTCGTACTCAAATGCAGGCCAAATCTCGTCGGAGGTTTGTTACCGCCCAAGGGATTTGCTTCGTCCCGCCTTCCCCAACTCAAAACATATTCTCCGTCCCTAATGACCCCGTCGACGACACACGGTAGTCTTCCTCCCTTCTTCATTACATGTGTATTCTGACAAACTCGCACTGTGCCATTCTCGCGTAACCCGACTCGACAGTCCAGGAGAAAATTGTTCCTTGCTGCAGTAACGCAGAGTCAGCGTCACAGTATCCGTGATAATATCTGTGTCCTGCAACATGTACTGTCCGGAGGTACACGTGTAGGGTGGCGCACTGTATGCGCCGTAGCAAGTGGTTAATCCTGGACGGCAGTGCTGGCGGCCCAACTGTCTGGCCGCAGTACAATGCGCTGGTACTCGCCCCAACTGTCTTGCCGACACGGCTGGCTGGTCACGTGATTCACCGAACTATTTCATTCGCTGTGCGTGTCGCCTCCCCCCCTCCCCCTCCTTCCACGCTATCACCACAGCGCTGAATCTACGTCCAATTCAACTGCTCGTGCCTTACGGCGCGGAAAAAAAATATAACAGGCGCCAAAGGTTTGGAAAATGAGAAATGTCACAAACAGTGGCAGTAAACAATTAAAATTAGAGCGGAAATGGAAATTACGGCCGTTTTGACAGTTCGGCAGCCACAATAATTGTCACGCAGGGCGTTCTGGGCAGCGAATGTACGTAGGAGTCGGGAACCAAATAAGCTGGCCTGAAGGGACGGCGTTAACGATGACCACGGCCTCAGTGGCTTTATGAAGACGGCGCTGTTTTCTGTTTCTGACAAACGGCAGATACCGATATTAGTGAGAGCGGAGTCATATCAGATGCGTTTCTCTTCTTGTTACCCCATTGTAAGAACGCATGTTACAGGCTTTTCCTGCAAAACAAACATTGTTTATTCCGATTAATTTTGTTTACTGTCAATTCTCAGTTTACAAAGTCTCGGATATTTCACTGAATACAACGACACTGTGATTCAGATTAGGTATACCACGTCCAATAAGAATTCTTCTTTAGACACCATTAGAAATGGCACGTTTTAGAGACATCACACATCCGATAACATCTGAAGCAACACAAGGCACTGATTCTGCAATTAGGCTGGTTGTTGTAGAAGAGGGGTAAATGTTTAACTCGATAATTGTTAAAAAGCATGATTCTTGTCGAAATTGTCACTCGTAGGTTATTTGCAGTTGTTGGTTGTCTGTTATTTGCAGTAATATGTACGATACGCGGCATAAGAGATTGAGATAATTTTTTTTCTGATACTAAATGTTTTCCTTTGAAGGAATGGGAAGAAGCGCAAATCAAAGCTGAACTAATGAGATTCAAGTGAGGTACGCACTATCATTCCCACTACCAAGCTCTTAAACTTGAAAGCGCTCACAGACGCACAAAATTTCATGCGCGTTCCGAAAAATCTCCTCAGAACACCACACAGGAAATCGCTCAAAAGTTCGTGTTGTGAGAATGTAACATGGCGGAATAAAAGTCTATCTTAATTTAGTACGACCATTATATCTGTCATGAAAACTTACGATAAAAGGTTGTCTGAGCTAGATGGTATGTTTGGCTATTTTTTACTGAAGATGGATATGGAAGTACGTTTCAATGCTGTACCTGGAAAGTGCAACCAGCATGATCTTATTTTACATATTAATTATGTGTTCTCCCACGGCATTGCCTCATCTTACTGAGGTAGTGGGAAAGCTCCAGTAGCACAACGTGGAATTAATGCCACCTGTTCTCCGCCATGCTGCACGCAGTTACGGCATTGCATAGTCTCATTTTTTAAATCGCATTTCTATTAATGCTATTGGTGGAACTAAGTTTTACCACACCCACTTTTATATTGAATTGGGATGAGGAATCGTACGTCATCAGCCAAGTGCGTCATTTCTTCCTCAATCTGGAAATATATGGTGTGACCTGTGTAAGTGCATTTATCCTTATGTTTGCTACCTTAATAAGCACACACAACAGTGTATTGGTTCTTTTTTCTCTGCGCCGAACAGTCTTCCCACAAACATTTGAGAAACTTTACTACTTTACGCTTATTGCACAGTTGTAACTGCACCACTAAGTGGACTACGACTGCCGATACAGACTACTCGTTTAGCATCTACGCACCCACACTTCTGCACCTGACCCGATGCCCATGGGAAAACTGTTTTTTTTTTTTTTTGTCATCAGCCCAGAGACTGGGTTTATTGCAGCTCTCCGTGCTACTCTACCCTGTGCAAGCTTCTTCGTCTCCAAGTAACTGCTGCAACCTACATCCTTCTGAACCTGCTTAGTGTATTCATCTCATGGTCTCCATATGTGGTACTGACCACTCTAAAAGCCTACTGCTCCTAATAGGTATAATTATTAGTCTTGAAAGGAGGGTATAAGTTGAACATCAACAAAAGCAAAACGAGGATAATGGAATGTAGTCGAATTAAGTCGGGTGATGCTGAGGGAATTAGATTAGGAAATGAGACACTTAAAGTAGTAAAGGAGTTTTGGTATTTGGGGAGCAAAATAACTGACGATTGTCGAAGTAGAGAGGATATAAAATATAGACTGGCAATGGCAAGGAAAGCGTTTCTGAAGAAGAAAAATTTGTTAACATCGAGTATAGATTTAAATGTCAGGAAGTCGTTTTTGAAAGTATTTGTATGGAGTGTATGGAAGTGAAACGTGGACAACAAATAGTTTAGACAAGAAGAGAATAGATGCTTTCGAAATGTGGTGCTACAGAAGAATGCTGAAGATTAGATGGGTAGATCACATAACTAATGAGGAGGTTTTGAATGGAATTGGGGAGAAGAGGAGCTTGTGGCACAACTTGACTAGAAGAAGGGATCGGTTGGTACGACGTGTTCTGAGACATCGAGGGATCACCAATTTAGTATTGGAGGGCAGCGTAGAGGGTAAAAATCGTAGACGGAGACCAAGAGATGAATACACGAAGCAGATTCAGAAGGATGTAGGCTGCAGTAGGTACTGGGAGATGAAGAAGCTTGCGCAAGATAGAGTAGCATGGAGAGCTGCATCAAACCAGTCTCAGGACTGAAGACCAGAACAAGAACATTACTGTGTAAATAAAGCGCCGGCCAGAGTGACCGAGCGGTTATAGGCGTTACAGTCTGGAGCCGCGCGACCGCTACACTCGCAGGTTCGAATCCTGCCTCGGGCATGGATGTGTGTGATGTCCTTAGGTTAGTTAGGTTTAAGTAGTTCTATGTTCTAGGGGACTGATGACCTCAGAAGTTAAGTCCCATAGAGCTCAGAGCCATTTGAACCATTTTTTGTAAATAAAGCAAATACCGATGAAAAGTTGTTCACTACACTGCCATGAGTCAGCGGTAGTAACACCTGCACTTTACCTGTTACACCCTCTATATATATTGCAGAAAATCAATAGTGAACTCACTGTTCTTCCACAGACAGTCAAAAATGGTTCAAATGGCTCTAAGCACTATGGGACTTACATCTGGGGTCATCAGTCCCCTAGACGTAGAACTACCTAAACCTAAGTAAGAACGTCACACACATCCATGCCCGAGGCAGGATTCAAACCTGCGACCGCAGCAGCAGCGCGGTTCCGGACCGAAGCGCCTAGAACCGCTCGGCCACAGAGGTCGTCCCATAGATAGTCACCCCAGACAATAAGTAACAAGGACCTTACCAGAATTGATGGGACACAGTATGGTGAAAGGAAAGAAATGACGAGCCAAGCTCACCTCGGATGGAAATGTTGCTCTCGTGTTAGTGCGATGGCGGCGATCGAGACGGTCTGAGGGCGAGACTGTAAGTCATGTTGTAACTGCGAGACGCTTGCGGTTTCATAGCTTCGCCTTCCAAATTCGTCAGTTGAGCTCAGGATACGAACTCAAGCGGGGGCGACATCAAGGAACCACCCGCCACTGGCGTCTTGCCCGAGCCACGGACAAGTACTTGCAACATTCGACGAGACGCTGCTACATAATGCAGGAGGTCACGGACGCACCTTGCTGGCTGTACTTAGGGCACCAAGCTGTTGGTAATCTTGGTTTCTGTGCACCTATCGGCTAAAATTGGTACCAATTTACCCGCACCCGTACTTCTGAAGCCGCTTTCCTGCACACTTATGCACTGTAACTGTTCAATTCAATAAGTGTGTCATTGATGTTGCAGTCAGGGGGACGAAAGTTGAAGTAATGTAAAACTTAACTAGGTTACTAGCTATTCTGTAAATTTAGAATTATTGCGTGTATTTCGTCTTATTAAATATCGGTACACCGAGGCTAAGCCATTTTCGATTAATTATTTCATTTGGACGGGTTCGTTATAAGGCACACACTAATTGCTCTAAGTGGCAATATCCTCCTAAGATGTGTAAATACATATTCTCATTTTGAAGAGCAGAGGACAGCTGCAGTCTCCCGCATCCATTTTGGAAAATAAGTCTTACAAATTCTTCCTGTTGAGGTAACTATTGTGACGTCGCTTCCTCCTTCACTAGCCAGGAGGAGACGCGACTCGTAACGATGTTGGTCCGCGTCGGTGTGACGTGGAACAGCACCCGTACATCTACATCTATTGGATACTCTGCAAATCTCATTTAAGTGCCTCGCAGAGGGTTCATCGAACCACCTTCACTGTTCTCTATTATTCCAGTCTCGTATCTTTCCGTACGAGCTCTGATTTATTTTATTTTATCATTGTGATCGTTCCTCCCTATGTAAGACGGTGTCAACAAAATATTTTCGCATTCGGAGGAGAAAGTTGGTGATTGGAATTTCGTAAGAAAATTCCGTCGCTACGAAACACGCCTTTCTTTTAATGATGTCCATCCCAAATCCTGTATCATGTCTGTGACACACTTCCGTATTTCGCGATAATACAAAACGTGCTGCATTTCTTTGAACTTTTTCGATGTACTCAGTCAGCCCTACCTGGTAAGGATCCCACACCGCGCAACAGTATTCTAGAAGAAGACGGACAGCCGTAGTGCAAGCAGTCTCCTTAGTAGGTCTGTTACATTTTCTAAGCGTCCTGCCAATAAAACGCACTCTTTGGTTAGCCTTCCCCACAACATTTTCTATTTGTTCCTTCCAATTTAAGTTGTTCGTAATTGCAATACCTAGGTATTTAGTTGAATTTACGGCTTTTAGATTAGACTGGTTTATCGTGTAAGCGTAGTTTAACGAGTTCCTTTTAGCACACGTGTGGATGACCTCACACTTTTCGTTATTTAGGGTCAACTGCCACTTTTCGCACCATTCAGATATCTTTTCTAAAGCCTTTTGCAGTTTTTGATGTTCTGATGACTTTATTAGTCGATAAACGACCGCATCATCTACAAACAACCGAAGACGACTGCTCAGATTGTCTCAAAAATCGTTTATATAGATCAGGAACAGCAAAGAGACTATAACACTACCTTGGGGAACGCCAGAAATCACTTCTGTTTTTCTCGATGACTTTCCGTCAATTACTACGAACTGTGATCTCTCTGATAGGAAATCAAACTCTCGCAAGAACACAACTCCTCGAACATTTCTAATGTTCTGTTATCTGTCGGCAACAGTCTTCTCAGTTTGTGCGAACTGGTAAACCGTGAAACGTCCCCTTTGGAAAATTTATATTTTCCTGTGCTGGTAAACCCCTTACGTTATTTGATTTTCAAACAGCTGAGCAGAACTGAACGTACTCAGACATTTCGGTCTTATTCTGATCAACACTAAACTGACACACAATATTATTTTTAGCGCAACACGATATGACTTTCAATAATCCCTACAAAAGAATGGCCGTGACTAACATTAACCTATACCCTTCATGAATCACTTACCTCACAAAAATCTCCGTTACTCGAACTACTGCAATACAGCGAGCGCCAATACTGCCAGCTAAATGAAAGATTCAAACTACTGACAGGCATAGTTAGCAAATGAAAGATTTCAATAGAGAACAAACAATGTATTTACCTTACTAGTGTTCAGAAGTCATCATTTATATATCTGTTCATGATACCCAGTATTACAGATTTACTCTTCCTGATGGACACACGTCCAGATCGTCCGCTCTCAAAATTCTGCCATCTCTCTCCCCACATCCACCACTGCTGGCGGCTCACCTTCTGCTGCACAACGCTACGCTCTGTTCACATCCAACTGCCCAACACTACTGCACGCAGCACAGCCAGTGATTTTCATACAGAGCACTACGTGACGTTACCAACATAAAAACCGAAACAGCCTACTTACAACTGCAGTCGTTTATTTTTATTCCCGGTTAGTTTCGTGATGAAATAAAACTTTGATTTCATCATTACGGTTGTTTTCCACATCATACATAACGAGGATGAAATTTTGCTGTCTACTATTCCATTCCTATGCTGCTGCTACGTCAAGTTATTAACAACGGTCCGACGTAACTCCGGAGGTAACTTACGTTGGAGTAAAGTTTTTTTTTCATACCGAAATACTGGTTTAAACTAATCACTCTTCACTGTCCATTATTCATGTACTCACGTAGCCACTTAAAATGTTTGCAGAGTCAGTTAACGTGCATTAATACACATTGTATTGTCCGTTTAATGAGTTAGGCGACACGTAAGATTTACCTTTTGACTCAGATTTTACTGTTCTTTCTGCAATTAATTGTTTGTCCATACAACACACGCACACCGATATGTGATTCAAGATTAACTTCTGTTCAGTTCAGTAATTGTGACGCTGACGACAACTTTTGACTAACCGGCGTACTTGTCTTTCTTCGTGCCTTCGTGTTATCGTATCCTACTCAAGACTACGAATTGTTTTTGTGTCGTTGATCCGTTGCTCTCAAGGTTTGTAACTGTTCATCAGTACGGAGATTACGTCCGATAAACCAATATCACTCAATTGAAGTCTAACACTCGTCTTAGTATACCATCGTGTTGAGAACGATAAAGATTAACTTTCATTTGTCGAATGACTGAGCAAATACTTCAGCCTCTACCTCACGAATTATCAAACTTCCAAAAGTGAAACAATCTAATAGCGTTTGCATCCAGACAACTATCGTAAAAGTACTCTTGGGCGACTCAAGAGCAACTAACTAACTGAACATTTCCATATCCGAGTTGCATTGTAGTCGCATTGAATTTCCTTTTCGATGCGGCTACAACTCTCTTCTATGGTAAATGTTATGTTTCATTGAATTACTTTCTTGGATTAAATCTTCGTTCATATGATTTTGAATTTATTCTATACGATGTTTGATCAAGAATCTATGATAATCCTTTCCTAAACTCCCCTTTTTGTACGCTATTCTCAGTATTTGAATGATGTAGGTGTTAATCAAAATATTACCAGTGTAGATTTTATCATCAATAGTTGCCGTCATTGTCAAGATAACTCACTTCCCTACCTTGTTTCCACAAAGGTTGTTAATTGGTGTTTTCTGTCCTTGGGGCGTTAGACTATGGAGGACAGGGACTGCGTGAACGCACTCGATATCATCAGATCGAATAAAAAAAAAAAAGGGTTCAACGAATCCTACCATACTGCACCGTAAATAGACCGGTGAACCAAAAAATTATGATCACCGCCCATCACGACGTTCGATGCCGCCTGGTGGCGTCGTGGGCACATGACTCGATAACAAAAGTACGTAAGCGGGGCAGACACGGACGGGGGGTTCCCCTAGCGAAGATATGGGCTGCAAATGGGGCAATACTCTGTGATAAGCGACTTTGGCAAAGGAGAGATTTTTATCATGCAGAGCCTGTCAACGAGTATCTCGAAAACAGTGAAGCTGGTCGAATGTTCACGCGCTACTGTCGTATCTACGGAAAGAGGCACAGGGACAGTGGAACTACCATTGGGCTCTAAATGGTTCCACGTCCACGGCTCTTCACAGAGCGTGGGATTTGGAGGCTTGTTTGCTCTGTAAAGTAGGACAGATGATGATTTTTGGTATCTATGTCGAAATACTACAATGCTGGTGCACGCACAAGTGTTTCGGAGCACGGATTTCATCGTACATTGTTGAACATGGAGCTCCGCAGCAGACCACCCCTGTGTGTTCACAAGTTGACTACCGCGAGACCGCTACGGTCGCAGGTTCGAATCCTGCCTCGGCTTGTATGTGTGTGATGTCCTTAGGTTAGTTAGGTTTAAGTAGTTCTAAGTTCTAGGGGACTGATGACCTCAGATGTTAAGTCCCATAGTGCTCAGAGCCATTTGAACCACATGTTGACCAGACCGCATCATCAGTTACGACTGCAGTTAGTACGGGATCGTCGGGATTCGACCGTCGATAAGTGGATCGAGTCTGCTCTTCGGCTGAATCACATATTTGCTACACTAGGTCGAATGTCGTATCCACAAACGCCCTCATCGAGGTGAACGGCGGCTCGAAACGTGCACCGCGCGTGGGACTCAGATCGGTGAGAGCAGTATTGTGCTTTCAAGGGACCGGTGGTAGTAATCGCAGACACGCTGGCAGTTGCGAACCATCCGTATCTGTTGGTGCTTGATGTCTTCCCCGATGGCGATGTCATCATTCAGCAGCATACGTGTCCGTGTCTCGGAACCAGAGGCGTGCTACGCTGGTTTGAAGAGCATTGTAGTGAACTCACCTTGATGTCTTGGCGTCCACATTCATCTCATGTAAATCCAATGGAACCCATCCGGGTCGCCATCTGACGCCATCGCCGCGTACGCAAATCAGCGGCATGTTATTTACGCGAATTACATGACCTGTGCGTACACATCTAATGCTTCATACCTCTATAAACCTACTAATGAACTGTTCCATCCATGATACGCACAATCTGTGATGTATTTCGTTCCAAAGACGGACAAAAAAGCTAGTAAGCAGGTGGTCATAGTATTTTGTACCACCTACAGGATGTCCCAGAATTCTTGCGACAGACTTCGAGGGGTTGTAGAGGGTGTCTTAAGGATGAAGTCGAGGAAAGAAACCTGTATCCGAAAACATCATCCAACGACGCTACAGAGCATCGAAGTGATAGGCATAATGATGATTACGATGATGTTTGGTTTGTGGGGCGCTCAACTGCGCGGTTGTGAGCGGCCGTACAAAGTCCCAATCTTTACACAGTCCAAGCTGGCCACTTGCACGAATGATGATGAAATGATGAGGACAACAGAAACACCTATTCCCCGGGCGGAGAAAATCCCCAACCCGCTCGAGAATCGATTTCGGGACTCTGTGATCCACGTGCAGCAACGTTAGACACTAGACCACGAGCTGAGGACTTTACAGGCACTGGCGGCTGTCACTAAACCAACCGTTCTTAATATGTCTCCGGGACATATAATTTCAAATAACTGATATAATTGTTTGAATCAGATTCTGTGCTACACTGTAGTAAGTCTTCCTATGTGTGGTCGAAGTTTCACCGAGCTCTATTATTTGGTAGCAACACACGAAGCGAAATTACTTTGTTCCTTAAGGTTTGCACACCAGTGTAGTTAGTCATCATTGTGAGACACGCCACAAGTAATGGAGGTAGCAGCGTTCGTATCGGGGTGAGAAACGGCAGCCTGGTGGTTACTAGTGACGGCGCCGGTGGCGGCTGCCGCCTGGGGCCGCGAAGCAGCGGAGGGAGCAGAGCAGCGCGCGGGCGGCGGCCAGCCGCGGCGTGGCTGTGGCTGTCTGGCGCAGAGCCCACCCCGCCTGCCCGGGATGTGGCGGAGAGTGCTTTTATTGGGGGGGGGGGGGGTGGACGCAGGCCGGCAGGGGCGCGACGCTGCGAGGTCGATCGCCTTTCATCGGAACCGGAGAGAACAGGATACTCGACACTGCTTCGGAGAACTGCACTGAGAACATATGGGGGCCAAATATGGAACTAATTGCAAGAAGAAAGCCTGTCGTCATACGAAGGTCGTTCAATGAGTAAGGCAACACATTGTCTTTCTCTGCCACTTTCGACTGAAAACGAGCGGAGTTTGTTGTGGGACATCACGGAGTGATTCCTCTTCAGCCTCTGTAGTTTCGTGAAGTTACGGTAGCTGGCGGATTTATACTTAGCCTTCAAAATAGCGTTTGTAACGGGGCTGCGTTCCAAGCAGAGACCTTTCATTGAGCTCCTTTTGGCGGAAAACCAGAGTATCGCAGATATACAAAGGCGCTTGCAGAATGTCTACAGTGAAGTGGCAGTGAAGAAAAGCACGGAAAGTCGTTGGACGAGGCGTCTGTCACGATCGCAACAAGATCGTGTAGACCACCTATCCGACATTCCGCGAGCTGGCCGGCCGCTCATAGCTGTGACTCCTGCGATGTTACAACTTACAAACATTGTCATTCGAGGTGATCGCACACAGACACCTGGCTGCACAACTGGAAGTTTCTATTCGCAGTGTTGACACTTTCGTCCACCAGTTGTGGCACTCAAAGGTCTGTATGCGCTGGTTTCCTCGCCGCTTGACAGACGACCATTAAGTGAAACTAAGAAGCATCTGTGGAGAACCTTCTGGCTCCATGAAGGATGCACTTCGGGGGAAGGAGTGAGTGTATGGTGGCGACGTTACTGATGCAGCAAGAGGCTGGCTCTGACGTCGCCCGCTACAGTGGCACCACGCGCGCGTGCGGGATCTCCCAGTAAAGCCGACTAAGGCCACCACTTTGAACGGAGATGCGTTCAAAAATAGGGTTTTGTAGCCAAAAGAGCGGGGAGGAATACAGTGTGTTTACAATCCTGACTAAAACAAACCTGCTTTCAGAAGCAAAATGTGTTGCTTTACTTATAGAACTCCCCAAGTATCATTTACTGGCCGCTCCTCTGAGCTCGTCCTGTGGCTAGAGTACGCGCTGCAACCGGTGTCGGGTATCTGGGGGGAAGGGAGCTGTAACACCACGTATTCCGAACGTTACCAAGAACGCCCCATAAAGACATGCGCACGTGGGCGGCCGCACGAGGCCGCAAAAAAAAGGTCTAGTATCAATTAATAACCAGTCGATCAGGTGACGCATGCAGCATCCTTTAGTAATGTACATCCCACCGGTACGTCCATAGTTTTTCTATCAAAAATGGTTCATATGGCTCTGAGCACTACGGGACTTAACATCTGAGGTCATCAGTCCCCTAGAACTTAGAACTACTTAAACCTAACTAACCTAAGGACATTACACACATCCATGCCCGAGGTAGGATTCGAACCACCGGTCGCGCGGTTCCAGACTGAAGCACCAAGGACCGCTCGGCCACAGCGGCCGGCGTTTCTCTATCGTTTTTGCTTCGAAATACTCGGAAATTAAACCGTGATTCAAGCGAAATTTCCGAGAGAAGAGAACTACACGATATTCTTTCCTAACATATTGACGAACACAAAGGTGTAAACGTATTGGGCTTCTCCTCATTTTGAGAGGAGTTAGCCGGCCGCTGTGACCGAACGGTTCTAGGCGCTTCAGTCCGGAACCGCGCTCCTTCTACGGCCGCAGGTTCGAGTCCTGCCTCGGGCATGGATGTGTGTAATGTCCTTAGGTTAGTTAGGTTTAAGTAGTTCTAACTGTAGGGGACTGATGACCTCAGATGTTAACTCCCATTGTGCTTAGAGCCATTTGAATCATTTGACATGAGTTAATTATTTATTCATGATGGCGGCAACCGTCAATAAAAGTTCAAGTTTTAAACGAGTGTCTTCTTCCTTGTCGGAGGACTAGTGATACACTGAATACAGCCGTTCCGGCGGTTGGGATGGCGCCAGTACTGGAAACCTCTGAGCAAGAAAGGACGCGGTCAGCTACTGCGATTCAGCAGGCAGGATCTGGCACCTCGGTCTCCTGAAAAGTTGGCAACATGCTTTATTGCTTGAAGTCGGAAGACTACCTGCGTGTGGTACCAGTGACGTCACAAAATATGGGGCCGTTGCCACGAGCAGCCTAGATATAAGACTAGATGTAAGACGTTCATATTCACAGGACGTGTATATTAATATGTTCTGCAGAAATGAATAACATTTCAGTCGCCTCAGTTCAGTATGTGTCCTGTTACCTAGTAGGTGCAGGGTCCGCCATAAGCCCTGGTAACTTGTTCCATGCGTGATGGCGCTAATGGCGCCCTATGGTACAGTCATTCTTGCTGCATTCACCTGGTTCCAAAGTTAATTGGTGACAAATCTGGTGATGTGGTTCACCAGGGCAAAAGGCTGACATCCTGTGACGCCAAGAAGGCACGTGTTAGTGCAGCAACATGTGGTCGTCCATTGTCTTCCTGGAAAATAGCGTCTGGGGTGTTGTGCAGAAAGGGTATAGCAGGATGTCATTCACGTGATCACACTGGTCACAGTGCCCTCTACACGCACCAGCTGTTATTTCTGGTTGTAACCTATAGCACTCCACACCATAAGGCTTTTAGTTGGCACTGTATGTCCCGTGCAAATGCAGTCACTTTAATGCCGTCCCCTTGTCTCCGGCGAACGAAAATGCGGCCATCATTTTCAAACAATCAGGACCTGGATTCGCCCGAAAACTCTATCTGATGCCATTCCTGTCCCCAGTGACATCATTCCATACATCATTGCCGTCTAGCACGTTTCTGCACGTTCGTCAAACGTAGGCGGAGAAGTGAACAAAGCGCACATAACCCATGCCGTGATAAACGGCGACGGACTGTCACCCCTGATAGTGTACGATGTGTTCCTCCATTGCACCATAAGTTCTCGATCTTCTCTGGGGGTGGTCTGGATGATGCGACCTGACCCATCTCGTCGAGTTCTACGGCCTTCTGTGAACCATTCTGGACAGACCCGTTGCACTGCCAAAACATTTGCTCCTACACGGGCAGCAATTTCCCGGATGGATGAATCACTTTCTCTCATTCCAATAATGGGCCCTCTTCCAAACTCACTGATTTGACGGTACGGTTTGCGCATGGATCTGCAACGCATCCTGCACCTCTGCTCAAGTCGCGGTGACCCATTTCCTTCGGTTTATAGCGACAACAAGGGCCGCGGGCATCTTTTACCGGTGGGTGGCGCTGCGCCGGGATATCGATGGTGATCTTGAGCCCGAGGGCTAACATGGTTCAAATTCTAATCATTTCTGCAGAACATACTAATGTACATACCCTGTGAATATGAACGTCCTATCTCCAGTCTTTCAAGCTGTTTTTTTTTTTAACTTGAGTGTATTTGTTACTCTGAAGAGAACAAAGCAGTGCCGTTCGCGCTCGCACGACGTTTGGTTCGCTCGGCGAGCTCGAGTACCTCGCTGTCCGACTGCCAACAAGCCATGTTGTCAGACTCACCGAGACGTCCCCTTTTGTCACTCTGACCTGCTTCCCACGATTAAGCATTCAGCATTCTCCCTCCCATTCGGTCGTTGTCCCGTTTACCTGGCTATGAATCAGTTAATGTTCTCTGTGTCGTTTCTCATTGAGCTGCGTCGGTGAAAGCTGCCCTCGGCTTAATATTCCGTTTACACAGTTCTGATTTCAATATATATACTGACGGGAAAAAATGCATTTGCCTCAAATACAGAGTCGCTCTGTTGACAGGTGACGTGATAGGTAGTTCTTCATTGTAGGATTATACACTCCTGTTCAGAAGAGACAGAATACCTTGAATCACTAGAGATAGAAGGTTGATATTCACAGGATATGTACGTTAGTATGTCGTGCAAAAATGAATAGCATTTGAACCACGTCACCCCCCGTGTTCAAGGTCGACATTGATATCGCGGATCACCACCACCTGACGCTAAACTGTGGCTGCGGCTGCTGTTGTCCTATAAACTAAAATGTAATGGATCAACGTGACTTAAGCAGACGTGCATGATGCTTTGCAGTTCTATGCGCGAACCATACCGTCAAATAAGTGAGTTTGAAAGAGGGCGCATTATTGGCATGACGGAATGTGATGCATCTATCCGGGAAGTTGTTCGTGTAGGATCATATGTTACGGCAGTGCAACGGGTATGTGCAGAATGGTTCACAGAAGGCCGTAGAACTCGACGAGATGGGTCAGGTCGCATCATCCAGACCATCTCCAGAGAAGATCGCCATCTCATCCGAATGGCATTGGAGGAAATATCTGCGTCCTCCTCGGCTCTGTCGCAACTGTGGAAGAGCGTAAAAGTTTGTACACTGTCAGGGGTGACAGTCCGTCGAGTCTGGCGCCGCTTATTACGGCATGAGTTACGTGCGCGTCGTCCACTTCTTCGCCTACCTTTGACGAGTGTGCAGAAACACGCTGGAGGGCAGTGGTGTACGATACGACGTCACTGGGGACAGGGATGTCATCAGATAGTGTTTTCGGACAAATCCAGGTTCTGTCTGTTTGAAAATGACCGCCGCACTTTGGTTCGCCGCAGGCAGGGTGAGCAAGAGATATCGACCGGTTCATATGCAAAGGTGCACCGCTCTAGTAGACAGTCTCGACGGAAGTTGCTAGAAGCCGTTTCACTGCTGGCGTACGAACTGTTAGCGGCGTACGTATGTTGGAATGTTGCTGAGAGTAGAATCCACAACGATATTAATTTTTGACTTTGGAGTAAGTGAGAAATTTAACCTTGTCTCGCAGGCCGATACTAGGCTGGTGACCCTTATTTAGACTGACTAGGGAAGGTGACTATACAATCTGACATGTAGAAGCGTATCCCAAATTTTTTTATACAAGAAGAATACACCGAAAGAAACACTATGTCAAAATTTTAGCTGCTAGGACACTCTGCAAGAATTTTTTTAAAAGTTGTTGAATTTTGCCAAATTCTTAGCTTGGCAGGCAGCGGGAGAGTTGTACACCCCTGCCGTTTCTGTAGGAGACAGCGCATGTCCACCGAGCTGGGCAAATACCCTCGACTTACAGCGCATAGGAAACAGATAACACGGCACAAAGCAGTCGTAATCTGCAAGGCTCCAAAATGAAACTCCCAAAAGTGTGAAACTATTCGAAAGATGTAAAAACGCTCGTGAGATTCAACGCTCTGTTACCGACGGAAATGTACGACACTGGGCGCTCTGAATGGCAAGTCAGATGAACTTTATTGATTTCCAGGCGTCTTCGACCTGGTTAGACAGATTCAGAAAGTTGCAAAATTACGAAGCTCATCTCAAATAGACGTGTAGAGGAGATATTAATAGGTAATGTTATAGAGAAATTCGAAGCTGACGTGGAGAATAAGCTTTTTGTTAGCCCCTGAAAGCTGCGCATAAAGTCAGTTAGTCAGGTTTCATGGAAACAACATTATCGTTTCGATCGAAAAAGTGATGCAGCCGCTTGTGCAGCCGACGAATGCTGTGACATATTCATATACGACAACGCCAGTGATAACTATGGGTGGATTACTGTTTCCGTAGCTTTATCTCTATATTCAGGAACATCAAGGTAAAATACGAACAAAAATAAAAGAACCCAACTGTTTACTAAAAAAAATTCTTTTAGTCGATGTAGAATAATTCGGGAAATGGGAGAGAATAATTTTGAATGTTATATCGGGAAAGTCTTCTAACCATTTGCAGAGAATAATTTATTGCTGCTGTTGGACTCTTGGCCTGGACATAAAGATACTTCTTTCTTTAGGTGGACTAGGAAAAGACTGTGAACACAATTCAGATTTCTCCGGGAACTAATAGTGTGATCAGCCTCTCATTAAAAAAAAAAAAAAAAAAAAATCTTCAGCAATGTTAAGCACTTTCCAGAAAATCGCCGGACAATATAGTTTCCAATGGGTGTTTGGTATTTCAGCTGAACAATATTGTTAAACTTCAGTCGTTCCTCATTGTCAGTACTTATCACCACATTTTACGGATCTGATCAAGTGTGGCTGGTACGCAGCAAAGTATGCTGAACAACGGCCACAACCATTTCTTACTCTATTCCAGTCCCATCCAAATGAAGCTAGTAATTACTGACAAGTGCCTGAATGCATTTGCTATTCTTTTATCACGTGGCCGGTCGGAATGGCCGTGCGGTTCTGGGCGCTACAGTCTGGAACCGAGCGACCGCTACGGTCGCAGGTTCGAATCCTGCCTCGGGGATGGATGTGTGAGATGTCCTTGGGTTAGTTAGGTTTAATTAGTTCTAAGTTCTAGGCGACTATTGACCTCGGAAGTTGAGTCGCATAGTGCTCAGAGCCACTTGAACCATTTTTATCACGTGGGTCTCGTACAGGTAAATATGTGTTTTCGTCCTACGATAGAAATTTCGCATATTTTGTCACGACTACAAGGAACAATCAAGAAACTTTTTCATTGATAACAAAATATACAATTGCACATTTGCAACTGTTTAGCTGTCTATATGAAGTGCAAGTTATTCAAAAAATTAATGATGCGAGACATTCTTCGTATGGTTGAAATGCTTGAAATTTACGTGTATGCTCTTTGCACTTCACGCTACGCGGCGCTACGTCTTGTGATCAGCGCAATGTCTACCTATGCGCCAATTCGCGCGTCAGGCAGCAATGGTTTTTAAAGCTGTTACAAGTGGATCTTCGTGCGGCAGAAACGAGTACCTTTTAGCTTCAATATTTCCTTAAAAATACATGCAGTGCGCCTTGGCAGATAAAATTTTTTCAATGGATTACACCTGCGTGAAAAATTTCGTGGCAAGTCTCCACATGTCGGACTGTTCGTTTATAAGTACAGCAGTGCACAAAGTATTCTGGGTCGGATATTAACGTTTAAGAATAAATCGTTGGAGGAGTACGGCGCATAATTTGTCTGACCTGACTACCCAGACAGAGTAAAGAGGGTGTGGATTCTGACTGCGCCCACCAAAAGGACTTCGTTTCGTGCCAAATTACTTTCGTTCTGCGCATGGGAGCGATCATGGACAATGCAATAAATTCCCCCGTAGAATGGTATCTTCTAGATTTCCATTCGTAGCGTCCATTTTAGTCAGACAGTCTGATAATATGTAAATTTCATGTTAATTTGATGTTGACTATTTCTTTACGCTATAAAACTGATTTCGTGTTCCTTCCCTAAGGAAACGAGAAGCGAAAGAGATCCATCGAATGATCGTTTACTTTTCTGCGTAATGGGATTTTAAATATCATTCCAAATATGTAATTAATAATTTCATTGAGATGCTGGAAGAAAATTGTAAAGAAATGCCTCCGTGGGCTGGGTTGCCACCCACGCAAGGATGGAGCAATCAAGAAAACTTTTGACAGAATGGGGGGTGAGAGAATAGCGTCCTCAGGTTTACTAGTACTTTTACCTGCGCTGCTGGTCTGAAAGAACAAATATTTCTAGCGTCCAGTTTAAAGTTGATAATGAACAACGACAGTCTTCGAAATTTTAAAAGTAACAGCGATTTGTTGTAGAATGATGGAACATATTTTGTGTTCACACATAATGACCTTGATAGACTCTGAGAAGCTCATCTGTAGAAACCAGCACTGTTTTAGGAAACAGTGGTCACGCGAGACACAGCTGGCCCTCTCTGTGCGTGACATACAACAGGCTCCCAGGCGATGCCATATTTCTCGACTGTCGAAAGGGGTCATACTCAGTTACGCACAAAACGTGCGCGCTTACGGTCTGTCCAGTGACACACGCGGTTGGATAGAGAATTTTCTAACAGACAGGGAGCAGTATGTCGTCCTGAACGGGGTAACTTCAACAGAAATAAGAGTAACTTCAGGTGTGCCCCAGGGCAGCGTAATAGGTCCCCTGCTTTTCACGATTTACATAAACGATCTGGTTGATGGTATTGACGGTGGCCTTGGACTGTTTGCCGATGATGCCGTAGTCTACAGGAAAGTAGTATCACACGAAAGTTGTGAACAAATCAATGAGGAGTTGCAGAAAATAAATGCGTGGTGTAATGAATGGCAGTTGTCTCTCAATATTAATAAGTGTAACCTACTGCGTATAACAAGGCGAAAGTCCCCGTTACTGTATGAATACAAAATAAATGATCAGTCTTTGGAAGCGGTAACATCAGTCAAGTATCTGGGTGTGACTATTCGAAATGATCTCAAATGGAATGATCAGATCACACAAGTAACGGGTAAGGCGAACTCTAGATTGCGGTTTATTGGTAGAATCCTGAAGCGATGCAGTCCTTCAACAAAGGAAATAGCTTACAATACGTTAGTTCGCCCAGTCTTAGAGTATTGTTCGCCTGTATGCGGCCCTTACCAGTTGGGTCTGATTTAAGAGATTGAGAAGGTCCAAAGAAGAGCGGCAAGATTCGTGATTTGAAGTGGCACACACTTGCAGATAGACGACGAGCTAAACATAAGGGGCTGCTCACTAAATTCCGAAATCCAATCTTCACCGAGGTTGTAGAGCATATATTATTACCACCAACTTTCAAATCGCGTAATGATCATCATTCAAAGATGAGGGAAATAAGAGCTCGTAGTGAGGCGTTCAGACAGTCGTTTCTCCCTCGCGCTATCCGCGAGTGGAGCAGAGGGGGGAAATATGAATTTGGCGCGAATTCTGCCCTCCGCCACGCACCGCTTGGTGGCTAGCGGAGTATATATGTAGATGTAGATGTAGATAGAAGACACGGAAAGAAATGTTGTTGCACAGAAAACATACTGCAAGTTGTAAGAGTCGAAGGCCTTGTAAGAAAAGAAATACTTGAGAAGAAAGTGAGGCGGGGTTGTGTCCTTTCCTCGACGATACCCAGTTTGTACACAGAGCAAGAAATAAAGGAACCGAAGCAGAAATTTGGAAAGGAATCAAAGTTCCGAGAGAAGAAACGACAACTTTGCAGTTTGTCGGTGACATTTAGTTCTGTCGGACGCAATATAATATTCTGAAGAACAGCTGAACGGAATGGATAGTGTCTTGAAAAGTGGTAGTTAAATAAATAGCAACAAAAGAGAAACAATGAAAATGGAATGCTGTGGAATTAAATCGGGCGATACTAAGGGAATTAAATTAAGAAATGATATACTGGACGTAGTAGATTAGTTTTGCTGTTTGGGCACTAAAATAATGGTAACGGTGCAAGCAGACAAGACATAAACACAGACGTCAGTCGTAAGAAAAGCATTTATGAAAAATAATTTGGTAACATGTGATATAAGTTTGTTTGTTAGGAAGCCTTTTCTGAACATCTTTGTTTGATGTGTAGCTTATGCGGCAGTGAAACAGTACGATACACCATTTAGACGAGAAGTGAATAGAAGTATTTGAAATGTAATGCTAAAGAGAGCTGAAGGTTAGGTGGGTGGATCGAATAAATAATGAAGAGTTACTGAATCGAGCTGGCTGGGGGGAGGGAGGGGGAGGGGAGGATTTATGGTGCAACCTGAATAAAAGAATCGTTCGGTTGGTAGGACACAACGTGAGGCATCAAGGAATTGTCTGAGGGAAGTTTGAGAGCTGAAAACTATAGAGGGAGACCTAAACATGAATACAGTAAGCAGGTGCAAATGGATGTAGGTTGCTGTAGTTATTCAGAGATGAAAATGTTTGCACATGGTGATTTTCTTCAATTATACGTTTCTGTGGAAGGCTGTTGTTGCATTTAAGATGTTTTAGATCAGTGACTCAACCTACACCTGGAGTTAAGGTAGCAGGAGCACCCTGACTGCAAAACTGTATACCAGTCTGGTGATTCGACCTGTTGTGCTGCCATTCATGAGCAGAATTCAAGGGCGTGTTTTCCAACAGGATAACACTCGCCCACATACTGCTATTGTAACCCGACATGCTCTACAGAGTATCGGCATGTGGCCTTGGCCTCCACCGTTACCATCTCTGTCTCCAGTCGAGCACAAAAATCGACCTCATCAGACGAATCCTCCAGTGTCATCCACACATAGCATAAACTACACTATGTGATCCAAAGTATCCGGACACCTGGCTGAAAACGACTTCCTAGTTCGTGGCGCCCTCCATCGGTAATACTGGAATTCAGTATGGTGTTGACCCCACCCTTAGCTTTGATGACGACTTCCACTCTCGCAGACATCCGTTCAATCAGGTGCTGGAAGGTTTCTTAGAGAATGGCAGCCCATTCTTCACGGTGTGCTGCACTGAGGAGAGGTATTGATGTCGGTCAACGACGCCTGGTACGAAGTTGGCGTTCCAAAACATCCCAAAGGTGCTCTACATCTGCATCAACATGGATTATCTGCAAATCACATTCAGGTGCCTGGCAGAGGGTTCATCGAACCACCTTCACAATTCTCTATTATTCCAATCTCGTTTAGCGCGCGAAAAGAATGAACACCTATATCTTTCCGTACGAGCTCTGATTTCTCTTATTTTATAGTGGTGATCGCTTCTCCCTATCTAGGTCGGTGTCAACAAAATATTTTCGCATTCGGAGGAGAAAGTTGGTGAGTGGAGTTTCGTGAGAAGATTCCGTCGCAACGAAAAACGCCTTTCTTTTAATGATATCCATCCCAAATCCCGTACCATTTCTGTGACACTCTCTCCAATATTTCGCCATAATACAAAACGTGCTGCCTTCCTTTGAACTTTTTCAGTGTACTCCGTCAGTCCTATGTGGTAAGCATCACACACCGCGCAGCAGTATTCTAAAAGAGGACGGA
The DNA here is from genome assembly GCF_023864275.1 of Schistocerca cancellata. Taxonomy (NCBI): domain Eukaryota; kingdom Metazoa; phylum Arthropoda; class Insecta; order Orthoptera; family Acrididae; genus Schistocerca; species Schistocerca cancellata. The sequence continues at coordinate 17,819,314 of NC_064628.1, read as the reverse complement.
CTAGGACTAGGACTAGGCAGTCCTACTAAGTAGGCCTGTTACATTTTCTAAATGTCCTGCCAATAAAACGCAATCTTTGGTTAGCCTTTCCCACAACATTTTCTATGTGTTCCTTCCAATTTATGTTGTTCGTAATTGTAATACCTAGGTTTTTAGTTGAATTTACGGGTTTTAGATTAGACTGATTTATCGTGTAATCGAAGTTTAACGAATTCATTTTAGCACTCATGTGGATGACCTCGCACTTTTCGTTCTTTAGGGTCAACTGCCACTTTTCGCACCATTCAGATATCGTTTCTAAATCGTTTTGCAATTTGTTTTCATCTTCTTATGACTTTATTAGTCGATAAACGACTGTATCATCTGCAAACAACGTAAGACGGCTCCTCAGATTGTCTCCCAAATCGTGTATATAGATAAGGGACAGCAAAGGACTTATAACACTACCTTGGGGAACGCCAGAAATCACTTCTGTTTTACTCGATGACTTTCCATCAATTACTACGAACTGAAACCTCTCTGACAGGAAATCACAAATCCAGTCACATAAATGAGACGATATTCCATAAGCACGCAATTTCACTACGAGCCGCTTGTGAGGTACAGTGTCAAAAGCCTTCCAGATATCCAGAAATACGGAATCGATCTGAAATCCCTTGTCAATAGCTCTCAGCACTTCATGTGAATAAAGAGCTAGTTGTGTTTCACAGGAACGATGTTTTCCAAACCCATGTTGACTGTGTGTCAATAGACTGTTTCCTTCTAGGTTGTTCATAATGTTCGAACACAATATATCTTCTAAAATCCTGATGCATATCGACGTTAACGATATGGGCCTGTAATTTAGTGGATTACTCCTTCTACCTTTCTTGAATATTGGTGTGACCTGTGCAACTTTCCAGTCTTTGGGTACGGATCTTTCGGCGAGCGAACGGTTGTATATGATTGTTAAGTATGGAGCTAATGAATCAGCATACTTCGAAAGGAACGTAATTGGTGTTCTGTAGGATTCAGAACAGGACTCTGTGCAGGCCAGTCCATGACAGGGATGATATTGTCGAGTAACCACTGCGCCGCAGGCAGTGCATTATGAACAGGTGCTCGATCTTTTTCAAAGATAGAATCGCCATCCTCGAATTGCTTTCCAACAGTAGGAAACAGGAAGGTGCTTTTAACATCAATGTAGGCCTGTGCTGTGATAGTGCCACGGAAAACAACAAGGGCTGCAAGCCCCCTTCATGAAAAACATGACCACATCATAACACCATCGTCTCCGAATTTTACTGTTCGCACTTTTGCACGCTGGCAGACGCCGTTCACCAAGCATTACCATACCCACACCCTGACATCGGATCGCCACATTGTGTACCGTGATTCGTCACTCTAAACAACTTTTTTCCAGTGATGAGTCATCCAATGTTTACGCTCCTTACATCTAAGGCGGCGTCGTTTAGCATTTACCGACGTTATGCGTGGCTTACGAGCAGCCGCACGACCATGAAATCCAAGTTTTCTCACCTTCCGCCAAACTGTCATAGTATTTGAGTGTATCCTGATGCCGTTTGGAATTCCTTTGTGATGGTCTGGACAGATGTCCGCCTGTTACACGTTACGACCCTCTTCAATTGTCGGCAGTCTCTGTCAGTCAACAGACCAGGTCGGCTTGTACACTTTTGTGCTGTACGGGTCCCTTCGCGTACCCACTTTACTATCACAACGGAAACAGTGGAGCTAGGGACGTTGAGGAGTGTGGAAACCGCGAACGCACACGTATGACAAGTGACACCCGATCACCTGACAACGTTCGAAGTCCGTGAGTTCCACCGAGCGCCGCATTCTGCTCTCACCCGATGTCTGATGACTACTCAGGCGGCTGATATGGAGTACCTGGCATTAGGTGGCAGCACAATGCACCTGATATGGAAAATGTATCGTCTTGTGGGTGTCCGGATACTTTTGTCACATAATGTATTTCTGTACTGGCCGACCAAGTGGCGATAGGCATGGGTTACCATTCCCACAAACGGACATCAGGCAACTGTACAAAACAATGCATGAATGTTTACATGCTTGCATTCGACATTCACGCGGTTCATCGGTTATTAACGTACTGACATTTCACATTTGCAATGGTTTATCTAACGTTTACATTAACCATTAATTTTGCAATGTTAATCGCTTAAATACGTTACCTAGGTAAATGTATTCCCGAAATGTCAGTACCGCACATCAATTATTTTTTGGTTTTGCGTTTTTTACCGTCAATGCATTTAAAAGTAGATACGGACAAAAAGCGAGCTTCAGCTGCAAAATGAATATTAAAATATTCGTTTGGCGTTAAGAATTTGTCCATTTCGTCAGCAGTGTCGACATGGCAAAGTTACATATGTACATACATTCACGTTAAATCTGCCTGAGCACTCCCGATTCTTCGATGTAAATTTCAAGCACGCTCTGTCTGGCGCCTTCTGCTCGCGGTGTCCCGTGGTCGGACACAGTTCTCCCACGCAACAGGCCGCTACACGAGTCTCCGAAGCGGGGAACGAGACCTCCTTTCGCGCACTGCCAGCGGCCGCGGTGAGGGAGGCGCAGTACTCGGGTCGGCGGCACAGTAGCCGCGTAACGAAGTGGGCCGGGCCGCACAGGAGCGGCCGCCAAACTCGCACAATGCCGCCGGATGTAAATTCGCGATACGCGGCGAGAAAATGCGGATTCGCGAGCGCGCGTCCGTGATGAATGCGCGCCCGGGGCGGCAACTCGTCGCGTGCTGTCGCGTGCGCATGCGCGCCGGGGAATCCCACGTGAATAGCGGACGTGCGCGGGCGGCGTGGCGTGGCGTGGCGTGCCGTGCCGTGCCGGGCCGTGATGAGGGTATTACGCGGCGCGGACTGCCGCCGCCGCGCAAAGTGGCCCCGCTAGCGCGCCGGACGTATTAATACCGAGTTTCTCTTTCATGTTAATGAAACGGGCGCCACGTGTCACTCGCTACCGTGCGTTTCGGCCTCTAGTTCATCATCGGGCGTTACACGCGGAATAAATTACACGAAAACTGGCTTTCATTTACAGTGTAAACTGCTTACTCCACGCGGCAGCTGTAATTAAATTGCACAAAGTTGTGTTGTCGGGAAATATCTCTCGCGCTTATTTATGTGTATCAGCTCCAAGCAGTACCAACTTAATTACAGCCTTTTCCGTAGCGTTTCTTAATCTACGGCTTTGGGGTTCCGAAAATACCACTATGGGTGTTGTATTCGCCAAATATACGTGGTGGCAAACACAGTAATGTTGCAGGGAGAGAACTCCCTGCCGTCGATAACAGTTGCTGGCATGCAGCAGCTATACAACCTCGTCACAACTTGACGCAAACATCTGCTAAGTTCAAAATCAGAAAAAAAAACATTTTTCAAAAGTTTTGTGTCACTGGTTTCGGTTCGTCATGAGACACTCTTCGAGTATCAGCTCTCGGATAGGTACATTCGACAGCAGAGTACTGTGCGTCTGTCTGGCTTAATAGTCCAAAGATAAATCTAAAACTGAACAAAGCCATACGCGTTTTTAGTAGGTCAGTACCATCTTCTTCCACATACTGATTGTGTATCTTGAGCTATATTCCACCTTCTGATATCAGACGGAAGAAAATACCAGAAAATTGTTGACGACCACGACCTTCTAGTATTGAATGATGTATCCGCTGCGACGCCAAAACGTTAAGCTCAAGACATCCCACTGTTGCCACAGCAAGGATTCTTGCTGAACATAATGCTTTGCCACCGACGAATGGGACCGCTGTTGGCAACAAAACTGTCTTCCACAATACCCGAAACTGCCATTTATTCAGGAGAAACCCCCTGGATTTAACCAGCCTTGGGCTATTTGGACTACCCTGAATCGTATCCGATCTGGACATGGAAGATGTGTTGTCACCGTCCACAACAATCTTCTGATTGTGGTTCGGAACAACAAACTGTTTCTCCTGCTGTATCAACATGCCCCGCACGTGTCTACTAGGATACTTTAGAACATTTCCTGACAGTGACGAGTCATGTGATGACCTATTCCGTAAGATAAATAAATAAATAAACAGGGTCAAATAGGGTTAGGCAACATTACAGAAAAAACGATGGCAAGACAGATTAGCAACAATTTACAAAAATGGTTCAAATGGCTCTGAACACTATGGGACTTAAAATCTGAGGTCATCAGTCCACTAGAACTTAGAACTACTTAAACTTAAGGACATCACACACATCCGTGCCCGAGGCAGGATTCGAACCTGCGACCGTAGCGGTCACACGGTTGCGGACTGAAGCGCCTACAAACGCTCGGCCATTGCGGCCGGCAACAATTTACAATAATTTAGTAAAAAAGACTTTATGGTATTGAACTATGATGTAAGATAGTGCGTAACTGTAGTTTAAAGTTCACTTGCGCTGATACTTCTTCAAGTCTGATCTATTTCTGAACCCAGTGAGCGATACAAATACTTGTAGAATGACCGGGTAGGCTCTTCTTAATGGGATCTTACATACAGTCCTGATTCTGACTTGAGGCACTGTTGATACGGTGCAGATACAACGATGATATTGTCGATATTGTGTGAATAGTGATTGTTTAATGGAACTGTGTACAAACATCTGCTTATATCTGCGTTTCGAAACTATTTGAATGACGTATTACAGGTACATAAAACAGTGTTTGGCTCGTGCTCCCTCTGCTGGAGACTAGACTAAACAGAGCTGCACCTGAGTACTAGGCAAATTACCACTCTTCCATGTAGGCTGTGTTGCATATCTTCCGAAGGACTCTGCAGTGCGCATGCCTCCAGCATATTACGGAAGGAGCATAATATTTAAGAACTTGTTCTCTAAACTAGGATTTGGCGATAAGTGTTGCATAGCTGCTTATTCAGCGATACGGTGAAACATCCCCTTAGAAAAATTATACATGACTGTCTTTAAACTGGCGCACAATATTTTTAGCGTAACGCAATCTGACTTTCAGTAATCCCTACAAGAGAATGGCCCTGACTAACATTAACCTATACCTTTCACAAATCACTTACCTCACAAAAATCTTCGTTACTCGAACTACTGCAATACAGCGAGCGCCACTACTGTCAGCTAAATAAAAGATTCAAACTACTGACGGCACTAACTACTAATAGGCATAGTTAGCAAATGAAAGATTTCGATAGAGAACAAACAATGTATTTACCTTACTAGTGTTCAAAAGTCATCATATATATAACAGTTCCTGACATCCAGTCTTACAAATTTAAAAACTCCGCCATCTCTCTCCCCACATCCACCACTGTTGGCGGCTCACCGCCAACTGCGCAACGCTACACGCTGTTCACATCCAGCTGCCCAACACTACAATGGTAGACAACAATGCAAAGCTAGCCACAGACTGCACAGAGCACAGCCAGTGATTTTCATACAGAGCGCTACGTAACGTTGCCAATAAGAAAAGATAAACAGCCTACTTACATAGCCCCCATGCTCCCCACAAAAAAATTTTACAAATTGTTTTGGGCACTGGTCAATACATATTTGTTAAAATTTTTTTCACAGTTACAATAACAAGGAAATCAAATGCACACACTTACTGATACAATGTTGGTCAAAAGATAAAATTTTCTCAGTCCATAAAGACAGTCCTGATCGTTTATCACAGTAAAATACAAGTTTTTTCTCAAAGTCTGAGCAGTAAAAGAAAATGCACACAGAAGTAGTGGATTTCCATGCAGTCTTGAAGAAGTAGTGTTGTCCTTCCAACGGAAAGACAGTGCTGACTCTCGACATGCAAACAGGTAATGGGTCACAACAGAGCAAACCCACAACCAAGTCAGTCGAAGTTTTGAAGAATATTGGTAGGTAGGTCATCACAGAACAGACCACTGTAGTCTTGTTAGAGATTACGGTATTGGTGTGCCACCAGAGGTGCAGACCCACTGCAGTCCTAGTAGAAATAATGGTATTGGTGGATCATCAAAGGTGTAGATCCACTGTAGTCCTCGTAGAGACGGCCAGCAGCCATCTGTTGCGACTGTGCAGGTGCACAATCACCATCGAAGAATCTTGCGGAGAATATAGCAAGTCCATAAACCACCACTCATCCACTCACGAAGAATTTGTTTGAAATGTCCTTAGAACCAGCAATGCTGTTATCCAGTCCCTTGCTGAATTAGTAACACATGTGCAAACACTATCAGTCCCTACTTCTCACATATTGTCCATATACTATGACCAACAGAAACGTGTGCAGTGAAATGTAACTTACAAGTTACTTACTTTGATGAACTGGTGTCAATTACAATTTTATAACATAAGAATACAATAACAAAGGTACAAAAGACATTATTAAAGAAAATAACAATACAGATAACATTTGTAGTACAGGCTTTACAAAACAATAAAAAAAAAACATATACATCAGTGTTACAGGAATTATGACATAAGTAAATACATAGAAGATCAGAATAACTTTTGAAACATCAACTTCACACATGAGCATTAAAACAGAACAGAATAAATAATGTGTAAACATTTTTACAAAGTAAATAACATATTATCAGAAAAATTCTACAACGTAACTCTCATCAGATGAACACATAAAGACAGGAAGAACACAAATACCCAAGGGTACACAAACACATAGCAGAATAACACAAGAGGAAAGTGCAGAGTTTGTTTTCAGTGTAACATTTGGTACTGCAGTCCAACCCAAAACTTCATTCGATAGATCTTTCATCTTATTTCAACATTTGTTTCCACAAAAAAAAATCCTATCCAAGCATGCTTTCTGTATTTCTATGTTCACATATTTCTTACCTCATTATTTATTTTCCATTATCTTACCTCATCATTTATTTCCAAGAAAATCCCACCTAAACCTGTTGTCCCTAAACCCTATTCTTTTGGTTCATATCTCTTTCAAAATACTTTTTTGGCCAAACCATTTTCTTATAGCTTCTCAATGCATTTCTTCCAATTCATCACAACAATAGCCGTGAAATGTTTCTCATCGTTTTATTAGGCGTTTTAGTAAATATCATAAATTAAGAGCTCCACAGTATAATCATATGTTTTCAAGTTTGAGCGTGTCGTATTTGCGATGCTTCCTGCAAAGGAATGTCAATAGCAAGGATAATAGCCTCTTTTTTTTCTCCACCTGTGCCTCTGAAAGGCACACATTAATAGCTTTTTTCCAGGCGACTGTCATGCAGCTGGGTGCCCATGACTCATTACGTGAAGGTGGTCACTTAACTTTGTTATTGAAATATTTACGACACCAGTTTGCATTACAGTGACAGTCTCATATAAAAAATTTCACAGGTCGAGAATTTGTGTTGCAAATGTGTAGAAACAAAATGCTATGAATATAACAGTGTTTAAAAAGTTTTCATCGGCATTGTGATACATTCACGCATTTACACACATTTCATAACTCTTAAAGTACGATTCTTGGTTTCCAACATCCTATCAAATCCATCCAAATCAGAGTCCCTAACCACTATTCATTATTCCTTACCTTATTATACATATACATATTCGTCGACACTTCTTCAATATTTCATCACAAGAAATACGTAGCATAATCAAATTCCTCATATATGGTAGCATCATCTAATTGTTCATACTCATACCTCAACAGCATAATACACATTGTCGTCATAAAAATAACATCATAACACCTCAGTCAAATCTCAAAAACGTCGTAGTTTCCTCCAACAATTTCAAACCCTAAAAAATATTCTCTGCTCATTTCAATAGTGTCATCTAACTCAAACGTACTTGAAAATCATGCTCCCTTACCAAATACATCATTCAAAGCTCTCATAGTTTCACAATGGTTCGGAAAAAATATGAACAGTTCACAAAGTACAGACAAAATACAATTTCATAAATGTGAAGTTACCCAACTGTGTAATTGCGTAAACATGTGTCACTGATGTAGTAAAAAAAAAATGTTTATCTCTCAGTTAAATGATCAGATAGCTGTGTAATTTGTGTGTTAGAGAAATATAGTACCGATGTGTGAAGTTGTATAAGCAAATACCATATTAGCTAGGGCTCCTTGTGCTTGCCAAACACATGGTACACAAAGTAAGCGTGTACCCCCCTGAGGATAAATGAATAATATCCTCAGGTGTTACAGATTACTGCAATGGAATGAAATGTATCACGGAAAACCTTTGTATCATTGTACTTCAAATATCTTTAAAAATAAATATTTTAAGTACAAAATTAATCACTGCTAAACTGTACGTCTTGTAAGATAATCTCTGTGGAAGTGTCGTATTTATCGTCCTCCGAAAGCTAAGTTCCGCAAAAGTCAATGTACTTACCTCATGATAAACAAAAGTGAAATGCTTTGTGTATAGATATCTTAGTTATTACGCTTATTGCCATGATGAAGAAAGTACTGTGCTATAACATATTGTTGTGCTATGGAAAAGGCTGTCTCATTGTAGCTATACCACAAAAGTTACTACTAAAACATGTATTACTTTCCAGAATAATACAGAAAAACTGTGCAGATATAAAACAGAAACACTGCAAAAGCAACATTGTAAATTGTCACTCATTAGTAGCGTCGTGATAAAATCGTGTAGCTGTCACATAAACTAACCACTGTGTCATCTGGTATCTCACTGAAAGTACTTTAAATCCAGAATGTATTTTCAAGTAAACCAAAATGTTGCTTAAAATCTCATTAGCAGTACCAGTATATGTTCTAAGTATGTAAGCCTTATAGTCGTTACGTAATCGTGCAACTAACAAAGCAAGAATGTCAAATAACAACACTGTACTGTCTGTTCACTATAACAATGCATTCGTAATTTCTATTTAAATAAGTTCTCTTGGTTCTTGATTAGATATTTAACTTCAAACATTGTTGCATGGTAACAGTTTCTAATTCTGACAATGCATACTAGAAATGTGAAGTGAAAAGCTTTATGGCAAAGACAAAGTTAAAAAGCAGATTATCTTTCAATAAACGGTTTTACATGTGAAATGTGGTATAAACCTTTACTCTTCCTAGTACACAGAGTTTCAACTTCGACGCAATTATCATGTGGTATATGCCGGTAAAGAATACTGGAATTTTTCTCAAGGTTAGCGTCTATGTAATTTTTCCCTGAGCAAGCTGGCGCACGTGGCTGCCTGCGGTGCAAGTCATTGTCTGTCTCTTTGTTGGCGTGTGTCGTTATTGGGATTAGGAGACCTAACTTGTACAAATTCACCTTGTCGAGAGTGCCCTGCTCTGTTTGAATCCCGCCAGTTCTGATGGCATTCAGGTCTGTCGTTTTGTCGGTAGTTTACATAATTTCTTGTTTGTCGGTCATGTGGTGGAGAATTTCTCCCGGAATCGTAACTGCGCGCTGAACTGTTGCGTCTGAAGTTATTCTGTCTCCCTTGATACTAATTGTTTTGGTTTCTATATTGTCTGTTTCTATGGTTATCTCTGTCATATTCATAATTACGGAAGTGCGATCTTTCTCTGTAACTATTACTACTCTGCCAACGGTTGTCATACGAGTTGTGTCTGTTTTGTTCACGATTTGTGTTGTGAGAATAGCCTTGTCGTGTCCAGTTATTATTTCTTTCGTCGCAGAATTGCGACGGATGTGACCTGTAACTGTTGTGTTCCTGTTTTCGCGTTCCGCGATTGTCAGTGTCAATTTCCAGTTCTTGTAACAGTCCCTGAAAAGCTTCAATGTCGTCTTTGCAACGTCCTGCTAAAATAATATGTCGTAAATGTTCAGGTAATTTAATTAAGCAAATGCGGATGAGTACTGAGGGGCTGTGTGGGTTTGACAGGTACTGATTCTTGTGCAACATGTCTTCAAAATATTTCACAAGAGTGGAAAATTCAGATTGTTCGAAATGTTTCATCATTATGATGCTATGTTTTACTCGGTCTTGTGTAGCTTGAGACCAATATGCTGAGAGGAAGGCATGGTAAAATTCTCCTTCACTGTGACAATCGTGAATGACCGATCGCATTCTTACAGCTGGTTCATTCTCTAAATAGCCACACATAAATTCTAATCTGTGCTCTAATGACCAGTTGGGAGGAAAACAATGAGATAAATGATGGAGCCACGCTTGTGGGTGAATGTCGTTGCCAGAAATCTTAAATGTTTGAAATTTACGTGTAGTAATGAACAGCTTATAGTCACAATCATAATGTCGGCGAGTCGCATATCGGTCATTGTTACGTCGTTTCGGCGGTTCCATTTCAAAATTCGGTGCACCTTGCCAATTTCTTTCATAATTTCCGAAATACGCTGTGTTATTATTTTGTGGCTGTTCCGTATTTCTATGTCCCTCTTCCCGTATTGGAGCGCAAGTGTCCTCTGAAATACGTAATTCTTGTATTACCTGTGTCAGCTGATCTTGTACCTCCCGCATTTCTCTTTGGTGTTGCGTATTAATTTGAGTCTGATTTTGTTTGAATTTCCTAATTTGTTCGAACTCTTCTGTGTCATTAAAGAGTACCGGTTTTTTGTCATTCAGATTATCATCTACCTTTGTAGATAAATTATTTAGATGATCCGAAAGTTCAACTGCTTTCTCTGATAATGAACTAATTTCCTCCATGTGTCTTTCTGAACCAATTTTCAGAGTATCTACTGTGTCCTTTAAGTTTTCCTGAGTTTTTGCAAGTTGCGTAACCGAATCGGTAGATGTAACTGAGTCAATTTTAGCTTGCAGGGTCCCATGATTTTCATGAACAATAGTTTGCAGTTCTTTTATGGCTGCTTCGTGATTCTGTAATGCATTTTCATGCCGCGAAAAAATAAGTTGGAAATATTGACAAATTTGTGTTTTTACGTCATTACAGACTTTTTGACATTTCGCTTCGATTTTTGTAACTCAGTAGTTAAATCTTCACGTGTTTGTTCAAGCATGGTGTCTAACTTCTGAAGATTTTGTTCCATTGTGTCTAACTTTTGAAGCTTTTGCTGTGTTTGTCTCTGATTTTGTTCCATTGTGTCTAACTTTTGAAGCTTTTGCTGTGTTTGTCTCTGCTTTTGTTCCACTGTGTCTAACTTTTGAAGATTTTGTCCCATTAGTTTCTGATTTTCTTCAAGCGTTGTGTCTAACTTTTGTAGCCTTTGTCCCATTTGTTGCATTTACTGTAATAACAGTGCACTGGTGCCTGAAACATGTTCCTCAGTGCTATTCGGCCGTTGCATTTCAGCCGGCAATATTCGCATTTTGAAAAGCAGAAAATGTGTCTTGATTTATTTGAGAAAACTGTGAGGACGAAAAACCTGAATCTACAGTATTTGCAAGATTGTATCGTGTCATTTCGGAATCCTGAGGCGAGCTGTTGCCGACCGATCGATCGATAGTGCTTCCCTGTTCACTAATTGTTTCACTGCCTACACCATTATTTGCAGCCCGCTCCATTTCCCTATGCACAATTAACAAATTACTACTTTGAACATTAGTTAATTCATTACATGGTGGCGCTAATACACTGCTTTCGTCTTCACTGTCATTTCTCAGTTTACTTTGGAGCCTAGTATTACGTTTGTCACACGCCATTATTGTGACAATATTTCACACGACAACACAGAAAAACACAATTTGAAGAGCAAAAGTAAGAGAACACATTAACATAGCACTGAAAATAATATCTAGTTAATTGCAAGTGCAGCTGCGAAATACTTGGTGCAAATCTACATGCATGCCACAACAACAATGAAAGACTGCAACTACAAAGGCGATTCTCTCTACAATTACGCGCTAGCAATAAACAATAGCTACATTAATTACACAAACTACAAGAAAAAAAATCAGAAGATTCCAGTGAGGTATCCTCGGCTAAGGGTCGACATATGAAACATCCCCTCAGAACAATTATACATGACTGCCCTTAAACTGACACACAATATTTTTAGCGCAACGCAATCTGACTTTCAGTAATCCCTACAAGAGAATGGCCCTGACTAACATTAACCTATACCTTTCACAAATCACTTACCTCACAAAAATCTTCGTTACTCGAACTACTGCAATACAGCGAGCGCCACTACTGCCAGCTACATAAAAGATTCAAACTACTGAAGGCACTAACTACTAATAGGCATAGTTAGCAAATGAAAGATTTCGATAGAGAACAAACAATGTATTTACCATACTAGTGTTCAAAAGTCATAATATATATAGCAGTTCATGACATCCAGTCTTACAAATTTCAAAACTGCGCCATTTCTCTCCCCACATCCACCACTGCTGGCGGCTCACCTCCAACTGCACAATGCTACGCGCTGTTCACATCCAGCTGCCCAACACTACAATGGCAGACAACAATGCAAAGCTAGCCACAGACTGCACACAGCACAGCCAGTGATTTTCATACAGAGCGCTACGTAACGTTGCCAATAAGAAAACATAAACAGCCTAGTTACAACGAGTTTACTGAGAACCAATGAAGCATAAATAAATCATAGAGTATAACGGAATCACAATTCGGTTTTACTTGTACTCTACAGCATGAACCCCTTACTTAGCTTGAATTTATCTCGAATCTCTCACCGCCATGCGGGATTAGCCGAGCGGTCTAGGGCGCTGCAGTCATGGACTGTGCGGCTGGTCCCGGCGGAGGTTCGAGTCCTCCATCGGGCATGGGTGTGTGTGTTTGCCCTTAGGATAATTTAGGTTAAGTAGTGTGTAAGCTTAGGGACTGATGGACTTAGCAGTTAAACCCCATAAGATTTGACACACTTTTTTGAATCTCTCACCCAGGGCAAAGTTCCAAGAGAGTGGAAAGAAGCGTAGGTGATTCCGGTGTGTAAGAAGTGTAAGAGAACGGACCTGAAAAATGACAGTCCAATATACTTAACATTGGTTGCCTGCAGAATTCTTGAGCATATTCTCTGTTCCAAAATAATAAATTTCATTGCGACGGAAAAGCTTTGATCCACAAATCAGGCCGGATTTAGAAAGCATCGCCGCACTGCAGACTGCTAACGAAAGTACGAGCGTACTAAGCAGATTCCCGGATATGTGAGTGGCTGGAAGACTTCACAAGTAGTGAAACCCAGTGCGCTGTCCTCGACGCCGAGTGTTCATCCGAGACAAGGGTGTTGTCAGGAGTGGCCCATACACCTGTGGTAGGCTGCTGCTATTTTCTGTGTAGAGAGTTTGTCTCCCAAGAGTCGTCCGGCTCATTCTGTCTGGTGTTTCGGGAGGTATTTGCAGTTTAGTTTTTGCAGAGTGTAGATGGAGTCAGCCTAAACAGATACTGCTTAAAACATGTTTCATGCGACGCTTGGTGTCGACGGAAAACATCTCTTTGTTTCCAGTTACAAAAAATTTGTATCCCAGAATTTTAAGTTCCCATTAGGTACAACTGCCTAAATTAGTATAGTGCGATATTTGTCTTACCAGTACGGTCCTGACAATATTTTGTCGAACATCGGCACAGACGATGAAACATGGGTTCATGTCTTCGAACCGGAAACAAAACTGCAATCCAAGGAGTGGCACCGCAACACCTCTCCTCCGAAGAAAACGTTCAAACTCACACCCTCAGCCGCTCAAGTTACGGCGACGGTGTTCTGGGACGCTGAAGGGGCTACACTGTTAGACGTCCTCCCTCATGCTGAAACACTGAGGAAACTGAAAAAACGCCTTCAGTTTGCTGGTCGCTACAAAAATTCAAAGGAACTGCTCCTTCTCTTTGACAACGCAAGGCCTCACAGAATTCCGCACACCAGAGAGGAGCTCTCAGAACTTCATGGGACTGTTCTCCCTCGTCAACACTGTTGCCCGGATCTCAGACCTTTTGACTTCCATCTGTGTGGCTCAATGAAGGCTGTGTTCCGCGGGAAACTGTTCGACGGTGATGGGGGGAAAGGTTGGGCGGCTACTGATGCGGCAACACATTGGCTCCCGCGTTGATAAGAAAAATGGTACATGTGGGCATAAACGCCCTGGCAGTAAGGCGGTATAAGGCCGTAGCACTGAACGGAGTTTATATTGAAAAATAGGGTTTTGTAGCCAAAAAAGTGGGGAGTAATATGATGTATTGTGTCCTGAATAAAAGCCAACCTGCTTTCAGAAAAAAAAGTGTTGAATTACCTATAGCACGCCCCTCATACGTTAGCGTACAGTAGAACTGTTCTGCAGTCATCTTCACAAGTAGTTCCCTGAATTTTCTCAGTAGTGTTCTGCGAAAAGAACGTTTTCTTCCCTCCAGAGATTCGCTTTTGAGTCCACTAAGCGTATTCGTAACACTAGCGTGTTGATCGAACATGGCGGTAACAAATCTGGCAACCCGCCTCTGTACTACTTGGAATATTACGGGATCTGCATTAACTTAGCGTTTTCTACGTTTAGAACACGCTACCATTCATCACACCAACTAGAAATTCTGTGTACGTCATTTGTATCACCCTACAGTCTCTCCACGACAACATCTCTTTGTACACAACAGCGTCAACAGCAAACAACCGCAGACGGCTGCTCACCATTTCCGAAAGATCATTTATGTATACAGTTAGTTGACAGTAGCGGCTTATCCTACTTCCCTGGGGCACTTCTGACGTTACCCTTGTCTCCGGTGAACACTCGTAGTCAAGGACAACATACTGGGTTATATAACGTGAGCAGTCTTCACAGCACTCACGTATCTAGGAACCTGTTCCACACGTGCGAACCTTCTTTAACAGCCTGCAGTGGGGCACCGGGTCAAACGCTCTGAGGTAAAATAGGAGCATTAACTGTGGCCGTTGGCCTTCATCCATGGTTCGCGGTATTTCACGTGAGGAAAGACCGAAAGACCAAGCTGGGCCCGAGCAAAGCTTTCTGTATCCATGCTGATTTGCGGTCAAAAATTTTTCGGTCTCAAGGAAATTTATTACATTCGAACTGAGAATGTTTTCAAGAATTCTGCAGCAAACGTATATTAAGGATTGGTCTGTTTCTTTTACCCTTCTTACAGAAAGGAGTCACCTGCGCTTTTTTCTAGTCTCTTGAGAATTCGTGCTGGGCGTGACATTCCCGATAAATGCAATCAAAGTAAAGGGTCAGTGCCGTAAAGTCTCTCTTTAAAACCGAATGGTGGTTGGTTCCGGACGTGGCAACCGATTTGTTTTGAACGCATTCAGCTGGTGATCTTCACCAGGGACGTCTGTCACTATTTTCTCCATACGGATGATGATGATGTTTGGTTTGTGGGGCGCTCAACTGCGTGGTTATCAGCGCCCATACAATTACCCAATCTTTGCTCAGTCCAATTTCGCCACTTTCCTGGATGATGATGAAATGATGAGGACAACACAAACACCCAGTCATCTCGAGGCAGGTGAAAATCCCTGACCCCGCCGGGAATCGAACTCGGGACCCCGTGCTCGGGAAGCGAGAACGCTACCGCGAGACCACGAGCGGCGGACGTTTTCTCCATACGGGTGTCTGCACATCGTTAAATGATGGTGTCTTACTACCATGCTTCTGTGTGAATGATTTCTTCAACACGTAACTTGAAACTGCGGCTTTCGTTTTTCTGTCTGCTATTGCCACACTGGTCTAGTCAACGAGTGACTGAATAGAAGCCTCCGATTATTTTACGGTTTTACGCTGGACCAGAATTTACTCGGGTTCTTGACAAGATTTTTGTTAAGTTATGGCGGTGGTAGCTGTAAGCTTCACGCATCGATCTTTTCACAGACCCACGAATTTCTACTGAGTTTCGCCTGTCGTCATTTGTGCGTTTTTTTTTTAAACCGAGAGTGCAATAGTCTCTGCTGCCTCAGCAACATCATAATTTTGTTATTCTCTATGGGCCTTTTTCGTTTACAGTCCACTTACTAAGAACATACTTCTCCAGGCCATGATTTCCAATCCGTTTAAACTTTGCCCGTAATTCCTCTACGTCCATAATACTGGTACTAAATAATAACCATTCCTTTTTTTGTGTAGTATGACAACTGCAGATCTCCTATGTCCAACAAAAATACTCTCCTGGCCTTCTAGATAGGTTTATTAACTTCAGTAATCGTCGCTGACATGATAAACAAATTTTTACCACTAATTCCTGTCTCTCTTGTGACATCGTCGATGAGGACAGGTCTCTCTGTAGCTAGAAAGTCTAAAATATTTCCAGTGCATGTGGGCTGTCTAATAAGTTGCTTAAGACAGTTTTCGGAAAACATTTTCAAAAATACTTCGCAATTCTATCTTACCGTAGCACCTCCAGTGACGTCTAAATGCACACTCGGAGTGTTAAAGCCGCCTCCAACCAATACTGCATAATCTGGCTAATTTTAAACGTCCCCTCAGAAAAATTAATGAATTACTATGCTGATAAACCTCTATGTTATTTTATTTTCAAACAGCTGAGCAAAACTGAACGTACTCAGACATTTCTCTCTTTACTTATTCTGATCAACACTGAACTGACACACGTTTTTAGCCCAACGCAATCTGACTTTCAACAATCTCTAGAAAAGAATGGCCCTGACTGACAATAAACTATACCTTTCATGAATCACTGACCTCACAAAAATCTTCGTTACTCAAACTACTGCAATACAGCGAGCGCCAGTACTGCCAGCTAAATAAAAGATTCTAACTACTGAAGGCACTAACTACTGACAGGCAGAGTTAGCAAATGAAAGATTTTGATAGAGAACAATCAATGTATTTACCTTAATAGTGTTGCAAAAGCATAATATACATAGCAGTTCATAATATCCATTCTGTACTCAAAAATCCGCCATCTCATTTCCCACATCCACCACTGCTGGCGGCTCACCTCCAACTGCGCAACGCTACGCGCTGTTCACGTCCAGCTGCCCAACACTACAATAGCGAATATTACAACAATGCCAACCAGCCACAGACTGCACACAGCACAGCCAGTGATTTTCATACAGAGCGCTACATGGCGTTACCAACATAAAAGCTTAAGCAGCTTACTTACATAGCTACGTGGCGTTACCAACATAAAAACCTAAACAACCTACTTACAAATTTTCGCTACTGTGCGTAGACTTTCTTTGAATGATTTTAAAACTGTCACTGCGGAATCGGGTGGTCTGTAGAAACATCCACTCACGTATCTTCAAGTGAGGCTCAGTTTCGACCAAAATGGTCACAATATTTTTGTAGACAGCAGTGGATACTCCCCCTCTTACGGGATCTAATCTGTCATTTCGATATACTTTCTACGCCTCGATAGGTATTTCAGATCTTTCTGCTTAGGGTTTCAGCCAGCTCTCGGTTCCGAGAATCATCTGTGCGCTACAAATTCCCTGGATAGTAGTAGATTCGGGAACTTTGTCACGGATATTTCGACAATGTACTGTTAAAAATCTTATCGATCTATGTATGTTTACTTTCTACGAGGTCTGTTTTTCCTCTGTGCATGTCGACTGGCAAGCGTTGATGAGAGGACGTCAAACTATCACCCAGCCTGAAAAAAAAAAGAAAAAAAAAGAACCATGTGCATTCCACATACACTCTGCCTGACGAGTGACAGCTTTCTTCGTATGAAATTAATGAGAAGTTTTAGCATCATACTACACGCCATGAAGGATTTAAATGGTCGGCGCGAGTACGGCCCAAGAGTGTAGACGTACACTGAGCTGATGAAAGTAACGGGACGACTCCCACCATCGTGTCGGACGACCGTCTGCTCGGAGTAGGGCAGCAACTCAACGTGTCGCTGGAAGTCCCCCTGCCTAAATACTAAACCACGCTGCCGGTGCAGGATTTTGTGCACGGACTGACCTGCCGACTATGTCCCATAAATGTCCGATGGGATTCATGTCGGGCCATCTGGGTAGCCAAATCATTCTCTCGAACTGGCCAGAATTTTCTTCATGCTATTCTCGAATAATTGTGGTCCGGTGACATGGCGCGTTGTCATCCATAAAAATTGCGTCGTTTTTTGCCGTAAATGATCTCCAAGTAGCCGAACGTAACGATTTCCTGTCAATGAGTGGTCCAGTTGGACCGAAGGACCCAGTTCATTATGTCGCTACCAGCTTGCACAGTGCCTTGCTGACAACTTGAGTTCATGGCTTTGTGGGGTCTACGCCACAGTCGAATCCTAATATCAGCTCCTGCCAACTGAAAATGGGACTCATCTGCCCAGGCCACGGTTTCCCAGTCGTCTAAAGTCTAACCGAGCCCTGGAGAGGCTCTGCAGGCGATGTCCTGCCGTTAGCAAAGGCACTCGCGTCGGACGTCTGTTGCCATCGCCCTCTTACAGCAGATATCGCAGCACTGTCCTAATGGACTTCTCAATTGATTTCTGCGGTTATTTCAAGTGGCATTACTTGCCTATTAGCACTGACAATTCTACATCTACATGATTACTCTGCAATTCTCATTTAAGTGCTTGGCACAGGGTTCATCGAACCACAATCATACTATCTCTCTACCATTCCACTCCCGAACAGCGCGCGGGAAAAACAACACCTAAAACTTTCTGTTCGAGCTCTGATTTCTCTTATTTTATTTTGATGATCAATCCTACCTATGTAGGTTGAGCTCAACAAAATATTTTCGCATTCGGAAGAGAAAGTTGCTGACTGAAATTTCGTAAATAGATCTCGCCGAGACGAAAAACCTCTTTACTTTAATGACTACCATCCCAACTCGCGTATCATATCTGCCACACTCTCTCCCCTATTAAGTGATAATACAAAACGAGCTGCCCTTTTTTGCACCCTTTAGATTTCCTCCGTCAATCGCACATGGTAAGGATCCCACACCGCGCAGCAATATTCTAACAGAGGACGAACGAGTGTAGTGTAAGCTGTCTCTTTAGTGGACTTGTTGCATCTTCTATGTGTCCTGCCAATGAAACGCAACCTTCGGCTCGCCTTCCCCACAATATTATCTATGTGGTCTTTCCACCTGAATTTGTTCGTAGTTTTAACACCCAGGTACTTAGTTGAATTGACAGCCTTGAGAATTGTACTATTTATCGGGTAATCGAATTCCAACGGATTTCTTTTGGAACTCACGTGGATCACCTCACACTTTTCGTTATTTAGCGTCAACTGCCACCTGCCACACCATAAAGCAATCTTTTCTAAATCGCTTTGCAACTGATACTGGTCTTCGGATGACCTTACTAGACGGTAAATTACAGCATCATCTGCGAACAACCTAAGAGAACTGCTCATATTGTCACCCAGGTGATTTATATAGATCAGGAACAGCAGAGGTCCCAGAACGCTTCCCTGGGGAACACCTGATATCACTTCAGTTTTACTCGATGATTTGCCGTCTATTACTACGAACTGCGACCTTCCAGACAGGAAATCGCGAATCCAGTCGTACAACTGAGACGATACCCCATAGGCCCGCAGCTTGATTAGACGCCACTTGTGAGGAACACAAGCCCAGCTCTTATCGATCGTTACGTGAAGGCTGTCAGCCATTGCGTTGTCCGTGGTGAGAAACAAGGCCTAAAATATGGTATTATTGGCACGCTCTTTACAGTCTCAACCGTCTGCAGCTCGTGGTCGTGCGGTAGCGTTCTCGCTTCCCACGCCCGGGTTCCCGGGTTCGATTCCCGGCGGGGTCAGGGATTTTCTCTGCCTCGTGATGAATGGGTGTTGTGTGATGGCCTTAGGTTAGTTAGGTTTAAGTAGTTCTAAGTTCTAGAGGACTGATAACCATAGATTTTAAGTCTCATAGTGCTCAGAGCCAATTGAACCATTAGAACAGTCTCAACCGGAAATACTGCTTCACTTAGCGATTTCCGAAATGTAGTGTCCCATTCCTCCAGCTCCAACTATCATTCCGCATTCAGAGTCTGTAAATTTGCGGCGTGCGGCCATAGCCATGTCACAAATCTTTGCCCATCAATTGCCGGAGTCAAATGTCCACATCGCTATTCCATGACTTTTTGCGTCTCAGTGTGTGTATAAAAGTGTAACTTCGTTATCGGTAGTATTGTTTCGTGTTGTATTTTTAACGACCAGCAGTACCGTAACCTCCGACTTTTATTAGGTGATGTTTTCTATAGAGAAGTATTGAATATGGGAACATAAATATACAATTATGTATTGACAGAATTTCAGATTAGAGCAAAAATTGTCAGTTTTTACGAACGGTTCAGAAACGTGAAATACTGCACATCTTAAAACGCAAAAGGGTTGTATATCGCGCTAACACTTTCAACGAATTACATTTCGAAATAAGGCAGCTCATAGGAATTCGTGGTTGTAACGGCATCAGGAAGTGTAAAATGAAATGCTGACACACGCTAGGTCGTACCTGAAGCAGGTGGAATACTCCCGGCTATTGGCAGTATACTCGGACAAAGCAGTCAGGCTACACAACAGACAGCTCACAAATAGCCCGTGTGAAGAAGCGTCCTGCAATATTTCCCCACGGTTGTGGGACTCATACCAGCAAGATCAAAAGGAACACTGAACGGATACAAAGAAAGGCCACACGTTTGTTTGGCCCACGGCAGAGGGTGCGTGAAACTCTGAAAAGCATAAAATGGTAGTTGTTCGAAGGCAGACGCCAAATATCCTACGAAAGCTTCCTTAAGAAATTTCAAGAATCAGTATTATGCGAGACTTCTACGATATGCTACAGGTGGTCGAGAACATTGTCGAACCACGGCGACCGCAACACATTACCATGCCTAATACGGTATGGGAAAACTGTTGCCATTCAAAACCGTTTCGATTAGTCTCGGAATGGACAAACTGAGATTCTTAATGGGATTGAAGAAAATTTTACACCGTTCCTCCCGCAAAATAGTGACAAGTTCAGTTAAAGATGATGGAGGTAGATAGTGATAATGTGCCCTTCTCTCCAAAGTAGACCACAGAAGCTCAATAATATTGAGATCTGATGACCGTGGAGGCTAGGGCAGAGTCACAATTCATCCTCTTGCCGACAAAACCAGTCCCTCACGAAGCGAGCTGTGTGAAGAGGTACGCTGGGGAACAAACACTGCGCCTCGGTGTGAACCAGATACACATCAGTGCTAACGCCCTCCTTGGAAGTAGTGTGACCTCAAAGAGTAACCGTGGCGCCATTGAAGTACCACGATATGTCTGCCCACATCATCACCGAAGCCCCGCCATATTTCAGTGTTGCGACATAAACCCGACCAGAAGATGGAAACAATGTAAAACAAGACACATGCGACCAAATAACTCTCTTCGATTGCTTCATAGTCCAGGTGTTGCCGCTTCGGCACCAGGTTTTCCTGTTACGTTCATTTGCATCGCTGGTTAGTGGTTACGGAATTCCAGCTTACCTTGCAATTCCCAGTTTATGGAGTTCCCTTCGTCTTGTTTTGTGCTGAAAGGATACCGGAATGCGAGATTCAGTTCTGCATTGACTTTTGCAGCTCCCATTTCTTAGTTTTCGTCTCTCTTCAATGACCGCCTGTGGCGATCACTGAACACTCGCTTTCATCCGTGTTCTGACTTAGCGGATAATGTTTCCCCGCTCTCCCTTGTACGCGGTGTACATCTTCGATAAGGCGCCTGTTGAAACACCAAACACTTAGCCTGTCTTGGTTAAGGAAGCACCAACTATACGAGCGCCCACAGTTTGCCCGCTTTCGAAGTCACGTAGCTCCGTTGTAGTGCAGTCACAGCTACACAGAATACTGTTCTGAGCACGATTGAGATTTGCAACGCATTTAGTACATTGCATAGATGCCGCTCGTGGTCAAATACAATTGCAAATTTGTGGTAAGATCTCATGGGACCAAACTTCTGAGGTCATCGGTCCCTAAGCCTACGTGGGGAGCCGCACGGACCGTGGCAAGACGCCCCAGACCGCGCGGCTAACCCGCGCGGCGCTCAAATACAACAGCGTAGTGAAGCTGTACATGTAAAGCTTCCTTTGAACTCCCTGGACCGGTTTTCTTTAAAGAAAAAGAGAGAGAGAGAAAGAGAGAGAGAAGAGGGATCACTACTCCTTAAAGCTGCCATCTTTGTTCACAGCATGCCAAGAAACAAAAGACGATCACTTTCACAAAAATGCCACCCTTGTGACAGGATACCTGTCATGTGCCGATTACTTTCGCTGCTTACGTTTGTAATATGAATTAAGTATTCATGAAATATATCACTGCAATATTCATGCAGTGGCCTACGCGGCAGAAAGACAACGAAGCAGTATTATTTTCGGGCCACCGCGCCACTGTAGTGCTTCCGAAAGGGCTTAAGTTTGCTGATAAGCAGCTTCCACGGAGGCGCCTTCTCTCCCCAGCCCGCATCTCCGGCATCGAGTGATGAATATTTCAGGCGCTGCGGTCAGACCTCGCTCGACGCTTATTACCATAAGTATATCCTCTTCTTGAAGCTATGGTCTGTTATAGACGTGTCTCTTTTACAGCACAAAAGGTACGGCCACATTTTGGTAGCGTGTAGTGTATAATGTATTAATGAAAGTATAGGCAGTTTAAAGACATTCGGTTTTCTCTGTAAAGTTCTGATTAATAAGACGTTAATTTCTCAACGGAGGAAGACTCCCTAATTACGTAGCACGGGAGACAGTACATAAATACGCATCTCTGTCGCCGTTATAACCATTAGTTTTATTTCAGGTTATGTTATGGCTGAATTGGTTTCCTTACTTCTTTCTACGCCTTGATCTTCTCGTCGTTTTAGTTTGTACTTTCAAATTTACAGCTGAAATATATCGCTTGCAATCCTCGTAATAACTTTATTTCCACTGCACCTGTCTCTTCTGTTTCATTTTCTTAGGCTTTATATGGTGATTTATTTTATAGAATCACGGTTCGTTTGTCAGGTGACATCTTTCTTTGCTTATGTGTGAAAATAATTTACTGTCCTGCACAACCACAATAATTTCAAACAAAATGAGCTGCTTCGGTTGGCATCAGCCATCCTTAAGTCATAAAACAAATGCCATTCCTCAATCCAACCACTGCGGAAGCCACAATTTCATTGACAACATACAGTGATTGAGAGAGTACGCTATACTACACTACTGGCCATTAAAATTGCTACACCAAGAAGAAATGCAGATGATAAACGGGTATTCATTGGACAAATACATTATACAAGAACTGACATGTGATTACATTTTCACGCAATTTGGGTTCATAGATCCTGAGAAATCAGTACCCAGAACAACCGCCTCTGGCCTTAATAACGGCCCTGATTGAGTCAAACAGAGCTTGGATGGCGTGCACAGGTACAGCTGCCCATGCAACTTCAACACGATACCACAGTTTATCAACAGTAGTGACTGGCGTATTGTGACGAGCCAGTTGCTCGGCCACCATTGACCAGACGTTTTCAATTGGTGAGGGATCTGGAGAATGTGCTGGCCACGGCAGCAGTCGAACATTTTCTGTATCCAGAACGGGCAGTACAGGACCTGCAACAAGCGGTCGTGCATTATCCTGCTGAAATGTAGGGTTTCGCACGGATCGAATGAAAGGTAGAAATGTTCAAATGTGTGTGAAATCTTATGGGACTTACCTGCTAAGGTCATCAGTCCCTAAGCTTACACACTACTTAACCTAAATTATCCTAACGACAAACACACACACCCATGCCCGAGGGAGGACTCGAACCTCCGCCGGGACCAGCCGCACAGACCATGACTGCAGCGCCCTAGACCGCTCGGCTAATCCCGCGCGGCGAATGAAGGGTAGAACCACGGGTCGTAACACATCTGAAATGTAACGTCCACTGTTAAAAGTGCCGTCAATGCGAACAAGAGGCGACCGAGACGTGTAACAAATGGCACCCGAAAAAATGGTTCAAATGGCTCTGAGCACTATGGGACTCAACTGCTGAGGTCATTGGTCCCCTAGAACTTAGAACTAGTTAAACCTAACTAACCTAAGGACATCACAAACATCCATGCCCGAGGCAGGATTCGAACCTGCGACCGTAGCGGTCCTGCTGTTCCAGACTGCAGCGCCTTTAACCGCACGGCCACTTCGGCCGGCTAATGGCAGCCGAGAATATCACGCCGGAAGATATGGCGGTATGGCGATGACGAATACGCGCTTCCAATGTGCGTTCACCGCGATGTCGCCAAACACGGATGCGACCATCATGATGCTGTAAACAGAACCTGGATTCATCCGAAAAAATGACGTTTCGCCATTCGTGCACCCAGGTTCGTCGTTGAGTACACCATCGCAGGGGCTCCTGTCTGTGACGCAGCGTCAAGAGTAACCGCAGCCATGGTCTTCGAGCTGGTAGCGCATGCTGCTGCAAACGTCGTCGAACTGTTCGTGCTGATGGTTGTTCCGTACTACCGTCCTGAACCCACCGATTCCATATTCTGCTAACAGTCATTGGATCTCGACCAACGCGAGCAGCAATGTCGCGATACGATAAACCGCAATCGCGATAGGCTACAATCCGACCTTTATCAAAGTCGGAAACGTGATGGTACGCATTTCTCCTCCTTAAACTAGGCATCACACCAACGTTTCACCAGGCAACGCCGGTCAGCTGCTGTTTGTGTATGAGAAATCGGTTGGATGATGATGATGATGATGTTTGGTTTGTGGGGCGCTCAACTGCGTGGTTATCAGCGCCCGTACAATTACCCAATCTTTGCTCAGTCCAATTTCGCCACTTTCCTGGATGATGATGAAATGATGAGGACAACACAAACACCCAGTCATCTCGAGGCAGGTGAAAATCCCTGACCCCGCCGGGAATCGAACCCGGGACCCCGTGCTCGGGAAGCGAGAACGCTACCGCGAGACCACGAGCGGCGGACAAATCGGTTGGAAACTTTCCTCATGTCAGCACGTTGTAGGTGTCGCCACCGGCGCCAGCCTTGTTTGAATGCTCTGAAAAGCTAATCATTTCCATATCACAGCATCGTCTACCTGTCGGTTAAATTTCGCGTCTGTAGCACGTCATCTTCGTGGTGTAGCAATTTTAATGGCCGGTAGTGTAGAAGCCATTTGCACTGTATACAGCGTGTATAAAAATACGTGTCAATAAGGTTAGGGAAATATCCTTGACCTCAAAACATTACAAAATGTTCATTTGAAAAGTGGACCGAAAATTCTTCTTTATGAAGATATGAAAGGTTTTATTATTCATGGGACAGAAATGATACATTCAGAAAACACATTCATATATATGAAAAGATTTATTATTGATTGGTCGAAAATTATACAGATTATATATTTATGAAACACATTTGCATTTACTAAAATTGCTGGAAGTTACTACCTCTTGCTGTCCTACATCCCATGAACCTGCGTTCCATACTCTGCCGTACGCTGTGCAAAACTCCTGGTATGTTCCGCATTTGCTCCAATTCAATTTGGACAAAATCCCTCAGAACATCGACATTGGGTACAGGAATCGAATACACAAAAGATTTTAAGTGTCTGCAAAACAAAAATCGATTTGATTGAAATTTGGAAATGGGACAGGCCGTGCAATGGCCACGCTCGACTAATCCGCCTGTTTGGAAACTATTTATCGAGATATTGGCGAACGATCCGTGTTAAGTGAGATGAAGCAACTTCGTGCAACTAGTACATTTCCGTAATTTCAGACACTGAATACATCGTTGTGGTGGAAGTGACTGTAAATCAGAAGAATCGATAATCGGGCAAAAAAAAAGAAAAAAAAAAAAAAAGAAAAAAAAACAAATGCCATGAACAACTGGAAACAAGAAAATCGGTAAATGTACACATTCCACACAACCGTCAATTACTGCTGGGAATCTTTCATACTTCCCTAACGAAGGGATTTTGGACCAATGTTTATGCGAACCTTTTGTAATGTTTTGATGTCAAGAAAAAATTCCTAAGGTTTCTGATACGTGTTTATATACCCTGCACATCAGAATATTAACGAAACAATTTTTGGCCTGCGGAGACAACGGATAGATAAAGGACAGCGGATCAGAAATTATTTTACATTCGACTTATGCTGTGTTAATCTTTTAGTGTCTGCGGAGATTACAGTGCCATAAAAATGTTGCTACTGGGGATCTCACAAGCTACTTACTCCCGTATGATTACGTGATTAGAGCGTAATTTGCAGCAACAGACTCATTTCATTTGAACAGCCGTTTTGCATCCCTTATAAGGCGGAGTTCAGGAACACATCTGTAGTGAACTGTTGCTACGCTGAAATTGAGTTGATCGGTTTGGATAAAACTCGTTACTGCGTAACGACACAGCTATGGTCGGAAAATAAGCAATCATTTGTACGCCATAGCAAGTCATTTCTTATAAAGTGAGTGAGTCATTTATTTTGTGTCGAAGTGTGCATACGACAACAGCAGGTTCTAACAATCTCCTTCTCCGTAGTCACTGATAAGACAAGACCTTCGTTTGGTCGATAGATGTATTGCCACAAAACTCGAGTGTGCATTTACAAATCACATATTGGGCTTCAAAGACGAGAAGCAGGCAGAAGTAGACTCCCACTTTTTATCAAGGCAAGTAGCAATATTTCTACTTACCTGATGTTCAGATTAATCTTCTGCAGTCGCCATTCTCAATGTTCTTTTTGCCTAGACTGCTTGGTGCAAGGGTTTGGTTGGTATGTTGATAACACTCACTGTTAATATACTGATTCACGCTTCACATTACTTCAGTATTTTATTCTTCCCTGAATAAGTTTTACATTTTAACATAACAACACTCCCAACTTCAGCAAGCTCACAAAAATTGCAAAACAGGTTTCTTAAACATACATGCTTTCTATCGCTAAGGACGGCGACTGACCATCGGGAGCCGGCCGGGTTGGCCGAGCGGTTCTAGGCGCTACAGTCTGGAACCGCGTGACCGCTACGGTCGCAGGTTCGAATACTGCCTCAGGCATGGATGTATGTGATGTCCTTAGGTTAGTTAGGCTTAAGTAGTTCTACGTTCTAGGGGACTGATGACCTCAGAAGTTAAGTCCCATTGTGCTCAGAGCCATTTTTTTCACCATCGGGAAAGGACACTGCTAGAGACTAAAAGTTGTACTTACAAGCATTTTGACCGTTTGACAACAACTATATAATACCACTATGAGTATATGATATAAGTGGTTACAATTTCATTAGTGCGGCAGTTTAAGTAATTTTAATATAAATGACATAAAAAGTAAAAACTGGTGATCTGTCTTAGGTAGCACCAGAGCCAACATTTTCCCAGTTAATTTTTGAAATTAACCAAATATCAATTATTGTGTGTTACGGTTATTAAACTGTGGTAACTACTTCCATTATACATGAAAGTAACTTAAACAATAATTAGTTTCATAAATTTAATAAAATATATTGTATTAAAATGTGTAAAAATTTAAAAGACAGAACCGGTTTTTGAAGAACAAAAAACTTTAAATACGAAATACTAATCCAATGCGAATACAAAAAGCATAATTCAAAAATGTGTGTGAATTCTTATGGGAATTAACTGCTTAGGTCATCAGTCCCTAAGCTTACACACTACTTAACCTAAATTATCCTAAGGACAAACACACACACCCATGCCCGAGGGAGGACTCGAACCTCCGCCGGGACCAGCCGCACAGTCCACGACTGCAGCGCCCTAGACTGCTCGGCTCATCCCGCGCGGCGAAAAGGATAATTATTAGCACTTTAAGGTTCAGATGGCATATAATTTGCAAAAAATATTTTTTCTATGTGAAAAGAAAACTTTGCCTTGGGCAGATGGAGGGAATATTTTGAAGAGTTGCTCAATGTAGGTGAAAATGCGATCAGTAATGTTTCAGATTTCGAGGTAGAATGGGATAGGAATGATGATGGAAATAGGATCACATTTGAGCAATTGGAAAAAATGGTCAATAGATTGCAGTGCAATAAAGCGGCTGGGGTGGATGAAATTAAGTCGGAACTCATCAAATACAGTGGAATGTCAGGTCTTAAATGGCTACACAGGATAATTGAAATGGCCTGGGAGTCGGGACAGGTTCCATCAGACTGGACAAAAGCAGTAATCACACCAATCTTTAAACATGGAAACAGAAAAGATTGTAACAACTACAGAGGTATCTCTTTAATCAGCGTTGTGGGTAAAATCTTCTCAGGTATTGTTGAAAGGAAAGTGCGAGTATTAGTTGAGGACCAATTGGATGAAAATCAGTGTGGGTTTAGGCCTCTTAGAGGTTGTCAGGACCAGATCTTTAGCTTACGGCAAATAATGGAGAAGTGTTATGAGTGGAACAGGGAAATGTATCTATGCTTTATAGATCTAGAAAAGGCATATGACCGGGTTCCTAGGAGGAAGTTATTGTCTGTTCTACAAGATTATGGAATAGGAGGCAAACTTTTGCAAGCAATTAAAGGTCTTTACATGGATAGTCAGGCAGCAGTTAGAGTTGACGGTAAATTGAGTTCATGGTTCAGAGTAGTTTCAGGGGTAAGACAAGGCTGCAACCTGTCTCCTCTGTTGTTCATATTATTTATGGATCATATGTTGAAAACAATAGACTGGTTGGGTGAGATTAAGATATGTGAACACAAAATAAGCAGTCTTGCATATGCGGATGACTTAGTTGTGATGGCAGATTCGATTGAAAGTTTGCAAAGTAATATTTCAGAGCTAGATCAGAAATGTAAGGACAATGGTATGAAGATTAGCATCTCCAAAACGAAAGTAATGTCAGTGGGAAAGAAATATAAACGGATTGAGTGCCAAATAGGAGGAACAAAGTTAGAACAGGTGGACTGTTTCAAGTACATGGATAGTCGTACAGAAAAAATGAACAGAACCTTTCTGTAGGAAATTTAATGTAGTTAAATTTAGTACTTATTGTGTTTTTGCTAGAGGCCGTAGTTTTCGAATTATTCGAGAACAATGTAGAAAAGCTACCTTCTAACGCGTTTTCCTTGAATAACTGAGAAACTGTAGCTTCTAGCGGAAACGTATCACAGTACAAAATTTAACTGAATTCTATAAAATGGTCCTGTTCACATTTTCTGCAGGAGTAATAGTTTGTTCGCGGCGAGCGAGACAAGGTGAGAATACCGTGTGTAGTTTTTGAACATTTTATGGGCTGCATGAAACAAAGCGGCAGGGGCAGCTGCATCGCCCTGTATTTATCGTTTAAGCAGAGCAAATTAAATTTTTATTTAAAAATAATTCCGCTCTTGCACCAGTAATCTGTGTGCAAATGATATAGGCTACGAATCCCGAAACGTTCAGAATTTCGTGTACGCCGCCGCATTATACAAGACCTATTTGCAATAAACATCGAAACATTAGTCTGACCAAAGTTTTGTATGACAGTTCAAATGTAGTAAACTATTCAGTTTCCTTACAAGGTCTGGGAATTACAGCACATGTACAGTTAGTGCTGTTGCTAGTGTTATTGCTATCGGGCTGACAACATATAGAAGAACACTATAAATAAATAAAGTGAATAACGAGAAAACAGAAACAAAAAGGGCGGTTGATTTATGATGACACTAACTGCAGAAAAAAAGTGACAGTATTAACGAAACACTCGATTGCGACGGATAAATGAAAGTTAACTTTTTTAGTAACCGACAATCGCTGATCTCTGATGCGCTCGATGGGGAATGATAACGAATTTAGTGTTTTTACGTAAAGCGAATTCTGTATCTGATCAATGCGATTGGCTATTTACATTGACAGTTTCAGTTTGGTAGCTTATAGAAGATCATCGCAGGCAGAAAATTCGACCGATACTGCGATTCTGCCGAGATACCGACCAAAATGAGGATGCTGCCTCTGACAGAGGAATCAATAAGACCCTCCGTGTTGACCAAGTCTCTGAAAGTAGACTCAAGCTCTGTCGGCCGTGACTCAATTTGCTGTTCTGCAAACAAGTGAGGGAGCAAAAGTCAGGAATTACACTTTTCTGTGAAAGTCTTGTGACCTATTCAGTGTAGAGATGGGAACCAAATAGAATTTTTCCCCCCTTTCACACTATGCTCCAGTTTCAAATAATGTTCTGAGATAAAAATAATTCTTTTACGTTTGTAGTCTTTGTGTAGGAACTTGTGAACATAGCCTTGTTAGGCTCTGTCCAATGGGGCCGTTATTCTATGATTTCGGCTTCTTGTGTTCATCCATGCAGTGCTTTGACTTTTCATGACTGCGTCGTGCTTCAAACACTGTGTTGGAGTCTACTTGAGTATCTGTAGTGCTCAGCTCTACTGATCACCGAATGCATCTTGATAAATTAAGAACCGTAATACGAGGGCAGTTCAATAAGTAATGCAACACATTTTTTTCTGAAACAGGGGTTGTTTTATTCAGCATTGAAATACACCAGGTTATTCCCCAATCTTTTAGCTACACAACACTATTTTTCAACGTAATCTCCATTCAATGCTACGGCCTTACGCCACCTTGAAATGAGGGCCTGTATGCCTGCACGGTACCATTCCACTGGTCGATGTCGGAGCCAACATCGTACTGCATCAATAACTTCTTCATCATCCGCGTAGTGCCTCCCACGGATTGCGTCCTTCATTGGGCCAAACATATGGAAATCCGACGGTGCGAGATCGGGGCTGTAGGGTGCATGAGGAAGAACAGTCCACTGAAGTTTTGTGAGCTCTTCTCGGGTGCGAAGACTTGTGTGAGGTCTTGCGTTGTCATGAAGAAGGAGAAGTTCGTTCAGATTTTTGTGCCTACGAACACGCTGAAGTTGTTTCTTCAATTTCTGAAGAGTAGCACAATACACTTCAGACTTGATCGTTTGACCATGGGGAAGGACATCGAACAGAATAACCCCTTCAGCGTCCCAGAAGACTGTAACCGTGACTTTACCGGCTGAGGGTATGGCTTTAAACTTTTTCTTGGTAGGGGAGTGGGTGTGGCGCCACTCCATTGATTGCCGTTTTGTTTCAGGTTCGAAGTGATGAACCCGTGTTTCATCGCCTGTAACAATCTTTGACAAGAAATTGTCACCCTCAGCCACATGACGAGCAAGCAATTCCGCACAGATGGTTCTCCTTTGCTCTTTATGGTGTTCGGTTAGACAACGAGGGACCCAGCGGGAACAAACCTTTGAATATCCCAACCGGTGAACAATTGTGACAGCATTACCAACAGAGATGTCAAGTTGAGCACTGAGTTGTTTGATGGTGATCCGTCGATCATCTCGAAAGAGTGTGTTCGCACGCTCCGCCATTGCAGGAGTCACAGCTGTGCACGGCCGGCCCGCACGCGGGAGATCAGACAGTCTTGCTTGACCTTGCGGCGATGATGACACACGCTTTGCCCAACGACTCACCGTGCTTTTGTCCACTGCCAGATCACCGTAGACATTCTGCAAGCGCCTATGAATATCTGAGATGCCCTGGTTTTCCGCCAAAAGAAACTCGATCACTGCCCGTTGTTTGCAACGCACATCCGTTACAGACGCCATTTTAACAGCTCCGTACAGCGCTGCCACCAGTCGGAAGTCAATGAAACTATACGAGACGAAGCGGGAATGTTTGAAAATATTCCACAAGAAATTTCCGGTTTTTTCAACCAAAATTGGCCGAGAAAAAAATGTGTTGCATTACTTATTGAACTGCCCTCGTACGTGTTAAATGATCCTTATAGCTGTATCCTCGGGTATACATCTGACACGGAAAATGGGTTTCGCAGCTTACAGCTATATTCTGAGGCACACATCTCAGTAGATAAACGGGGGAAAAATAAACAATACTGTCAGTATCCAAAGTTAAAAAGGAGTGTTGTAAGTAAAGGGTAAGAGTACTCACAATTAGTCCAAATAAAATTCAGAACGGAGTTAAACGGATTACTCATCATTCTGTGTCGAATGAAAATAAAACGTCCGCTGGAGAAATGCTAATCATGTAATTTTGTTAGACAAAATTTCCAGTTGGTGTGAGGAATGGCAGCTAGCCCTAAATAAGGAAAAATGTAAGTTAATGCGGGTGAGTAGGAAGAACAAACTTATAATATTTTGGATACAGTATTACTAGCGTCCTGCTTGACATAGTCAATGCCGCGCGGGATTAGCCGAGCGGTCTCGGGCGCTGCAGTCATGGACTGTGCGGCTGATCCCGGCGGAGGTTCGAGTCCTCCCTCGGGCATGGGTGTGTGTGTTTGTCCTTAGGATAATTTAGGTTAAGTAGTGTGTAAGCTTAGGGACTGATGACCTTAGCAGTTAAGTCCCATAAGATTTCACACGCATTTGGACATTTGACACAGTCAGGTCGTTTAAATATCCGGGCGCAACGTTTCAAAGCGATATGAGATGGAACGAGCACGTGAGAACTGTGGTAGGAAAGGCGACTGGTCGACTCTGGTTTATTGGGGAAATTTTATGAAGCAGTGGTTCGCCTGTAAAGGGGACCGCATATAGCACGCTGGCGCGACTTGTTCTTGAGTTGTGCTCGGGTTCGTGGTATCCGTACCAGGTTGGATTGAAGGAAGACGTGGAAGCAATTCAGAGCTGGGCTTCTAGATTTGATACTGGTAGTTTGAACAACATATAAGTGTTACGGTGATGCTTCGGAAACTCAAACGGAAATTTCGGGAAACACTGCTGAGAAAATGTAGAGAACCGGCTGTTGAAGCTGACCGCCAAACGATTCTACTGCCAGAATGAGATTTCCACTCTGCAACGGAATGTGCGCTGATATGAAACTTCCTGGTAGATTAAAACTGTGTGCCGGACCGAGACTCGAACCCGGGGCCTTTGCCTTTCGCGGGCAAGTGCTCTACCACGTGAGCTACCCAAGCACGACCCACGCTCCGTCCTCACGGCTTCATTTCTGCCAGTACCTCGTCTCCTACCTTCCAAACTTCACAGAAGCTCTCCTGCGAACCTTGTAGAACTAGCACTCCTGGAAGAAAGGATATTGCGGAGACATGGCTTACCCACAGCCTAGGGGGTGTTTCCAGAATGAGATTTTCACTTGCCCGCGGAAGGCAAAGGTCCCAAGTTCGAGTCTCTGTCCGGCACACAGTTTTAAACTCCCAGGAAGTTTCGATTCTACTGCCGCCTACATACATTGCGCATAGCGACCATGAAGACAAGATACGAGAAATTAGGGCTGATAGGGAGGCAAATAGACAATGGTTTCCCTCGCTCTATTTCCGAAAGGAAAATGACAATTAGTGGTACAACGAACCTTCTGCCAGAAGTGTACGGTAGCTTGCGGAAAATCTATATAGATGTAGATGTAATAAAACTGCTAGAACGTTGGAGTCGTCCACCCCAGATAGGAAGGTATCCTACAATAAAATTGGGTTTATAATTTAAAGTCTGAAAATGTGGAATTAAATGAAGGCAGTTAATAAAACGAAGATATAATTCAATAAACTCGCCGTAGGTAGGGCAACATAATGCGGAACAGACTAATATGGCAGTAGCATACGGTGTTATGCAGGCAGAAAAACAGATCAGATAAAAACTACGATATAACGGGAAACCTAAAATAAAAATAGTGTAAAATAAAAATAGTGTGTTAATAACCGATAAAGACAGATTAGTAGAAAACAGAGACAGGAAAACAGAGTAACCAAGCGACACTGATAAATGGAAGACGAGCAGTATTAAGAAACTTGCCAGAATGTGGAACTCAATAGTCACGTAGCCGGAATAAACGCAGGAGAGGAACGGTGGAGCAATAAGCGCGTGGGGGCGGGGAACCCACAGGAAAAGCCAGTAATAGGTGACACCAATCAAAAAATGGTTCAAATGGCTCTGAGCACTATGGGACTCAACTGCTGTGGTCATAAGTCCCCTAGAACTTAGAACTACTTAAACCTAACTAACCTAAGGACAGCACACAACACCCAGCCATCACGAGGCAGAGAAAATCCCTGACCCCGCCGGGAATGGAACCCGGGCGTGGGAAGCGAGAACGCAACCGCACGACCACGAGATGCGGGCGACACCAATCGGGCATGACCCTTGGTGTATACTGATCAAACCGGAAAATGTCCTCTTTTAGTACAAGTCTGTAAATTTTTAATTTTTTTTATCACATGACTACTGCGCATTATTGTGAGTCATTATCTGTGATCTCGCTAATTTAAAATTTGCCTGTCTCTCATGATGTAAAATTTGTCTCAGATCTTATCCTATGTCGCCTAGTCGACGGGGTTTAGTTAGCGGGTTTTAAATTGATCCTACTTTCAATGCGTCCCTTTAGAGCTATTGTTGCTAGCTATTAATTGGTATATGAGTTTTTAACAGTGTGTTCGGTAAGGTTTTGCTACCTTCCAGCGAGATGCATTTTAATAGTAGTGGCACATGCGTGTGTTCTTTTAACTCATGACTTTGGCGCGTTGTTCCACGTCACCTAATGCATCCCCTCTAAAGTAAAAACTTGCATGCCACTGATTCAAATGGTTGAAATGGCTCTGAGCACTATGGGACTTAACATCTGTGTTCATCAGTCGCCTAGAACTTAGAACTACTTAAACCTAACTAACCTAAGGACATCACACACATCCATGCACAAGGCAGGTTTGGAATCTGCAAGCGTAGCGGTCACGCGGTTCCAGACTGAAGTGCCTAGAACCGCACGGCCACACCGGCCGGCATGCCACTGGTGCAAAGGAAAAATTTTCATTGTGTGTTACGGTTGATACATAAATTTCACGTCGCCGTCTTTGTTAGTTTTACTGCAGTTCTGTACTGCTCCTGTTCAGTATGTACCTTTACCACACATAATTGACTTTTAACGCCTTTGATGTAACTTTCTATGTAATGGTTTTTTATTTTCATTTTGAATGTAGATCACTAATTGAAACTGTGAACGACCAGGCTAGTTGGCCCCGCATTGCTCTACCAGTGAACGGATGGCAGTACTTTCGACACTCTGGTTTACCAGTTTGCTTCCCGCCTTCGTGTAAGCTGCTCCGTGCTCTGCGCTCTTTGGTGACACATCGCGTCCTGTATTTGTCCACCGCGGCGCTAGGCGTCGCAAAACAAAGTGTAAGTGTCCTGGTGTTCACTGCGTATTTATTTACTCAGACAGTCATCCGCAGTATTTTCTGTCACTTTGCCATCGAGTTAGGCTGTACCGCACCTAACTCGTTCGTTGTCCCGTAAAATGTTATATGGAATTTTTTGCTTTTATATGTGCGTGTAAAAACTATCACCATCTCCGGTCTCTTGTTTATTTTCAGGATAAGACCTCATGAAGGACATGAAAGAGCACGAAACAGGTCGTATTTTAAATAAAAACAACCTTACAACTGAATCCGTATTTGCAACCTCTGCCAAACTGGGAACTGTTTCGATATCAGATTTAGAGAACATACGAATTTAATCAATTCAAAACCATCTTTGAGTACACACCTCCTGAACAAGTGCATTTTACCACTAATTTGTCAAAAAATCTAAAACTTTTACACCATGACAATAAATGCCAAACCCTAATTTTGGAGCCGCCCGGTGTGATCGAGCGGTTCTAGGCGCTTCAGTCTTGAACCGCGCGGCAGCTACGGTCACAGGTTCGAATCCTGCCTCGGGCATGGATGTGTGTGATGTCCTTGGGTTAGTTAGGTTTAAATAGTTCTTAGTTCTAGGCGACTGATGACCTCAGATGTTAAGTCGCATAGTACTCACAGCCATTTGAACCTAATTATGGAAGAAATTGAGATAATGCGTTGTAAGAACAGTATCACTCTTTTAGTTTACTTCATCCACTCTCTTCTTGAGGTCCCCCTTTGGATCTCTCACCTTCTTTAACTGCAAGTTTTTATCATTACTGTAAGCCGATAAGTACTGGTTGTATTCAATATCTTTTGTTTTCCATCAAGTTTATCTCATGCTCCTGGTATAATTACATTTTGCCATCCTTGAATTAATCAGCTATGTAAGGATACCACCCAGCTTCCTCCGTCACATTGATTCCTAGTATTTATTGCTGAATTTCACATTTTGGTAACTTCCATAATATGTTTCCTCCTTGTATTTTATCAGCGCTGTTTGGTTAGTCTTTCTTCTCATATGCATTCCGCCCCCCCTCCCCCCCCCCCCTCAACCTGAATTTGTTGACTAGTAAGGCTCTGTTTTTATTTTAGGTTTCCTATTTTATCGTGGCATTTATCTGATCTATTTTTCTGCCCGCATACCACCGAACGTTACTGCCACGTGAGTCTATTCTGCATTATGTTGCTCTACCAACCGTGAATTTTTGTTTAGTTATATTCCAGTTTTATCAATTACCTTCTTTTAATTCAATACTTCCAAACTTTGAATTTTAGACTCTATCAGTTCGTTTGACGTTTTTTACTGGAGGACCCCTTGTTATCTGAGTGGTCGACTCCATTGTTCTGCCGATTTTATTACCTGACTATTGTTTCTTCGGCAAACATTTTATTATGATTGGACAGACAATGTTGCGGCGTCTATTTAACCCTGATGTATATATATATATATATATATATATATATATATATATATATATATATATATATATATATATATATATATAATGCTGTGACTACCCTTACCCGCTATTTACCACATTATTTTTTGATCTAGGATATAAGCAATATTGTTTATTTTATTTTTCTGTTCGTATGTATACCTGAGGATACAGCTACAAGCTGGGAAACGTGTCGTTTCAATAAAGGATCATTTAACAGCGGTTACGATTGTTTATGTATCAAGATCTATTTCTACAGCTGTGGCTGCCCAGTGTGTAAAGTGTTTTGTGATCACCAAATAGTGTTGATACAGCCGAATGCGAATGTCGCTGGTTCGGGTCTCATATCGAGCACGTTTCAGAGTACTGTACATGCTGCTACTTTCTTAATATTGTTCACACATCAGAGTATGATACTCATAATGTAAATTTATTTCGAGTTTCAAGGGATATTATAGGATAAAAAGAAAAGTTGTGATACGCGAATGGAATGTATGTGATAACTCCATCTAAAAATAGAAAATAGGTATAGAAATTTGTACACAAGTAGTTCGTTAGCAAGACTCTTCAAGCCGAATAAGACGCTTGTCAATCAGTATCGCCAAAATACAGACGTCTGATCCAAGCAGTTCATACAGTTTTGTTTTAATTTTTTTCACAGTAAACTATTCTCAGGATTGGCTACGTGCAACTCTCACGACTAAATTGAGCGTACCTTCAAATGAAGTCGAGCGAATAGAAGAATTACTATTGAAGATACTTAGGTTTGTACCAAATGTTAGCATATTTTTTGTTTTCGTTTCAAGTTATTTTCATCTCAACCGGTTCTCTGACGTACAAAACATCATATCTTCTAGAACTGTGGAAGCAAAAGGATTAGTACCATCATTTTATCACGTGATTTTACAAATACAAATACAGACGTTGTATTAGCCCATGAGCTTTTTTGTATGGAGTCAGTGCCTTCAACAAAATAATTAGGTATATGTTAAAGCGTAAGCAGAATAAGTAGATAAATTACATAAATAAGTTACAACAATTACGTCTAGTACGTAGCTGAATGACAAAAACATAAGAAATTACACAGATTAATGAAAATAAGTTCAAGATGATAGTGTAAGAGAAACACAAAAGGCTTATGGTTATATAAAACAATCGGTTGTTTATCGATAGGTCATTTGCCTTACTCTTGCAACTCTCGAGCATTGCAAAATCATTTACTTTTCATTCATTTTGTAACACTTTCCTGAAATTTGTTTATTTACCCTAGTTAGGTACTTTCAGGTTATTTTCTGAAGACGACAACACCAAGATATTTGTAGCTGTTATGGTTCTTTACTAGCCTAACATGTAGTGTGTCAATTGTAGCCTTGCTTTTTTCATTGTGTGCGTGGACTGACTTTCTCAGATCATACTTGCTTATTTTTATTAGCAAATACAACGAAATTACAGATATTCAGGCTTGGTACTCTCATTACATTAAGTAGTTTGAAATTAATTCTACATGATTTACGTGGAACAAGCCCTGCAGTGCACCAGATAGCTTTTTGCCACTTAAGTTCTGATTGTGATTCTACATAAATATCTCACAATGGTACTAAATAAGTCAGGTGAGAGTGGAGAATTCAAATTATTCATAACATAGAAATTCCTTACTGATACTGTTCCTCAGCTAATGTAGTAGACAAATGAAGCATGTCAGTCTGTCACATAATTTCCGTTTCTGCGTCTCCTAGCCGTGTTTTTGATCCATGTGAAATACTTATAGTCTGATTATTTTATCACTGTGACTAGGAGAATTCATAATGGATATGAAGTCTTCAGTTTTACTTTCATTTTCTGCAGTGCATTTGCTTCAAATCAAGTGGTACATCTGTCTATTGCTACCACCATATTGTGTCGGACCTTACCAAGTTTGGTATCACGTGTGATGAATGTTGAGTCTATTAATATAGAATTACGACATACGTCACAACTACCACTATTCGTTAATATTCATGCTTAAGTATCAACAATTTCGTTTCTCATAAAAATGTCTTCATTGTGATTCGGGAGGGGAGGGATGGGGTTACAACAAAGTAACTATAATTTATCCGGTTTTGTCTCCAAGGATAGTTCGTTTGCCTCTACAACTACATGAATCAAATTTACACCACTACTTTCAACATAGATACACAACCGTGTTTTGCATTTGTTCCTCAGTAACTAGTTGTCAGTTCATAACCACTACATTTAGGATTAGTTCTTCGTGGTTAAGCCAGTTTCATTAAGTAAAAGGTCACTGCAGAATAAGCTCTGCAACAAGTACTGGTGTTTTATGTAAGGGTAGGCTTCCGCAGCCTTTGTCACTGTCGATAAAATTCTTCGGGGCTGTTGACCACGTTATCAATATATAAAATTATACGACGTTTCGGCCACTATTGCAAACGGCCTTCCTCAATGGCTTCATACTGAGCTGAGCATGCTTCAGTAAAATCTGCTCGGTTCACAAGCCACGTCGCTTCGAATAAAACACCCGAGCTTTCAATAGCTGTCTCCGCCATTGTCATCAGGAGTTAAAGTCGCTGGTAACTTTATTCGAAGTGACGCAGTTTGTAGACTCAGAATACTTTGTTGAAATATCTTAGCAGTGTTACGTTCTCATGTTTCGATAATCTGCTCTCCGTTTGCGGAAGCTTATCTACGGACTATTTTCTCATCTATTCTCTCTATTACCTATCCATTTTGTACCTTGTCGGAGTACTTGGTTCTTAATATCGCCGCTTTGCTAATTAAAGCAAATTAGTTGTCTCCCCTTCCAAGCTAGTTTCCTCGAAGAACATAAAGTTTCAGAAGGGTTCATAAAAATCTTTGGAACTGTAGACATTCACACTTGAAACAACCAGAATCTTAGCCCCAAAATTCGCCAGTATACGACGTAAGAGGATTTAAAAGCACAGCTCGACTGCCTTAGCGGGCTAGCTTAAGATATTCTAAAGATCCCAGTTTCAGTCCTCAACTGATTCTAAGATATTATCTTATTTATGGTTTTCTCCGTTCTTGTTAGTAGAAAAATTCTATATTTAAGGATGAGTATCAAGTAGAATTAAAAAAGTACTTGTTATTCAACCTTAAATTAAAAAAATATTTTCTACCACTTATCGCTTTTTCTACCTCTGGAAATCATTTAATCGTGTGAGAAACGCAAACCTACGTCGTGTCTCAGATCCCACGCTCAACTGCCAAACCTGGTATACCGGTAAATGACCAAGGAAAATCAGCTGAAATGTCGGGATAAGACGAGGCCACATCACCTCCAACAGTACCATCTCTATAAAAGCAATGCGGTGTTCAAATCTACACTCTACTTGATGAGAGCTTCATATTACGCCGTAAAACGGATATATTATGAAAAAATGTGTTAACATCATGTTAACTACCTTTCTATAATATCACTTAAATGTAGTTTGCCTAGGACTGTCCTAGACCTCTTTTCAGAGAACATACACTACTGGACATTAAAATTGCTAGACCAAGAAGAAATGCAGATGATAAACGGGTATTCATTGGACAAATATATTATACTATAACTGACATGTGATTACATTTTCACGCAATTTGGGTGCATACATCCTGAAAAATCAGTACCCAGTACAACCATCTCTGGCCGTAATAACGGCCTTGATACGCCTGGGCATTGAGTCAAACAGAGCTTGGATGGCGTGTACAAGTACAGCTGCCCATGCAGCTTCAACACGATACCACAGTTCATCAAGAGTAGTGACTCGCGTATGGTGACGAGCCAGTTGCTCGGCCGTCACTGACCAGACGTTTTCAATTGGTGAGAGATCTGGAGAATGTGCTGGCCAGGGTAGCAGTCGAACATTTTCTGTATCCAGAAAGACCCGTACAGGACCTGCAACATGCGGTAGTCCATTATCCTACTGAAATGTAGGGTTTCGCAGGGATCGAATGAAGGGCAGAGCCACGGGTAGTAACACATCTGAAATGTAACGTCCACTGTTCAAAGTGCCGTCAGTGCGAACAAGAGGTTGACCGAGACGTGTAACCAATGGCACCCTATACCATCACGCCGGGTGATACGCCAGTACGGCGATGACGAATACAGGCTTCCAATATGCGTTCACCGCGATGTCGCCAAACACGGATGAGACCATCATGATGCTGTAAACAGAACCTGGATTCATCCGAAAAAATGACGTTTTGCCATTCGTGCACCCAGGTTCGTCGTTGAGTACATCATCGCAGGCGCTACTGGCTCTGAGCACTATGGGACTCAACATCTGAGGTCATCAGTCCCCTAGAACTTAGAACTACTTAAACCTAACTAACCTAAGGACATCACACACATCCATGCCCGAGGCAGGATTCGAACCTGCGACCGTAGCACTCGCGCGGTTTCTGATGAGCGCCTAGAACCGCTAGACCACCGCGGCCGGCACAGGCCCTCCTGTCTGTGATGCAGCGTCAAGTGTAACCGCAGCCATGGTCTCCGAGCTGATAGTCCATGCTGCTGTAAACGTCGTCGAACTGTTCGTGCAGATGGTTGAATCTGTTGATTCAGGGATCGAGACGTGGCTGCACGATCCGTTACAGCTGTGCGGATAAGATACGTGTCATCTCGACTGCTAGTGATACGAGGCCGTTAGGATCCAGCACGGCGTTCCGTATTAGCCTCCTGAACCTACCGATTCCATATTCTGCTAACAGTCATTGGATCTCGACCAACGCGAGCAGCAGTGTCGGGATACGATAAACCGCAATCGTGGTAGGCCACAATCCGACCTTTATCAAAGTCGGAAACGTGATGGTACGCATTTCTCCTCCTTACACAAGGCATCACAACAACGTTTCACCAGGCTACGCAGGTCAACTGCTGTTTGTGTATGAGAAATCGGTTGGAAACTTTCCTCACGTCAGCACGTTGTAGGTGTCGCCACCTGCGCCAACCTTTTGTGAATGCTCTGAAAAGCTAATTATTTGCATATCACAGCATCTTCTTCCTGTCGGTTACATTTCGTGTCTGTAGCACGTCATCTTTGTGGTGTAGCAATTTTAATGATACAAGCTTTACTGAGGGGTTTACTGGAACTATAATTGATCCAAGGTAATCGTGGCTGAGTCCTGTGCCTATAGATTAAATTGCTTGAAGAAATACAGCAACGTGCCACTTTTTGTACAACTCCCAAATGCCAAGACGCAATTCGAATTTTCACCCATCCTCAACTGGTGAAATACCCTTATCTTCACACAGCGGCATATGTCAGTTTTTAAGGACGACAGTCTTAAAGTCTATAAACACAAATGACCTCGTAAGTGGTTCCGGAATGTATAAGAAAACTATAACTTGTTTTTAAGGGTAATTTCCGATTTACACGAATAGGTGAGTCAACGACATGGCAACTACTGTGTTGGTGGATGCATCACCGACACTAAACCAGAGTGTGCTATGCATATAAATGCGAAACTAATGCACCAAGCTTTTAATTAATCGTAATCCACAAATCGGGAAATGTGGTAGTTACAAAAAAAATTTTTTCAAAGGACAGCCGCAGCATTTAAAATGCAGATAACGGTGTATTTCATCTACACCTACACCTGCACGCACACGCCGTGAGCCACTGCACAGGGCGTGAGCAGGGTACTTTGTGCCACAACTCGTCATTTCATTTCCTGTGCCACTCGCATGTACGGATGAAAACAACTGTCTGTATGCCACCGTAAGAGTCCCAATTTATCTATCATGTCTTTGTGCTCCTTACGCGAAATGTACGTTGGTGGCAGTAGAATCGTTCTGCAGTCAGCTTCAGATGTCGGTACTTTAGCCGACCGGTGTGGCCGAGCAGGTTCGAATCCTGCCTCGGGCATGGATGTGTGTGGTGTCCTTAGGTTAGTTAGGTTTAAGTAGTTTTAAGTTCTAGGGGACTGATGACCTCAGAAGTTAAGTCCCATAGTGCTCAGAGCCATTTGAACCATTTTTTAACCGGTACTTTAAATATGCTCGGTAGGGGCTCTCGGAAGGAACGTCCAACTCCAGGGAGTCCCGTCTGAGTTCCCGAAGCATCTCGGTAACGCTTGCGTGTTGATCGAACCTACCGGTAACAAATCTAGCAGCACGCTTCTGAATTACTTCGATGTTCTGCTCGAAACCGACCTGGTGGAGATCTCAGACATTCGAGCAGTACTCTCAAATGGGTCATATTAGTGTTCTGTACGCCGTATTCTTTACAGAGGACCCACACTTTTCTAAAATTCTCACAATAACGGAAAGATGACCATTAGCCT
Source organism: Schistocerca cancellata (assembly GCF_023864275.1). Classification (NCBI taxonomy): domain Eukaryota; kingdom Metazoa; phylum Arthropoda; class Insecta; order Orthoptera; family Acrididae; genus Schistocerca; species Schistocerca cancellata. The sequence continues at coordinate 17,776,715 of NC_064628.1, read as the reverse complement.
TCTGTACAACGGTCCTTCCGTGCTCGTTACATTTCATATCGCTTTGCAACGTTGCAACTAGACATTTAATCGACGTGACTGTATCAAGCAGCATATTACTAATACTGTACTCGAACATTAGTGGATTGATTTTCCTACTCATGTGCATTAACTTACATTTTTCTACATTTAGAGCTCCTGCCGTTCGTTACACCAACTAGAAATTTTGTCTAAGTCTCGTTGTATCGTCTCAGTCACTCAACAACGACATGTTCCGGTACACCACAGCTTCATCAAAAAACAGCAGCAGACTGCTGTTCGCCATGTCCGTTATATTATTTATGTATGTAGAGAACCGTATCGGTCCTCCCATATTTATCTGGGACACTGCAGGCGATAATCTTGTCTCTGAACAACACCCGCCGTCGAGAAAAGCGTACTAGGTAGGTTCTATTACTTATGAAGTCTTCGATCCACTCGCAAATTGGAACCTGTTCCGTTTGTTCGTACCTTCGTTAATAGTCTACAGTGGGGCGCCACGTCAAACGTTTTTCGGAAACCTGGGAGTGCGGAATCCTCCTGTTGCCCTTCATCAGTGGTTCGCGCGGAAGGACAATCTGGGAGCGTGCGATGCTTTCTAAATACGTGCTCGTTTGTCAACAAGAGCTTTTCCCTCTCAAGTAAATTTATTGTATTCGAACTGAGGATATACTCAAGAATTATGCAGAACAGCGATGTTAAGGATATTGCTCTGTAATTTTGCGTGTCCGTTCTCTCAACCTTCTTATGCACAGCAGTCACCCATGCTTTCTACCCGTCGCTTGCGACTTTGTGCCGGATGGAAGATCCTTGATAAATACAAGTAAGGGGTCAACGCCGTATAGTACTGTTTGTTAAATGGAATTCGGGTTCCAGCCGGGCCAAGCCACCTATTTGTTTTCAATTCTTTCAGCTGCTTCTGTGTGCCAGGGTCGCCTGTTACTACGTGCTCCAGACGGGAGCCTGCGCGATTGTCGAACGAAGGTATGTTTGTACTGTCCTCCCACGTGAACGATTTCTTAAACGCAAAATTTAAAACTTCAGCTTTCCTTTTGTTATCTTCTATTGCCACAGCAGACGGGTGAACAAGTGACTGGATAGAAGGCTTCGACCAGCTTAGCTATTTTACGTAGGACCACTATTTTCTCTGGTTCTTGGCAAGATCTTGTGAAGGTATCACTGTATTACACTAATAAAGATAGGTGAATGCCAGAAACTCGCTATTGCATAAATAAAGCTGTATAAAAATAGATTGGAAGATAAGATTTTCAGTGCCGGTGAAGACGTCGTCAATACAGACGGTGTATTACCTCGGATTCGATAAGGATTTGACGGAAATCAGCGTAGTTACTTTCAAAAGGTATAATTGTGGCATGCAACATACGTGATTCAGTGAAATCAAGAAGGTACAAGTATTGATGGCTCGGCAGGGAATTTGAAGTTAGGTTGCTGCAACCCACGGAAAACAGAGGCTACACGCTATACAGCAGTGTCATTTTGGTTGCCTGCCAAGCAGGCGTCGAGCGGCGGGGCGACGTACTGTTAACGCAGTAATTCCCGTCTGGTCCACAGAGAGTGACATCTTTGCCGCCCTACTATGCATAGCCTGTCACGTGAGCGAAAGTAGAGCGTTGTTCGATATCGCTCAGCGCGCCAGCTACTTTTGGGGGCTGCACGACCCGACAAGCAGAGTGGTTCCACGTACCTCCATTTCCGACGCTCAGCCTTCCACTTAGGACGTGCACCAGCCGACAGCTGCCTGCAAACGGTCTTCGACGTCCACCACGTCATCACTCCGTGGTTGAATTTAGAATAATTTCTTGGAAGCGTCTTTCAAACGGATCTGGAGTTTGATTCAGGGCGATACTTGCCAGATATTGTACCTGGTGTCGGATCTATACCAAATGAAAGTTAAGTTTGCATGTTGGTGTTCCGGATGTTTTGAGTTTACTTATCGATTTCTCTTTTCTATTTATAGTTTGTTGTTGTTACATACTGTCAGTTTGTCATTCGGATATAGCGAGTGGAGCTGCGGACGTTAGAAAATTGAGTGTCAGTCGAGAAATCGGAACATTTCTGACCTAGTCTTCTGTATGAGTTAAATAGGTGGGTGACAGGCAGCCAGAAACGACTGCGTCGTATATGGGATAATGCCATCGGACGAAGCAGGGCAAGAAACTGGTTTTGTCTTTTTAAGGAGCATCGTTTTGACATTAGTGACACTTCACATTCAGGAAGACCTTCGGGCTGTGATTAAGATCGTCTAAACACATTAATCCACAACGATCCAAGTCAGTGTTCTCGACAGCTGGCAAACTCGATGCAGTATTATCAGTTCACCATCGTGCGACATTTGCATGCAACGGGAAAGGTTCAAAAGTCGTGTGTGTAGGTACTGCATGCTCTAAGCCAAAGTCACAAAAATCAACTGGTGGACTTACGTGCATCTCTGCGCGTCATGAATTGACTCGTGAAGAACATCAACCATTCCTAGCATGTATCATTACTGGCGACGAGAAATGGTGCCTTTATGCTAACATAATAAAAAGAAAGGAATGACTGAGCCCAAACAAAACAGCAACTCCCCGTCCAAAGACCTGTGCGCATCCAAAAAACAATGTTATACGTGCTGTGGAACGGTGAACGTACGGTGTACTGCGAACTGCTTCCCCGAGGTACAATGATCACCGCTGACATTTATTGTCAATAGCTGAGAAGTATAGCAGCGCAGTCTAAGGTAACCACCTTGACAGAGCTGATATACTCATTTCTACCCGTGTTAATTGTTCTGTTACGCTGCGACCTAGAAAACCTCATTGCTAAAGTGTAACTTGCTCTCTGTAGTCCGAGACCAGTGCCTTAAACATCGTGGAGCCTCACCTGACGGTATTTGTTACGACTAAAGAGAAAACCGTTGCGTGGCAACATTTCTCTGGCTCTGTTTAAATTGACTTTATACGGAACACACGTGAATTCATTCTGAAACGTTGAGACTACATTTTCGACTTCATTTCCGCGACCAAATTGTAATTGCATTATCACATATACGCATTTCAGCAAATGTGAAACCGGTACCGTTACTAAATCGGTCCAATTGGCTAGCCACCAACGCCAAATACGGCTCGCCACAACCAAACTGTCCATCGGAGCCAACCGCCGTGGGGGCGGCTCCGGCAGCGCCTGCGGTCGGCGGCCCCTCGGGGGCAGTTCCGCAGTTCCGCTAACAGCCCGGGTTAGCGGCACCGCACGCCGCGACCAATGTGTCTCGCCTTCATAAATGTGTTACTGCAAGAGTTCTGGCCAATGCATTTTCTGTTGCGCTTGCGAGAGACGTCGTTTCCACTTGTTGCCTGTCTAGACTGTTTTTATCAAAGGCAGGAAACCTCTACGGTGTACAGGCATTGAAATTTATTTCGCGGTATGCACTACTCAGACGGTGCGTGGGAAGTCTGGATGTTGAAGTACATCCTAATGTAGGTGGCAGAGACTGCTAGTTTTCTTCGAGTGTCCTAAATCTCAAGCCCCATAAATTGCAGGCAGCCTATATTTTGTGGCACAACGTTACAAAAATAATCGATCAATACGCACATCTTAATTATTAAACACAAAACCCATATGCTGAAAAGGGACAGTCATAGCTGAACTACGTTCTCTGGCATTTGGTTGGCCGTTTCGAAAGCCGATGAAATACGAGTTGGAGGACCGTCACAGATTTGGCTGCAACAAAATCTTCGCTTGTTCCAGCAGGAGGTAGTTTGTGGACATAAAATCATTCTTTTAGGCGCTACCAGTCCCTGGCTTCAAAGCCATTCACTCCTCTCCTAAACAGTTGGCTTTTATGCAACCCCATCACCCCACGCAACTATCCTATATTGTGTGCGAGCGACCAGATGGCCTCTCTGCACCCCGATGCGCGTTCCATCTTACTTTAGGTATCCATTTCCACTTTCCATTGCATCACATGTCAGCTAACCGCGGCCACAGCCAAGGTCGCTAACGTACGCCTGTGCATTGGCACTCGACACGTAGGGAAGCCGGTTGGAGTTCTGGCGTGGATGGAATTTCAACTGAGAATATTTGGTCGATAATGGGAGGGGGAGCAGTGTGACGAAGTTCATGAACACCAGTCTTTGCGCCAATGACCGGCATTAAATTCCAAACACCTAGGGCATGTCTCATGAAGCTAGGGCATTTGACTCTGTTGATGATGATCTGTCCCGTCGGATGTGGACGTTCAGCTCGGCAGCACCCTTCGTGCTTTTCACGGGGATCGGGATGTGTGTCTGCACCGGGTTCCACCTCAACCCTTCTCTCATCATCACACAACGCAAACATGAAACTAAAATAAAGACGCCTTCATTACCCTCGCCTATTACCTTCAACAAATGCATTTATGATACAAATCTCACATGTCAGCAAGAAAAGGAGCCGGTGTTCGCGGAGGAAAGCGCCCTTTCTGACAGGCGGCTTCACTCATCCCGTGGGGTATCCCAGATAACAAGACCACACCTACAAGCTAATCGGGATCATTTACACTACTTTCTCTTCAAGGAAAAGTCCCCTACCACCCTCGGCTTTGAACACCGAAATTCCATTGTATCTTTAATTCCTTCCAGTCTTGACCGATCAATGCAAATACCGTTCTCGGTATCTAATGTATTTTCTGACTTAGATTACCCGGGATAGACAACCGTGGAGAGTGAAATTTACTCTGGATCTCGGCCGTAGTTCATCAGGAACAGCTTGGTGGTGGTGTCCAGCTGCCTCTCATGCGAAAGAATAGACGTCCGGCATTGATGTCATCGCAGAGAGCGGGGTCAAGCGTGACGTCATTCGAATACCACTGTTAACACCGTCTCCGGCTGTGACCAAATCGTGCCAGCTGGTCAAGTCACTGTCTGAAGGCTCTTCTTATCGTAAACAGTTCTCTCTGTTTCGTCAACCCATCTTCATTTTTTGACGATTTTGTCATGTTGTTCCCTCTAACATACAGTCAACTACTTTTAGTTCTTGCCCTTCCTTTCGCTTCCTTTCCTATCCATTTCTTTTCAATATATTTGTTAAAAACATAGTGAAACGAAATAAATGTCAGAGAGCTTAGTTTTTTTGGCGTAGTTGCTACGACGTTTCTTTGTTCAGTGATCGCTTACAAAATAGTTCTGCGTATCTGGTTCTCCTGAGACTTCTTAAATGCCACATTTCCATATCTTCTAAAAGTTTCTGTCTTCAACTGCGTCCATCGTTCGCAGCCACACAGAAGCACACTCAATGCCATACGACAAACTGAAAACAAATCTGAGGTGACTTACACTGAAGAGCCAAAGAAACTGGTACACCTGGCTTATATATGCTGCAGGGCTCTCCACAAATCCGCAAGAGTCCGAGGGGGTGGAGATCTCTTCTGAACAGTACGTTGCAAGGCATCCCAGATATGCTCAATAATGTTCATGTTTTGGGAGCTTGGTGGCCAGCGGAAGTGTTTAAAAGTCAGAAGAGTGTTCCTGTAGCCACTCTATAGCAATTCTAAACGTGTGGGGTGTCCCATTGACCTGCTGGAATTTCCCAAGTCCGTCGGAATCCACAGTGGACTGGAACGGATGCAGGTGATCACAGAGGATGCTTACGTCGTATCTAGACGTATGAGGGGTCCCATATCACACCAACCGCACTCGCCCCACACCATTACAGAGCCTCCACCAGTTTGAACAGTTCCCTGCTGACATGCAGCGTCCGTAGATTCGTGAAGTTGTCTCCATACCCGTACACGTCGATTCGCCCGTTACAATTTGAAACGAGACTCGTCCGAGCAGGCGACATGTTTCCAGTCACCAGCAGTCCAGTGTTGGTGTCGACGGGGCCAGGGGGCCGGGGGCATAAAGATTTGTGTCGTGCCGTGATGTCATCAAGGGTACACGAGTGAGCCTTCGGCTCCGAAAGCCCATGTCGACGATATTTCGTTGAATGGTACGCACGCTGACACATGTTGATGGCCCAGCATCGAAATCTGCAGCAATTTGCGGAAGAGTTGAGCTTCTGTCACGCTGAATGATTCTCTTCAGTCGTCGTTGGTCCCGTTCGTGCAGGATATTTTCCGGCCGCAGCGATGTCGGAGATTTGGTGTTTTACTGGATTTCTGATATTGACGGCACTCTCGTGAAAATGTCGTACAGGGAAATCCCCCACTTCTTCGCTACCTCGGAGATGCCGTGTCCCATCGCCGTCTACAATACCACGTTCAAACTCACTTAAATCTTGATAACCTGCCATTGTAGCAGCAGCAATCGCTCAAACAACTGCTCAGGGTCTTTTTGTCTTAAGTTATATATGCATCGTCGACAACAACGCCTTATCCTGCCTGTATACATGTCTCTGTATTTGAATACGCATGCCTACACCAGTTTCTTTGGCGCTTCAGTGTATTTTGATGACAGAGCGACCACTCTCGTGCGCGTCGCTCTCACGTTTGGCAGGGTCTTGGCCGGCATGACGCGGTAACGACTGGCCCCTTGTGCTCCTTTCAGATTCACCAGCGTTCGAACGTGACGTCACAAGAATCGTTACCAGTTCTCACAAAGACTGTCATATTATAATCGATCTACGCAACTGGAGCATAAACCACTAAATATACAGCATAGCAGGACAGACAAAATTAGAGAACTTAATACGATTATTTTGGTACATAGATCGACTATGAGCTTGAATTATTTGATTAGTTAATGAGTCAATAAGAAATCTGTAAAGACTTTTTGCACTAAATGTAATAACGTTTATAGTAATTAAGCAACAGGCTTGATGGTTCTTCGATGGGAAAGCGCTAGTCGAAGCGAAGCAAATGATCTAGTCATCTGTTTATTTACGCACTTTATTAACAGACAAGAATCGTGTGAATATCGTGATTAATGGAAGTCAGCGTCAGTAGTTATACAAAACAGCTACGCAAATAGTATTGCACTATTTGTTGGTAAACGTGAGCACACATAATGAACAACGTTTAAATTGTAAGTTTTCAGGGTTTACTTGCTGTTTTCAATTTACTAATTATATTTAATATAATCCACTATGGAGTCGAGGTAGCAGTTGCCGTTATACTGGTTATCACTATTAGCATTCAACCGCGATTCTGATACATATATTTTAACAACGCGTTTCAAGAGACAATGCTCTCATCATCAGGTTGTAAAGTGTATGTCATGAAATTAAACGGACTAAAAAGACAAAATACCATCACAAATAGTTGGGAAATTCATAGAGTAAAGCGAAATTACAAGTATATTGGACTGTGGGTCCTCGTCTACATTGAAGTTGCTGACACAAGTCGATGGCCGTCCCATAGCTACCAAATATGCTGTCGCACTGTGCCGGCTCGGGAGCTGTTGTGGACTGACGTGCCTTGTCGATGGTTCCCGTGAGGACATTGAGGAAATAGTAAAAAAGTTCAACGACGCACATAATAAAATAGAATTTACCGTGGAGTATGAAACTGACAATTGTTTACAGTTCCTGGACCTGAATATAAAAAAGCAGGGCAACAAACATGCGTTCTCCGTTTATAGAAAACAAAATACGACTGATGCCGTGATCCCGAATGATTCATGCCATCCGCAGGCTTATAAAGAAGCTGCTTTCAGTAGTCTTGTGCATAGGGCAGTCAATATACCTATGAGCGAAAAAGATAAGGAGACTGAAATTAATGCCGTTAAGAGAATAGCGTTGAATAACCGATACAGAATAGATATGGTTAAAAAACTGTTACGGAAAAGTAATAAGCGCAAAAAGAAAAAACCTGATGGAGAAAAAGTGAAAATTATCACGATGCCATACTACGGAACAGTCTCACAAAAGATAGCAAATATTTTTAAGCCCTACGATGTTAAAATAGCTTTTCAGACTAATAACCTAGTGAGGTATAGCCTTAAGCACGATATTGGCGAGAAGAGAAATAAGTTTGAAAGATCGGGCGTTTATAAGATTCAGTGCAGAACTTGTGATACAAAATATATAGGGCAGACAGGAAGATCATTCGCGATCCGGTATAAAGAACATAAAGATGCGTTCAGGTTAGGAAATAATGACGAATCAGCTATTGCGAACCATATATATGAAACAGACCATCCCCTTAATAGCATAGAAGACAACGTAGAAATATTGCATGTAGAAAAGAAAGGGAGGAAACTTGATTTACTTGAGGAATTCGAGATAGCTATCCATGAAAAGAAACAAAGCAATATTCTAAATGCACATCATAATTTTAAAGAAATGAGATTTTTAGCGGGTTTTTAGAATTATTTTAGGGTAGGTATCCGACTTGAAACTTGTAGCATGTCACTGACGGAGTTGCGAGAGGCTAACGATGGCAGACCAATGCAATAAGGAAATAAGGCGCCCAATAGCACAGCGTTACCGTCCAGCACACGGCTGTAACCACGCCACAACACCTAGGCACGTCAGTCCACAACAGCTCCCGAGCCGGCACAGTGCGACAGCATATTTGGTAGCTATGGGACGGCCATCGACTTGTGTCAACAACTTCAATGTAAGACGAGGACCCACAGTCCAATATACTTTTAATTCTGTTTTACTCTATGGACTTCCCAACTATTTGTGATGGTATTTTGTCTTTTTAGTCCGTTTAATTTCATGACATAGACGTTACAACTTGATGATGAGAGCATTGTCTCTTGAAACGCGTTGTTAAAATATATGTATAAGAACCGCGGTTGAATGCTAACAGTGATAACCTGCTAATTATATTTTTCACACATTTAAATTCTAGCTACGCGGATGACACCAACAGAAAGAGCAGCGCATTTACTGCACGACTCATGTGCCCCATGTATGTTTGCTACACATGTTCGAGACATAATAAATTAAGACTAAATATAGTGCTCATTACGGGAAAACTGCTGGCACTGCAGCTGTAGGCGAACTGTCAGTCAAAAAATTTACTATGACGTAGCCCTTTCATCAGCGTCTCATCGCACATCTTATGATAACTCTGGCTGATATAAGCACAAAAAGTTGCAATTAGGACTGGAGACCGATCCTGATAGGGTATGTAATAAAATGGAACACCTACAGCCGTCCTTTCGAAGTTAGTTGTTATATGGCTATCAACTTTGATGATTTAGCACAACATCTTCCGGCCATAACTGATGTTGAGGCGGCTAACTCTAATCATATGCACGATTACATCAATGAACATCATCTATGAACTAGTTTCAGTTGACTGTAACAACGTTGATGTGTCTCCAACCATTAACTACGAGTTATGTTCATAGACGATGGTTCTATGTAAAGCATGTTACTTGCAATGGCGTCAGAAACCCATGAGGCGTATCAGGTCAGCTCTACTGCACACGATGGCACCACATCCCAAATTATGAAACTTACTATTGACCCACTACTGCCCAGTATGATAGATATTCAACCACGCCTAACAATAAATACCTTCCCTGAGGCCTGGCAAGAGGGAATACTTAAGCCATTACCTAAAACGAACGCTGGCACAGGATCCTCCGATGACCGACCTGTTTACATTCTTCCTGCACTGTCCAAGGCCTTAGAATGTAAAGTACGCCACAACCTAACAAACTGTCTTACTACAAATATCCTATTAGACGAATACCAGTTAGATTTCCATAAAATTCGCCGCACAACATCTGTCTTAATAAAGGTAACAGATGCCCTGAAGATTGCCGTGTATCAACAAGAGGCAAGTATGATTTATGTACATCTTAGACTTCAGTAAAGCCTTTGACTCCGTCGGATGTGACATCTTACTTGGCAAATTTGGAAGCCTAAGCTTCTTGCCGAGTGCAGTGCAGTGGCTTCGCTCATACCTGACGTCTCGCCAACAATGCGTCACTTCTGCCAACCAGTCACAGTGGAGGTAGGCAGTATCACGCGTGACCCAGGGTTCGGTATTAGGTCCTATACTCTTTTTCCCTGTACATTAATGACGTCTCAACAATCTTATAGTATTTAAAATACCACATGTTCGCTGATGACCTCCAGTTGCATCTGAGCGCAAAACCTATAAACCTGAAGACAGCGGCCGAGAATCTCAGTAACGGCCTGTGTGCACTATCAAAACAGGCGGAAGACATAAGGTTAAGGTTCAACCTGTCCAAAACCCTAGCGGTACCTGCTGATAATTCTAGGCTCATCAGCCCGAAATATGGGGACTATCTGTCATATTTAATTCTAAATGGGAGAAACATCAACATCTCTCCTTCAGCAAAGTGTCTAGGAGTAATAATAGATGAAAAGCTAAACTGAAATGTGCAAGAAGGCACAAAGGTCTCTCCATGTCCCACTAAAATATTAAAGTCTCTGCCCACTTCACCTGAAAAAGAAACTTGTACAAATAGTTATACTTCCAATTATTGATGACAGCGTTATCCTGCAGGGCTTTTCTCAGAAGAGCTCACGGCGTCTGAAACTGGTTATGAATGCCTGTGTTCATTATATCTATGAATTAGACTCTTTGATCATATTTCACCATCCCATGCGCAGCTATCCTGTCTGCATGCAGAAAAGCGCAGAGATTTCCATACCCTCCGTCTTCTGTACTGTGCACTCAGCCTCGTGTTGCCAATTGAGGAGCTGCCCGACCGAATAGAAGCGGCTTCGGTCAAGAATACCGTCATAGCGACCGGGAGTGCGGAGTGCTGACCCCACGCCCCTCCTATCCGCATCCTCCACTGAGGATGACACGGCGGTCGGATGGTCCCGGTAGGCCACTCGTGGCCTGAAGACGGAGTGTTTGTCAGTGAACACTGTCCCTTATATCTCTCCTTGAACTTGACGCTCTTGTCTGAAGAACAAGGCAGAAACATCCGTTCGCACCACAGAAAAAGCCTTTCTACCCCATTCCATCGTTCAGCGGCCTTCGTGAAATCATTCCTAGTAGCAGGAACCCGACTCTGGAAACAAACACCTGTATTATAGTAGAGAACTAAATATCTACAGCTTCAGAAGACAGGTAACGTCTTATCTACTAAAGCAACGCACGCAATACCATCGTAAATCCGTCGTTCCAATCTGATCTTCCTCATGTCCCAGCATTCTTATCCGACGTATTCTCCTAAAATTTAGTTTCCCTCGAATTCGCTATATCAGAAAATAGCTAGTTTATAGACCTGTAAAGGCTTCTTATATCTGCCACTATCATTACTGTTATTAATGTTACAGTTATTGTCATTATTATTATTATTATTATTATTATTATTGTTATTATTATTACTGCTAGGGGTTGCACCCGCGGTAGTGGAAGTAATGCAGTATTAATTTCGTTCGTTCAGTCAATATAACACACTCATACTGCCACCTCAGATACTCACACAATTTTAAAGGTAATGGATTCTGTGTGTGTGAAACCGCGATTCGATGTAAGATTGGTGCTCATGGCCCTAGAAAGATTAGGTTAAATAAATAAAGTATAAATCCAGACTAAATTATCTCTCCTGATTACGCATGTCAGTGAGGATTAATGTAAATTGTTATTGAGAAGGAAAGACTTCGATCAGGGCGACTTCGACCTCTATAACGTGAGACGCGCCAAAGACATTAGTCAGAGGTCAAATTGAGGAGAACATTAATTACCGTACCACCGTATCCAGATGAATTCCCTGACAAATCCAGAGAATGTCGTGACAAACTATTTTCTTTTTCTGTTCTTTGGTCTACCAGCTACTAAACCGCCTATAACCGCTATGGATCAACTAACTGTTACCCGATTGCACTTGCTATTCGTACAGGCCATGGATCATCTAACCACACTTCTTGCCCCACGCTTGTAAACTTCCCAACAGTCAATAACATCTTCTCAAACATTTCCATCCGCAGTACACACATGATAGACTGATCCCCAATTGTAAGCACTGATGTTGTGGTAAAGGAAACTGGTTTACTCAAGTTACATGAAGTGGTGTTTTTAAGCTGTCGGACTAAGTGGACCATGCAGTGTATATGATGGCTGTGTTTTTGGAGTCTTGGTGCTGAAGTTGTTACTGGCTCCACGGTCGAACCCTCACACCCTACCACATGGACTGGTTGGCCCTTCCGGCCTCTGGTTCACGCAGCGGTTCGATGCTAAGGCAGGGCGAAAAACTTACATATTGGCATACGGTAACAGTAGCAAGTCACCTCCATGCTTTATCTCGAAATCTTATCAAACAACATGAAGGAGGTTGGGCTTGATGCTATAATTACTAATGAAATGCGTACTTGTACAATCCAGACAAATACTTTAAGAAAAGACTTCCTAACACTTAAATCTATATTCAGTGTTAACAAATTTCTCTTCTTCATAAACGCTTTTCTTGCCGTTGCCAGTCTACATTTTATTTTCTCTCTACTTAGGCCAACATCAATTATTTTGCTGCCCAAATAGCAAAACTCCTCTATTCCTGATCTAATTCCCGTCGCATCACCTGATTTAATTCGACTACATTCCTTTACCCTTCTGTTGCTTTTGTTGATGTTCGTCTTATATCCTCCTTTCAAGACAACGTTCAGTCCATTCAACTGCTCTTCCAAGTCCTTTACTGTCTCTGACGGAATTTCAACGGTATCGAAAAACCTCGAAGTTTTTGTTTTCCCTGATCTTTAATTCCTAGGCCACACATTTCTTTGGTTTCCTTTATGCTATCCCAGTGTGTAGATTGAATAACATCGGTCAGAGGCTAGAACCCTGTGTCACTCCTTTCTCAATCACTGCTTCCATTTCGTTCCCTCTACTCTTATAACTGCAGTCCGGTTTCTATAAAAGGCGCTAACAGACTTTCGTTCCCTGTATTTTATCGCTGCTACATTCAGAATTTCGGATAGAATATTCCAGTCAATAATGTTAAAAGCTTTATCTAAGTCTACAAATGCTATAAAAGTAGGTTTGCCTTTCCTTAACCTGTCTTTTAGGATAAGTCGTAGGATGAGTGTTACCACGCATGTTCCTACATTTCTCCGGAATCCAAACTGACCTTCCCCCAAGTCCGTTTCTACCAGTTTTTTCAATCTTCTGTAAAGAATTCCAGTTAATGTTTTGCAATCATCACTTATTAAACTGATAGACCTGTAATTTTCGCACCTACCATTTATTTGAAATTAGAATTACTACATTCTTCTTGAAATCTGAGGGTATTTAGACTGTCTCAGACACCTTTCCCAGAAGATGGAAGAGTTTTGGAAGAAGGCTGTCAGTAGTTCCGACGGAATATCCTCTATTCCCGGGGCATTATTTCGTCTTAGATCTTTCAGGGCTCTGTCAGATTCTTCTCGCAGTATCATATCTCCCATTTAATCTTCATCTACATCCTCTTCGCTTTCTATAATACTGCCTTCAAGTTTATCTCCCTTGTATAGTCTCTCTATACATTCCTTCCACCTTCCACCTTTCGGCTTTCGCTTCTTTCCTTAGGACTGATTTTCCGAGTAAGATCTTAATATTCGTAGTGCTGCTTCATTCTTCCCGAAAGGCCTCTTCAATTTTCCTTTACGCTGTATCTATCTTTCTCCTTGTGAATTATGCTTCTCAATCCTTACATTTGTCCTCTAGCCACACCTGCTTAGCGATTTTGCACTTCGTGTCAGTCCCATTTTTTAAACGTTTGTATTCACTTTCATTTGCTTCATTTGACGCATTTTTAAATTTTCTCCTTTCGTCAATAAAATTTTTTCTCCTTTCGTCAATAAAATTTAATATCTCTTGTGTTGTCCAAGGATTTCTACTATTTTATCCTCTGCTGCCTTCACTGTTTCATCTCTTAAAGATATCCATTCATATTCTACTGTATTCCTTGCTCCTGTTCTAGTCACCCGTTGCCTAATGCTCCCTCTTAAACTCTCAGCAACCTCAGACTTTTTCAACCCATCTCCTTAATTTCCTACATTTCTTACGATTTCTTCAGTTTTAGTCTACAGTTCATAACCAATAAATTGTGGTCAGAGTTCACATGTGCCCCTGGAAATGTCCTACAAATTAAAATCTGGTTTCTAAATCTCTGTCCTACAACTGTATGTCATTCCTTATATATTAATTTTCACATAATTCTCGATGTCTCGTCAGCAACTGCTGTTTATTGCACAATATCAGCCTCACAGTGTACACTGTATTGCGAAATATATTAAGCGAGTGTCAATATGTTTAAAAACTCAGCAGTGTCCTTCAGTAGAATGCGGAAGCCATGAATAACACTCTCAGATAATCAATATTATCGCAAAATACTCAGTACTGCGCAAACAATATTGATACTGAGTTTGTGAGGGCCTCTTTAGGGAGTTAGCTACCTCGTCTGTGGCGACTATTGGAAGGGTGGTGTTACCTGGCGCCAAATCAGGTGTGGCCGCTTCCGTCCAGACTGTTCCGTTTGAACTTTTTGCAACCATACATTTAGTATTGCGGAGTTCTGTTCCCATCTTGCAATTAATGATCATAAATTATACAGAACTCTAATCCTTCTGGTCTCTAATAGCTAGTCTGCGGTTTTTCCGTAGCTTTTTCCGTTTAATCACCTTGTCGTCCGCTCACTGTATAGTTTAATTTGTGTTGATTGAAATTAAATACTAGATGTCCCTCTAAACCATACTGAAATAGAGAAATTCATGAAGTTTTCACATATCTCACTTCCGAATTCGTTCTTCAGAGGACTCAGGCTACTGTTGTGGGTACCAGCTTTCAGGAAAAGTACTGTAAGGTACTTTCGACTACGCTGACGTTCGAGCGTAAAGTCAGATAAGATACCACCTGCCTTGGAAACTAGTGTATTCGCCATTAAACTGGTGTTCGAAAGTAACGTCAGCTAGCAGAGTGCATGGAGGTCTGCCGCTATCTTCTGATGGAACCCGCTTACCACCGTGATGAGTCAGAGAGCAACCAGCCTAGTGCCTAAAAAAAAAACGCTACGGTAGATGTCTCCGCACCACACAGATGGCGTCTGTAGACACGGTAATGACGGTTCGTCGACGAAAATGCTGGAATATGCTCGACCGTGTAGGAACTGGACATGCGATGAGTGAAATTTCATGCTTACGACGAAGATACAACACACCACAAGCGTTTATGGAGAAACACAAGATGATGATGGTTACTCTCTAGGAAATGTTTTAGAGGTTATAAATTTTAGGGGTCATAAATTGGTTCTTCAATACGGCTCTCTACAGTTGCACCTTAAGATAACGAGGTGCTGGCCCATGGAAGTATAGTGCAGTTTTCATGACACCGCAGGTCGTTATGCCGAAGAACCATTCAAGCAGTTATTTCACCGAGCAAGCTCCAAACAGCACAGCACTGTCACTCGGAGAAGGTTGCGAGATCACGTTGAACGATGTGACGTGATTGTATTTTTTGCGCAAAACCGAATCATTTTGTAATTAACTAATGTTAACTTTTGGAAGATACTGTGCAAATATTGAAGTCAGTGGCCCTTACGGTAAAATCTCAGCCTTGGTTCTGTATACTTTGTAAACGATCTGTAACACACATACGAGAAACATACACAATATTCCTTAGCCGCGCGGGATAGCTGCGTGGTCTCGGGTGCATTACACAGTTTGCGCGGCTCCCCGCGTCGGAGGTTCGAGTCCTCCCTCGGGCATGGGTGTGTGTGCTGTCCTTAGCGTCAGTTAGTGTCAGTTAAACTAAACAGTGTGAGATAATGATAGTAGCTGTTTTGAACATACTTTTTCCCACATTCCGCACAGCTGGATAAGCTCGCACATTGCTCGAAGAGCAATTAAGGTTTGAAAGAACTTCGTCAGTCACGAAATATCTCGCTTAATAATTCAACACGGGAAAACCTCGTAATAAAACACGTGTGGTAAAATCCCAGACGAAGACGTCGTAGGGTTTATACAGAATCTGAGGCAAATCTCGAGCAGTTGGGTGTTGGTGAGAAGAAACGTTTTCGTGATCTCCTGTACCAGATTGTCACACAAGCACTGAACACCGTGGTGTTGCAGTAACGCACCGGACTCGGATTTGGAACGTCAGTGGCTCGAAGCGCCGTACGGCCATACGACATATCCCTAAATCGCCTAATGCAAGTGTCGACGTCTTCCGATCCGTCCCAATCACTGCTTAGTTTCTGTCTCTATTGACCTCGTCATCAACGGATAGTAGCCCTCATCTCCCTTCCTTCCTTTCTTCTCCAGAAGTTAACCCTTAATACTTTAAACTTCATAGGTATTTCATATGTAGCCAGAAAAAAGATATTCAACATTTAATGTAATTATTGACTGAATTTAAAATTTTAAGATGCTATCACAAGCTACTCATTAACAACAATAATCTTACGTTAAAGGCTTAAAATGATACTTGAAGTATTGCAGTTAGAAACAGTATATACGTTCTGAGACACATAACTCACTGCGTGCAAATTATCCAGACTGTATTTGTCTGGTATTTAAGAATGAGACCACTTTCCGAGTTGCCAAAAACTTTACTGCACAGTTTAAAATGTTTTCGAAAGTATACCTCGCTGCTCCGGCCCCTTATAAAAGTAAAAGAGCTTATCGCTTACTATACTTTCACTGTTCATGCAGTAAAATTTATTTCTTCTTTGCTACTAGTTCTATTCGCAAAACATTTTGCTGACGTATTGACATAAACCACTGAATACATATGGAAAAATATATCGTTGTATGATACAGAAATGGAAGAGGACGTAGGTGAAGATGAAATGAGAGATACGATACTGCGTGTAGAATATGAGAGAGCACTGAACGACCAAAGTCGAAACAAGGCCCTGGGAGTAGCCAACATTGTATTAGCACTACTGGTGGTCTTGGGAGAGCCAGCCCTGACAAAACTCTACCATCTGTTGAGCAAGATGTATGAGACACGTGAAATAGGCTCAGACTGCAAGAAGAATATAATAATTCCAATCCCAAAGAAAGCAGGTGTTGACAGGAGTGAAAATTACATAACTATGAGTTTAATAAGTAACTGCTGCGAAATACTGACACGAATTCTTTACAGACGAATGGAAAAACTGGTAGAAGAGGACCTCGGGGATGATCAGTTTGGATTCCGTAGAAATGTTGGAACACGTGAGGCAATACTGACCCAAGACCTACCTTTGAAGATAGATTAAGAAAGGTAAACCTACGTTTCAAGAATTTGTAGACTTAGAGAAAACTTTTGATAATGTTGACTGGAATACTCTTTCAAATTCTGAAGGTGGCAGGGGTAAAATACAGGGAGCGAAAGGCTGTTTACAATTTGTACAGAAACCAGTTGGCAGTTATAGGAGTCGAGGGGCATGAAAGGGAAGCAGTGGTTAGGATGGGAGTGAGACGAGGTTGTAGCCTATCTCCGACGTTATTCAAGCTGTATACTGAGCGAGCAGTAATGGAAACAAACGAAAAATTACGAGTTGGAATTTTAATTCCGTGGAGAAGTAATAAAAACTTTGAGGTTCGCCGATCACATTGTAATTCTGTCAGAGACAGAAAAGGTCCTGGAGGAGCAGTTGAACGGAATTGACAGTGTCTTGAGAGGGAAATATAATATAAACATCAACAAAAGCGAAACGAGAATAATGGAATGTAGTCAAATTAAGTCAGGTTAGATTAGGAAATGAGACAGTAAAAGTAGTAGATGAGTTTTACTATTAGGGAAGCAAAATAACCGATGAGGGTCGAAGTAGAGAGGATATAAAATGTAGACTGGCAATGGCAAGGAAAGCGTTTCTGAAGAAGAGAAATTTAACATCGAGTATATATTTAAGCGTCAGGAGGTCTTTTCTGAAAGTATATGTACAGAGTCTAGCCACGTATGGAAGTGAAACGTGGACGATTAATAGATTGGACATGAAGGGAATAGAAGCTTTCAAAATATGGTGATACAGAAGAAAGCTGAAGATTAGATGAGTAGATCACCTAACTAATGAGAAGGTGCTGAAGAGAATTGGGGAGAAGAGGAATTCGTAGCACAACTTGACCAGAAGAAGGGATCGGTTGGTAGGAAATGTTATGAGGCATCAAGGGATCACCAATTTAGTATTGGAGGGCAGCGTGGAGCGTTAAAATCATAGAGCGAGACCAAGAGATGAATACACTAAGCAAATTCAGAAGAATGTAGATTGCAGTAGTTATTTGGAGATGAAGAAGCTTGCACAGGACTGGAACTGCGAGACCGCTACAGTCGCAGGTTCGAATCCTGCCTTGGGCATGGATGTGTGTGATGTCCTTAGGTTAGTTAGGTTTAAGTAATTCTAAATTCTAGGGGACTGATGACCTCAGAAGTTAAGTCCCATAGTGCTCAGAGCCATTTGAGCCAGCTTGCACAGGATAGAATAGCATGGAGAGCTGCATCAAAGTATTCTCTGGACTGAAGACCACAACAACAACAACAACATGATACAATTCATGAGATACGGTGTCATAAACATTACGATGAACTCTGTTCGCTATCTGTTTTGCGGACAGTATCCAAATTTATCACTTAATATACCTACAGAATTATACCACTGTAAGAAATTTTGTTTAACAGTTAAGCTTGGTTTTCAGAAAATTTTAAATAGCTCCGACTATCAGTTTTACATTATTAACGGTGAATATTTAACACATTTTCTCATTCGTCATCAGGCGTCTCATTCTATTTTACTCACTGGAATTCGATTCTCTAAAGAATAGTTGGGGGTTGGGTCATTGGTAGCCAGCTAACCAAGCCAAGTAGCGTACTTTGGAAAATTCGTGCCTGATAACATTCATCTTCTAATTTAATGTTACTATTTTTGTTTAATCACCGCAAACATGTCATGAATGATTTCCTGAACAAGGTCACACGCTAAACCGCCATCAGCCTCTTTCTGATAGAAAGAGCTAATTCAGTGCTAGCTTTTTCGGTGCCATTAGTGCGATACATCACAAAATTATGCTAATGTACTTCTTAATTTATCATTTGCTGATTTTGTCATAAAGCTTGTAGATGATCGCATGTTCAAGATCGTCCAAGCTGCATCAGGTACGACGCTAATGCGTACACGAATAGGTGATACAACAACATCTTCATATAGCGATATGGATATAAAATATACCGGAAAACCAGCAACAGGCCTTGGTTAATGCTTACCAAATGTCGTGCCGCTTTGCCAGTACGTCCAGAAATTCAGCACGGGCTGTGATGCTCTCGCAAACAAATATAGAACGCCCAACATTTCCACAAGCTGTGAACCAGGGATTCCAGCATGGACTGAGATAACAGTCCGATTCTTGTACGGGCGCCCTCTGGAGAACTGCTGTCATCCGTGTTTGTGGCGTTGCGTTACGCCACTGTGCTTCTAAGCTTCGAGCACCACATATAAGTTCAATCATGGAGCAAGGTGACCACCCTAGGTACGGCACATAATCTCCTCATGGAGCAGGTCCTAGTCCACTGTACCCCATTCGGCAAGAGAAGATCCCTGACGCCTTAACGTAGCTTCTTCGCGCATCTGTCGGTGAGGAACAAGCTCATGAAGCGATTTTGTTGGCGTTTCTATGGTAACGTCTCAGTGCTGTTTCAGCTATGGCGGTGTTTCGACAGCCATTTGCATCGCAACGTTGTAATTCTGTCAGAGACAGTAAAGGACTTGGAAGAGCAGTTGAACGGGAATAGACAACGTCTCGAAAATATAAGATGGACTTCAACGAAAGTAAACTAAGAGTAATGGAGTTTCAGTCTAATTAAATCAGGCGACGCCGAGGAAATTAGATTACGAAATGAGACACTAAAAGTACTAGATAATATCTGTTACTTGTGAAGCACAATAATGGACATAGAATGTACACTGGAATTACGAAAAAGCATTTCTGGAAAAAGGAAATTTTTTAGCACCTGATATAAATTTAAGTATTAGGAAGCCTTTTCTGAAGGAATGTGTCCTGAATTTATGCCTATACGTAAGTGAAATGTGTACCAAAACACAAGACAAAGAAGAGAATAGGATATTTTGAAGTGTAGTGCGATAGAAGTGTGCTAAAGGTTATGACTGGACCGGATAAGTAATGGGGAGATACAGATTTATGAGGAAGAAAAATGATGGCGGAGGGGAGAGGGCGTGATGGTTAATTATGCAGGGGGAGACTGAGGCTTGGCTACAGTGTAAGTATACTGGATGCAGGATGCATTAGTTACGCAGATATGATATAGCTTACACACGACAGAATTGTGTGGAGGCCTGCATTAAACCAGTCTTCGGAGTGGAGACCACAACAACCTTAAGTATAAGTTACAGGATTCTCTCGGAGCCGACTACGCATTTTAATTGGACATGTGTCACCTAGAGTCTCTGGGCAAGGCAATTGCTGAATTACTTGAACGCCTTCGAGCACTGGAGGCAAAATAATAATTCTCGTTCTTCGAGTTGCAGGTGGTCCATGGTACCGTGTTGAAAGTTCCTGCCTCCTGGAGATTTCTCAGCGCTGTTAGACTAATAGTGCGGCTAACATTTAAGTTCTGGCCGGTCAAGATAAATTGGTGTCTAATCTGCCGAACATATGGCCACGCAAAGGTGATAAAAGTGTACCGCGCTATATTAAACCACCCCTCACCAAATTAGATGAGTGTCAGTCACTGACTAAGATGGGAGCAAGCGGATCACCATGTGTGATTAAATCGATCAGCCATGGCCTAAGCTCGTCGATGGAATGGCGCCCCTAAGGTTGTAGTGACAACAAGGTGAAAGAGGTAGGGAGATTGGAGTCTCTTCAACTCACATGGAGCTGGAACAGCAGAAGTTATAGACTGGGATTGTTAATGGTTGCATCTTAACCTTCTACCCATACAAATATTTCCTTGGAGGAATAAGCTCGCAGTATAAAATATTAACTACCCCATTGAAAGAGCTCACCGTCCGCAGCTCGTGGTCGTGCGGTAGCGTTCTCGCTTCCCACGCCCGGGTTCCCGGGTTCGATTCCCGGCGGGGTCAGGGATTTTCTCTGCCTCGTGATGACTGGGTGTTGTGTGATGCCCTTAGGTTAGTTAGGTTTAAGTAGTTCTAAGTTCTAGGGGATTGATGACCATAGATGTTAAGTCCCATAGTGCTCAGAGCCATTTTTTTTAAAGAGCTCACCTGCCACCGTGAAGTACTGTACATGGTAGTGGAACCGCTGCAGTAAGTCATAACAAAAAGTTGTGTGTTTGTGTGTGTGTGTGTGTGTGTGTGTGTGTGTGTGTGTGTGTCAGTCAGTTGTATGTATGTCACAGTAGGTTGAGTCAAAGTGGGAACGTGACAGAATTGCAGAAAGACGCTATCTTCTTTGGACGTGCTCATGACCATACTGTGAATAATTTTTCCGATTTGTTAATGTATGAACGCGGACTATATAACGTGTGTACAAGGAATGGGACGCTACTTAACAGTCAAACAACACAACGTAACAACAGCAGCCGTAGATGTATCGCAAACTATATGAATGAAAATCCATTTCAACTTCACTGCGCCATAAAACTAAAGTATCGCTTTTTCGAAACTATGTTAATTGTCTCCTGTTCCACCCATAAGCCTGAAATTCGGTTCAAATGTGCCTCACACCTTTCTCTGTAATGGTAAAAAAGCGTGGCTTCCTCTGGCTCGGTGACGTTTCAAACAGAAAAATGTTGATACATGTGAAGAAAAGGTCACAACTTAGAAGTTCGTGCGAGCTTTGACGTGGGTTAATGAAGTCACATTTGCACCAGATTTCACCGTAATTCAGTCCAGAGCCACATGTCACATGTTGGGAAGGTTGACACGCACCCTCTTACCAACGATTCACCCTTTCCTTTGCCGCCTCTGCGATGGAGATCAGAACGGCGACACCCTGCGTTTAAATAAAGCGCCTTTATTATGAGAGGCCGAGGGAAACATTTTAGAACAACCGCCACTCAAAATCGACACGAAAAGGCTTCAGGGCGTCGCATAAAGTGCGTTAATGTAACCACACCTTCCCTTAGGGGCATTGATTCGCATGCATTTTGCTGCCGAAAACGACGGTTTGCAGTGCCTTGAGGAGTAGGACGACCTTCTTGACAACGTTCGACACTGCTGCCACCCTTTGTGCGTTTCAATGCTATTCTGAGAACATCGTTGGTCTGAAACCCCATTTAACGTCTAAAGTTGGAGTAGTGCTACCACAATTTTTGCTCTTTATATGGCGTAGAGCCACTAGGAACTTTTCAGGGGGTGGAATCAGTGTCAAGAACGTCATTCTATCGCGAACAGTCATTTCCGACAGCGAAATGTGTGCCAACCAATGCCCCAAGGGAAGGGATGGTTTCATTGACACCCTTTACGTCACCCCCGGCAGCCTTTATGTGTTGATTATCAGCGGCAGTTTGTCTGAAAAGTTTCCGTCAACCAGCCGTAATGAAGTTCCTCTCACCTCCATCGCAGAGGCGGCAAAAGAAGGGGTGAAACGTGGAGAAGAGGGCGCTGCGACACGTCTACGGTGACAGTGGGAAGAATTACTTCTTAGAAACTGTGGTAGATGCAGCTTTTGTTGTTTATGGCAAATGACAGCTTAACTCCGGAAGTTTTTTAGTGATACATTTCCACGTGTCGTCCGTTTGTTGTCCGTAGAAGATCTACTCGACACTCAGTTTCTTTGCATGTCTTTGCCAACATGTCATTCGTCATTGAATCTATAGCATCTCGTATTCGTGAAATAAGATTTTGTACTTCAGGCAATGGTTAAGTGAATGCTCTAACCCGTAATGTAGCTTCAGAAATTTTGGACCGTCTCTACCAGTCCATCTGTTCGGAAAGGTTTCACCCAAGAACTAACAAACAGCTTCCAGCGTGGCGATACACCATCGTACTGAAACACTTCCTGTCATTGACATTCCTGTAACTGAAGTGAAACTTAAAACTGAAGAAGTGTGTCTATAAAAGCTTCACGAGTTAAGCTTCCATCTACAAGAAAACCTCATAGTCATTGGAAGTGTATCCATAAAAAAACTATTGCTTTACCTACCATCAGCAACAAACCGCTCTGCGGTTTCCCGCATAGTTCCTTACAAATAACTTTTCATAATTAGAAAAATACTTTGACGCCGAAATTAATGATCATTTATCGTCATACATTCCTTGGTGTACTTTGCGCGTTACAATAATACACACCCTTCTTCGTCTTCTCTACTTCACTCTTGTCTAGTGTCCCAAATATTTATACACAAAACTGTAATTAGAAAAACTTACGTCATCACATTCACCGAGAGTTGTACACCTGCTCATCGGTTTGATTTTGTCCAGTTTGACAGTAGTTTAGCATATTTCGTGCGAGATTGTATGGTGCAGGATTTGATGCAATGATATTTTTGTTTATTTACTTTGGGTGCCTATGTGTGTGTGTGTGTGTGTGTGTGTGTGTGTCAGACAGAGAGAGAGAGAGAGAGAGAGAGAAGGCAAAGAGCTTATTTCTTTCATATCTCTGATATAGATCTCAGTATAACATTTTGAGCTACAGCGTATATGCGACGATGCAAACAATAACATCAGGTCACTTCTGCGAAGAAGGCAAACTGACTGTAGGGACATATGCCTACAGTGAAGTCACTCTACCTTATTATGAGAGATCTTTATGCTTTTGACGTATTTGAAACTCAGGAGCAGCGTGTTTTTCGTCAGCGTTTGGAGACTTCGACGATGGCTCTTTTGTTACAGATCGATGTTGCCCACATGCGTACGCTATCTGCATCTATTTTTAAACGTAGGGCGATAAAAAATGATGCAAAAGATCTGTGCAGCAATGTGTCGACATCATATGTACAGGGATTCACCTTAATTTCATTCTAAGACTTTTCTTGACGTAATGATTAATCTTTTGTTAGAAAGCAATGATAGTGCACGGCAAATGTTGAAATGAAGAATACACTCCTGGAAATGGAAAAAAGAACACATTGACACTGGTGTGTCAGACCCACCATACTTGCTCCGGACACTGCGAGAGGGCTGTACAAGCAATGATCACACGCACGGCACAGCGGACACACCAGGAACCGCGGTGTTGGCCGTCGAATGGCGCTAGCGGCGCAGCATTTGTGCACCGCCGCCGTCAGTGTCAGCCAGTTTGCCGTGGCATACGGAGCTCCATCGCAGTCTTTAACACTGGTAGCATGCCGCGACAGCGTGGACGTGAACCGTATGTGCAGTTGATGGACTTTGAGCGAGGGCGTATAGTGGGCATGCGGGAGGCCGGGTGGACGTACCGCCGAATTGCTCAACACGTGGGGCGTGAGGTCTCCACAGTACATCGATGTTGTCGCCAGTGGTCGGCGGAAGGTGCACGTGCCCGTCGACCTGGAACCGGACCGCAGCGACGCACGGATGCACGCCAAGACCGTAGGATCCTACGCAGTGCCGTAGGGGACCGCACCGCCACTTCCCAGCAAATTAGGGACACTGTAGCTCCTGGGGTATCGGCGAGGACCATTCGCAACCGTCTCCATGAAGCTGGGCTACGGTCCCGCACACCGTTAGGCCGTCTTCCGCTCACGCCCCAACATCGTGCAGCGCGCCTCCAGTGGTGTCGCGACAGGCGTGAATGGAGGGACGAATGGAGACGTGTCGTCTTCAGCGATGAGAGTCGCTTCTGCCTTGGTGCCAATGATGGTCGTATGCGTGTTTGGCGCCATGCAGGTGAGCGCCACAATCAGGACTGCATACGACCGAGGCACACAGGGCCAACACCCGGCATCATGGTGTGGGGAGCGATCTCCTACACTGGCCGTACACCACTGGTGATCGTCGAGGGGACACTGAATAGTGCACGGTACATCCAAACCGTCATCGAACCCATCGTTCTACCATTCATAGACCGGCAAGGGAACTTGCTGTTCCAACAGGACAATGCACGTCCGCATGTATCCCGTGCCACCCAACGTGCTCTAGAAGGTGTAAGTCAACTACCCTGGCCAGCAAGATCTCCGGATCTGTCCCCCATTGAGCATGTTTGGGACTGGATGAAGCGTCGTCTCACGCGGTCTGCACGTCTAGCACGAACGCTGGTCCAGCTGTGGCGCCAGGTGGAAATGGCATGGCAAGCCGTTCCACAGGACTACATCCAGCATCTCTACTATCGTCTCCATGGGAGAATAGCAGCCTGCATTGCTGCGAAAGGTGGATATACACTGTACTAGTGCCGACATTGTGCATGCTCTGTTGCCTGTGTCTATGTGCCTGTGGTTCTGTCAGTGTGATCATGTGATGTATCTGACCCCAGGAATGTGTCAATCAAGTTTCCCCTTCCTGGGACGATGAATTCACGGTGTTCTTATTTCAATTTCCAGGAGTGTATTTTCTCAGGTTACAAACATGCTGGACATGTTTATTTTCTTGCGGACAATGTTACAATAATGTATGTTTTTGCTCCACAGCCACAAAATTAATTTATGATAAGAAAATTCACACTACTCAGTTTGGCATATTGCGTACACATAGACTACACGAATTTTTAAAATACGCCGTTCCAGCGACGAGGTGGATGCGCTGTGATACTTCAGTACTTTTGTATGAAGTTCCGCACACTCAGTTATGAAATTGTGAACAAAAGACCATGAGTACATGAACAACATAGGCAGCAAGTTAGTGACATGTCAGAACTTGAATTTTGAAATGGGTGTCCGTATTGGGTACAGATAAATTAGACACATACTGAGGCGGACACTTTTCGTCCGAGACTGGAATGAAACGTCAAAAGATCAACAACTGTATTAGGAGCTCATTACCATTAACTGCAATGCGGTTTGGAAAGTAAAACTATGGGTCAACGTTCCCCAACAAACAAAAGAAAAAAAACAAAAAAAACTTTAGAAGCCACACTGGAGGCGTATAGTAGGACTGATTTGGCGTGACGAGCCAGTAAGTCGAAAATGGTTCAAATGGCTCTGAGCACTATGGGACTCAACTGCTGTAGTCATAAGTCCCCTAGAACGTAGAACTACTTAAACCTAACGAACCTAAGGACAGCACACAACACCCAGCCATCACGAGGCAGAGAAAATCCCTGACCCCGCCGGGAATCGAACCCGGGGGTGGGAAGCGAGGACGCTACCGCACGACCACGAGATGCGGGCAGCCAGTAAGTCGTCTTGCGTTGCATTGGTACAGTGAGGCTGTAATTAGGGAGAGGTGTGAGTCAGTTGACATAATACGAAGGGCGTTCAATAAGTAGTAAAACACACCTTCTCTTTAAAAATGAAAGTTGGTTCCAATCAGGATTCAAATACACCACATTATTCCCCACTCCTTTGGCTGAAACATCCTGTTTTTCAATACAATCACCATTATATGTGGCGATCTAACGTCATCTTACTGGCAGGGCTTGTATGCCCGTATGGTTCCAGTCTACTGGTCGACGTCAGAGCCAACATATTGTTGCATCAGTAACCTCCCCATCATCCACATACTACTTCACACGGAGTGCATCCATTATTGGGCCAAACAGATGGAAATAGAGAGGTGCGACATCCGAGGATGAGGAAGAATGTATGAGGCCTTGTGTTGTTATGGAGAAGGAGAAATTCGTTTGCATTTATGTGGGACGAATACGCTGAATTCCTTTCTCCAATTTCCTGAGGGCAGCACAGTTGATCGCTGCACCACGAGGGAGGACATCAAAGGGGATACTTCCTTCAAAGTCCCAGAAGACTGTCACCATGGCTTTACCGCTTGAGGGCTCTGAACGTTCTCTTCGGAGGAGAGGTGGCGTGGCACCACTTGCTGGCCACGGGAGTACAACAGTGTCACGCAGCAGACACACCACAAAGACACGTACCTTCTTTCGAAGTCATCGTCTTGTTGAAAAATGGCACCATGACGTTGCCGAATGATGTCCGTGAAGTATCGTTGTGCCACCAGAGTTCCCTCAGTCATTCATAGCCGTGAACTGAAGTCATACCTGATTGCTCCACACACGTTTCCGCCAGGAGTAACACCGGTGTATCTGTCCAAAACGGTGGAGGAATGGGACACGTTCCCAGATTTCCACCATACTCGCAGGTGACTGTCATCTGGGGTAGAGGAGAACCGTGATTCATGAAGACAATGCGACTCCATTCGTCAGCACTCATTGTTCCCATTCAGGGCAGCATCCCAAACACTGCCGCGTGTGGATCAATCAGGTACGTCTTCAGTTCACGGCTCGAAATGACTGAGGGAAATCTGATGCGACAACG
The DNA here is from genome assembly GCF_023864275.1 of Schistocerca cancellata. Lineage (NCBI taxonomy): Eukaryota > Metazoa > Arthropoda > Insecta > Orthoptera > Acrididae > Schistocerca > Schistocerca cancellata. The sequence continues at coordinate 17,749,561 of NC_064628.1, read as the reverse complement.
ATACCTCACGGACATCATTTGGCAACGTCGTGGTGCCAGTTTCCGACAAGACGATGCCAGTAAGGTGACGTAGGGCCGTCACATTTAACGGCGATTATATTGAAAACAGGATTTTGCAGCCAAGGAGTGGGGAATAATGTGGTGTACTTGAATCCTGATGAATGTTGTGGTGTTACCGTTGCCAAATGCATGGGACAGAGTCCATTACTAATTCTCAGTGGCATCTGCTGATGCGAGGAGGTTGTGATGTGCTTGGTGCACAGTATGACGATCCTCCCTGAGCGGTCAGTAACACTTCACCGAACACCTTGGTGAATGTGCCTGTCCCCAATTTTACGTGGAGTCAAGAATCTGGTTACTGTTACATCCGAATGCCCCACAAATCCAGATATTGCACGATTTGACTAGTCAGCGAAATGGAGAACCGCAAGTACAGCCCTTCAAAACACACTCAGGTACTGATAACGATGTCTTACATGACAGGATTGGTAACAAAACTGAACACTAGCAGTACTAACGTATCCTACTGAGCACTCTACTTGTCGCACAGAACTGCAACTCTAATCATTTACATACAATCATTTACATACCCCCGAAGATGTGTATCGAAGTCACACTGACATCCAACCATGTCTTCTGGGGGTTTCATTTTTTTGTTAGATAGTGTCCATACAATTTGTTGTCCTCACGCATAGAAGACCGTATCACACGCACCATCTCTGCTCGTTACTATGTGTTCATTACCTCAGTGTCTCGTTGTTGTTGTTGTGGTCTTCAGCCCTGAGACTGGTTTGATGCAGCTCTCAATGCTACTCTATCCTGTGTGAGCTTCTTCATCTCCCAGTACTTACTGCAACCTACATCCTTCTGAATGTGCTTAGTGCATTCATCTCTTGGTCTCCCTCTATGATTTTTACCCTCCACACTGCCCTCCAATGCTAAATTTGTGATCCCTTGATGCCTCGGAACATGTCCTACCACCCGGTCCCTTCTTCTTGTCAAGTTGTGCCACAAACTCCTCTTCTCCCCAATTCTCTTCAGTACCTCCTCTTTAGTTACGTGATCTACCCACCTAATCTTCATCGTTCTTCTACAGCACCTCATTTCGAAAACTTCTATTCTATTTTTATCTAAACTATTTATCGTCCATGTTTCACTTCCATACATGGCTACACGCCATACAAATGCTTTCAGAAAAGACTTCCCAGTACTTAAATCTATACTCGGTGCTAACAATTTTTCTCTTCTTCAGAAACGCTTTCCTTGCCATTGCCAGTCTACATTTTATATCCTCTCCACTTCGACCATCATCAGTTATTTTGCTCCCCAAATAGAAAAACTCCTTTACTACTTTCAGTGCCTCATTTCCTAATTAAATCCCTCAGCATCACACGACTTAATTCGACTACATTCCATTATCCTCGTTTTGCTTTTGTTAATGTTCATCTTATATCCTCCTTTCAAGACACTGTCCCTTCCATTCAACTGCTCTTCCAAGTCCTTTGCTGTCTCTAACAGAATTACAATGTCATCGGCCAACCTCAAAGTTTTTATTTCTTCTCCATGGATTTTAATACCTACTCCAAATTTTTCTTTTGTTTCCTTCACTGCTTGCTCAATATATAGATTGAATAACATCTGGGACAGGCTACAACCCTGTCTCACTCCCTTCCCAACCGCTGCTTCCCTTTCATGTCCGTGGACTTTTATAAATGCCATCTGGTTTCTGTACAAATTGTAAATAGCCTTTCGCTCCCTGTATTTTACCCCTGCCACCTTCAGAATTTGAAAGAGAGTATTCCAGTCAACATTCTCAAAAGCTTTCTGTAAGTCTACAAATGCTAGAAACGTAAGTTCAAAAATGGTTCAAATGGCTCTGAGCACTATGGGACTCAACTGCTGTGGTCATAAGTCCCCTAGAACTTAGAACTACTTAAACCTAACTAACCTAAGGACAGCACACAACACCCAGCCATCACGAGGCAGAGAAAATCCCTGACCCCGCCGGGAATCGAACCCGGGAACCCGGGCGTGGGAAGCGAGAAGAAACGTAAGTTTGCCTTTCCTTAATCTGTCTTCTAAGATAAGTCGTAGGGTCAGTATTGCCTCACGTGTTCCAATATTTCTACGGAATCCCAACTGATATCCCCCAAGGTTGGCTTCTACTAGTTTTTCCATTCGTCTATAAAGAATTCGCGTTAGTATTTTGCAACTGTGGCTGATTAAACTCATTGTTCGGTAAATTTCACATCTGTCAACACCTGTTTTCTTCGGGATTGGAATTATTATATTCTTCTTGAAGTCTGAGGGTATTTAGCCTGTCTCAAACATCTTGCTCACCAGATGGTAGAGTTTTGTCAGGACCGGGTCTCCCAAGGCCGTCAGTAGTTCTAATGGAATGTTGTCTACTCCTGGGGCCATGTTTCGACTCAGGTCTTTCAGTGCTCTGTCAAACTCTTCACGCAGTATCATATCTCCCATTTCATCTTCATCTACATCCTCTTCTATTTCCATAATATTGGCCTCAAGTACATCGCCCTTCTATAGACCCTCTATATACTCCCTCCACCTTTCTGCTTTCCCTTCTTTGCTTAGAACTGGGTTTCCATCTGAGCTCTTGATATTCATACAAGTGGTTCTCTTATCTCCAAAGGTCTCTTTAATTTTCCTGTAGGCAGTATCTATCTTACACCTAGTGAGATAAGCCTCTACATCCTTACATTTGTCCTCTAGCCATCGCTGCTTAGCCATTTTGCACTTCCTGTCGATCTCATTTTTGAGTCGTTTGTATTGTTTTTTGCCTGATTGATTTAGTGCATTTTTATATTTTCTCCTTTCATGAATTAAATTCAATATATCTTCTGTTACCCTAGGATTTCTACTAGCCCTCGTCTTTTTACCTATTTGATCCTCTGCTGCCTTCACTATTTCATCCCTCAAAGCTACCCATTCTTCTTCTACTGTATTTCTTTCCCCCATTCCTGTCAATTGTTCCCTTATGCTCTCCCTGAAACTCTGTACAACCTCTTGTTTGATCAGTCTGCCCAGATCCCATCTCCTTAAATTCCCACCTTTTTGCAGTTTCTTCAATTTTAATCTGCAGTTCATAACCAATAGATTGTGGTCAGAGTCCACATCTGCCCCTGTAAATGTCTTACAATTTAAAACCTGTTTCGTAAATCTCTTTCTTACCATTATATAATCTATGTGATACATTCTAGTATTTCCAAGATTCTTCATGTGTACAACCTTCTATTATGATTCTTGAACTAAGTATTAGCTGTGATTAAGTTATGCTCTGTGGAAAATTCTACCAGACGGCTTCCTCTTTCATTTCTTTCCTCCAATCCATATTCACCTACTACGTTTCCTTCTCTCCCTTTTCCTACACTCGAATTCCAGTCACCCACGAATATTAAGGTTTCGTCTCCCTTCACTACCTGAATAATTTCTTTTATCTCATCATACATTTCATCAATCTCTTCATCTTCTGCAGAGCTAGTTGGCATATAAACTTGTACTATTGTAGTAGGTGTGGGCTTCGTGTCTATCTTGCCCACAATAATACGTTCACTACGCTGTTTGTAATAGCTTACCCGCACTCCTATTTTTTTATTCATTATTAAACCTACTCATAGAGCAGTACAAAAACCAATGTCCGAACAAACCATGAAGAACGATAGCGACCGGCCTGCGTGTCATACTCAGCCTTAGGCGTCACCGGGTGAGCACGTGAGAAGAGCACGTGACCATCACACCGCTCTCCAAGTCGTTGTCAGGTTTCGCGACCGCCCTCGCTGCTTCTCAGTCAAGTATAGCTCTGCAACTCGCCTCACAGGGACTGAGTGCGCCCTGCTTGCCAACAGCAGTCGGCAGACCGGAACGGTGACCCTTGCAGGTGGACCAAAATCTAATACAGGGCATCATGAATGTCTTGAGATATGGAAGCCCTGATTCATTACCAAATGCAAAAGAAATCTGACATGTGATGTTATAGGGACAGCTTGTCTGCAAATATTTGGCTTCCCAAACAGAAAAAAGTATAAGTTTCGTGGTGTTTATTATTCTGCTAAAATCCCTGTAAAATGTTTTTCGGTAAAACAAAATAGAAAAAAAAACATACACGGTGACAATGTGTGTCGATTCCACAAGGTACCAGGCGTATTATGGAACCTGATGCCCGACCGAGATGTGTTCCAGAAAACTGAAGTTATGCGCCCTGGGAGGGCGCAGAAGCATCTTCCATGCCAGTGGAGTGCTCCTAAAACACTTCTGTCACTACATAGAAGTGTTGATATGGTGCACCATTTTGTTACATATATAGAATATCTTAGGCGTTGCTTTGGGAGAATAAACGTCTCCACATGAGCGAGCAGTGGATTGCTGTGTCGTTCACATGTAAGAGAATTTTTTTGTCGCCAGTTTTCCAACTCCTTCGATGTGGCATCCTGCGACTTCATCTCCTGTGTTAACCTTTTCATCTCAGCAGAGCATTTACATTCGACGTGCTGAATTATTTGTTCTGCATATTTCAGTCTCTGTTCTGCTCTACACCTGTGCCGTGTGCAGCTTCCTCTAGTATCGTAGAAGTTATTTCTGGTGTCCCGTCATACAGTCCCTTCTTGTTAGAGTTTTCGACATTTTCGTTTCCTCGCTGACTTTGCAGAGAGCCTGCTCGGTTCTTGTTAGACAACTGCATTTCAATACGTTTTCGTACTATTCATTTTAAACGGTTTTGTTTTTTCTCTTCTTACCTGGTTTGTGTTGCCTGCAGTTCCCTTCAATTCAACGCCATGTTCCAAATATGCGCAAATTCTTTTCTCAGTTTAATGTCTCCGTCTGATGCTTGTGCCAGTGTTAATCTATGCTTTACCTGCTTGAAGCTGTAATGCAAACGTCACGACCTCAGTATTGGGAGTATGTCGCACCAGCTGTCCAAATTTGTGGTTGGACGATTTCAGTACTGTCTACTTCTTTTGTAACGATTTTCGGAGTGGTGATATTTGGATCGAGAGGTGTGCGTAATGTTTCCTTTCAACAATCTTAAAGGTAAGTTTTCTACCAGGTCGAGAGACCTCAGGATTGACGTTGCAGTTTTTTTGAACCATCAGGCTTCTGACTGGCGTGATGCGGCCCGCCACGAATTCTTCTCCTGAGCCAACCTCTTCATCTTAGAGTAGCACTAGCAACCTAAGTCCTCATTTATTTTCCGGATGTATTCCAGTCTCTGTCTTCCTCTTCAGTTTCTGCCCTTCAATGCTCCCTCTTCCTCATATCTTCACTGATGTTCTATCATCCTGTCCTTTTCCTTGCGAGTGTTTCCCACACATTCCTTTCCTGTCTGATTCTGCGCAGAACCTCCTCATTCCTTACCTTATCAGTCCACCTAATTTTCAACATTCATCTGCAGCACCACATGTCAAATGCTTCGATTCTCTTCCGTTCCGGTTTTCCCCCAGTCCATGGTTCATTACCATACGATGCTGTGCTCCAAACTTACATTCTCAGTGCCTTGTAAGTTATTCATAATTAAAAAACCAACAGGCCAGAATCATTAAAATGGTATCAAAGAACTCTCTTAAAAGTAGGCAAAGCGTGACAGTCTAATAGTAAACAAAATCACTCTACACCAATAAATCTCATTAAAAATACTGGATATGGAGAATATTATTTGAACACAGCTGAACAAGAAAAGAACTTAGGAAAAAAATGTGTCGCACTAAATGATGATATTTGAAAACACCAAAAGTTGCTTAAGAGAACGGATAAGGATTTCTTCAACTAAACAATAAATATCGGCTACTAAAACCGGCCTCACCTGTCGGATTCCAAAATGTTCTACTAACTTCACTTGATCATAAATCAGAAAACATGTAAAGCGACACATTGACCTCCTGAATCAACACAATACCCAAAAGCCAGAATGTTACAGTGAAACTACTTCCGGGCCATTCAGTAACAACTTTCTCTCGGTACACGACGCAGTAGCTTCTCAACAAGTGCCCAGTGCGACGGCCCCCCTAGCCAGTGGAGGCCACGCCGCGTCCTCGTCCGACCAGTATGGCGAAGTTGGTCGGTCCACAGCAAAAATTCTTCTGTCGACAGGAGTGTAGCGCTGCTTGTCCACTCCTGGAGGCAGCCTCCCAGCAATTGCGGCCGCCGTGTGCATTACCCCAGCTCTGCGCTGGACTCGTTGAGCGGGTATTCAAATCAGTGGGTACTGGTGACGACAATGAACTGTCATATGTTTTCATTTTGTTTTGTTGGTCGTGCGCTATTTTCCATCCAAGGTGGCGGTATTCCTTCACTTCATCTCTTTTATGTTCCACAATTTTGAAATTAACTTTATCGCTAATCTCATTTCTGTTAGTCCTTAATAATTTCGTCTTTCTTTAGCCTTTCGTCAATCCATATTCTTCGCTCATTGGTCAGTTCATTACATTCGACATGTCCTGTAATTCTTTTCTACGTTCACAGACGATTCCAATATCATCTGCGAAATCGTGTCACTGACAACGTTTCTCCTGAAATTTAATCCAATTCCGGAACGTTTCTTTTATTTACTTCATTGCATCATCGATGAACAGGTTGAACAGAAGATGAGAAAGACAGCATTCCTGTTTCCACCCATTTTAATCCGGGGACTTCTTTCTAGTCCTTCTCTGTAGCTGACAACGGAGCGAGGTGGCGCAGTGGTTAGCACTCTGGACTCGTATTCGGGAGGACGACGGTTCAAACCCGCGTTCGGCCATCCTGTTTAGGTTTTCCCTGATTTCCCTAAATCGCCTCCGCAAATGCCGGGATGGTTCCTTTGACAGGGCACGGCCGACTTCCTTCCCCATCCTTCCCTACCCCGATGGGGCCGATGACCTCGCTGTCTGGTCCCCTCCACCAAATCAACCAACCAACCAACCATAACTGAGTGGTGAGCATGGCTGACTGCCATGCGGAGGACGCGGGTTCAGTTCCCGGTACCGCCAGAGATTTTTTCCTTCGTGGGAGGCCTGGAACGTGGTTCAGTCAGCCTCGTGATGCCAACGGAGAATCTACTTGAATGAGAAACAGTGGCTCATTAATGACCAGCAGCGGCTGCAAGGCCTGCGAAACAGCCAACTGTCGGGAGAGTTATTGCTGACGCCCCCCATACCTAAATAACGCCATGGCTTAGGATGACACGATGGTCGGTCGGTAGTGGAGCTGCTACTTCTCTCCTGGTCTTCCATCCATACTGCCTCCTCTTGGTTACCCGTTTTTACGTATAGCATATACTCATGTGTCAAATGATTTCGAACAAACGTTATAGAGCGTTCTTTCTACTGCGCAAAATTCTACGGAAGTTCTTGACTTTCCTTAAGTTTTCGTTTTGCTAAAAAATACGTTAGAGCTGCCTTGTTCTGTCCTTATCTCTCCTAAGCTGCTAACCAATACTCAAATTTCTTTTACATTCTTGTCGAAACTTGCCTGGGTTGTGAAGGTGACTGTGCAATATTTTACACCTTTCTCTAGCCTTGGTGTTTTGTCATTGTGTGGACGGCACATTTCTGAAATTCTGAACGTCTCCAGAGTCATAGATCCTACAGTCTCACTTAGTTGGCTTCTCCCTAATGAATTTAGCAATTTCAAAGGAATTATATCTACCTGATATACCTTTTTCGATCTCAAGTCTTTCATAGATCGTTGTCACTCTTTTATAACTAATCTCTCATGTCTTCCAAATTGACACCCATTTCTTTTGGCGTGTTAGCAGGAAGTTCCTCGCCCTTGCAGGGACTCTCAGTGTACTCTTGACATACTTAATTTTTCCCAAAGCTATTACGACTTTTCTGTTCGCTGAATTCGATTTTCTGACATACATTTCCTTTCAGTTTCATCATATTTACCGTGCAGTCACTTCTTTGTATGACAGACCCTATTTCTTCCAGTGTAAATATTCTGAATAACTTTGTCGCCTGCCAGAATAGTACAGAGGATCGGTCAACGTTCATACACGTCGATGGGAGGATGTCAACAGGCAGGATGATGTCCTATGTACTTGTACCCTGGCATCAGTGTGTATCATCGTCGACCATTCCTCATTGGTGGAGGCGGGACTTTTTCAAAATTATAGGCCCAGACAGCAGCGTTCATCCGCCCTTGCTAATATCTGTACTCTAAAACGTTTGGCTGCCAGATGCACACCTTTGGAATTGTGGCTCCTGTACGCTATACCGAATAGCTGGTTCTGGTTCTGTAAGTACGCTGTTGTCCACCGTACTTACACCTACCTCTAAACCTGCAGAGTGATTCCCTGATGATGTTACAAACTTGCAGGGACGGTGAAGACTGGTAAATGCATCAGTTCGAGGGACACAGGTGCAAGATACCACAAGACTATGGGGACTTGTTCTTGTTTGCCGCTGTAAGATATTTATCGTCTACTGAACAAGTGCTCGTAGCCCTTAAGATATGTCTTCTGGAATCCAAGTTTACTGTACAATTTTTTTCATGGATTTTTCTATACTACCTCCTCCAAAGGTATGGAAAGCAAAGAGTTTTGCGATATCCCTCGCCTCTCCCTCCAGCCTTTTGATTCTTCCTCTCTCTTGTTCCACCACTTTAGCTAAGCTTTAATTTTAAGTTGTGTCTTTAAAATGCGACCAAAACTTTCGTAAGTGTAGCTATATCTGTCTCCATAAAGATGACAATGTATGCCCTAAGACAATGGGAAAATTTTGTGGGAGAGATGGTCGCTGCAATTGCCACACAGTGCAATTAAAGTATATGTAACGAGAAAAGTCACTAAAAATGAAATAAATGGTAACCAGTAGTATGTAGCAGTAACTGTTCTTTAACAGCACTCAGCAAACTCATGAGTTTAGCACTAACCCCATTAATTATGTAACATTCCTTAGAAACCATCCAAATACATATATCCTCAGTTATAAAGTCAAAAAATACGTGTGTCACAAAAGCACATTTACCCTTCATACGGCAAAAGTCGCCTGGAAAATACATGAACTTAAGCTACGCTTTAATTGGTCGTTACACGAGTGACATGAACCACTAATAATTTACAGGATCAGCTATGTCACTTTTATGAAAGGCAGCAAGTCTTAAATTTTGGAAAGCAAGTGTCAACTCTAGCAACAACACTTCGACTAATGTTACTTGCAACTTGAACTAAGCAGATCAGGAACATAACTCGTGTGACACTTTGCAAAACAAACATTTATTTGTATTTGCATAGAACCACTAATAGTTTCTCCTCAGTCTCACTCATTAGCAAATTCAGTTCATAGCATAACAATGTGCACGTACTTGTCATCTATTTATGTCTGCTGTCTAGAGTGATACAATTCAGCATTTTTAAATATGTTGCTTGGAGCAGCACTACCAAAACTTCAGTGATATAGAATAACATTGGCTCCATTAGGTATCCTTAAAAAGTTCTAAGAAATCTGTATAAATGAGATATTAACACTGTCAATAACATTCACTTTTCACGACACATATTTATTACACCTTTTGCTGTCGCTACTGCGAGAGAGAGGTCCATTACAGTAAATGATTAAAACAGTATATAAACTTTTGCTGCACTCCATCTGATGTAAAATACACTCCTGGAAATGGAAAAAAGAACTCATTGACACCGGTGTGTCAGACCCACCATACTTGCTCCGGACACTGCGAGAGGGCTGTACAAGCAATGATCACACGCACGGCACAGCGGACACACCAGGAACCGCAGTGTTGGCCGTCGAATGGCGCTAGCTGCGCAGCATTTGTGCACCGCCACCGTCAGTGTCAGCCAGTTTGCCGTGGCATACGGAGCTCCATCGCAGTCTTTAACACTGGTAGCATGCCGCGACAGCGTGGACGTGAACCGTATGTGCAGTTGACGGACTTTGAGCGAGGGCGTATAGTGGGCATGCGGGAGGCCGGGTGGACGTACCGCCGAATTGCTCAACACGTGGGGCGTGAGGTCTCCACAGTACATCGATGTTGTCGCCAGTGGTCGGCGGAAGGTGCACGTGCCCGTCGACCTGGGACCGAACCGCAGCGACGCACGGATGCACGCCAAGACCGTAGGATCCTACGCAGTGCCGTAGGGGACCGCACCGCCACTTCCCAGCAAATTAGGGACACTGTTGCTCCTGGGGTATCGGCGAGGACCATTCGCAACCGTCTCCATGAAGCTGGGCTACGGTCCCGCACACCGTTAGGCCGTCTTCCGCTCACGCCCCAACATCGTGCAGCCCGCCTCCAGTGGTGTCGCGACAGGCGTGAATGGAGGGACGAATGGAGACGTGTCGTCTTCAGCGATGAGAGTCGCTTCTGCCTTGGTGCCAATGACGGTCGTATGCGTGTTTGGCGCCGTGCAGGTGAGCGCCACAATCAGGACTGCATACGACCGAGGCACACAGGGCCAACACCCGGCATCATGGTGTGGGGAGCGATCTCCTACACTGGCCGTACACCACTGGTGATCGTCGAGGGGACACTGAATAGTGCACGGTACATCCAAACCGTCATCGAACCCATCGTTCTACCATTCCTAGACCGGCAAGGGAACTTGCTGTTCCAACAGGACAATGCACGTCCGCATGTATCCCGTGCCACCCAACGTGCTCTAGAAGGTGTAAGTCAACTACCCTGGCCAGCAAGATCTCCGGATCTGTCCCCCATTGAGCATGTTTGGGACTGGATGAAGCGTCGTCTCACGCGGTCTGCACGTCCAGCACGAACGCTGGTCCAACTGAGGCGCCAGGTGGAAATGGCATGGCAAGCCGTTCCACAGGACTACATCCAGCATCTCTACGATCGTCTCCATGGGAGAATAGCAGCCTGCATTGCTGCGAAAGGTGGATATACACTGTACTAGTGCCGACATTGTGCATGCTCTGTTGCCTGTGTCTATGTGCCTGTGGTTCTGTCAGTGTGATCATGTGATGTATCTGACCCCAGGAATGTGTCAATAAAGTTTCCCCTTCCTGGGACAATGAATTCACGGTGTTCTTATTTCAATTTCCAGGAGTGTAGAATAGTAATGCACTACGAACTGTGTGATATACTTGAAATTCCCCATTTGTGAGGTTATCATTTCGGACAGTGGTTTCTCCGATTCTTCACGATCATTTGTCGACGTGTTAACAGCCACTATCAATACTGGCCATGGTACACAGAGAGGTAAAGTGCTTTTAATACCATCTTGTCGTTGTAATGCACAGAGCACGAAGTTTACATGCGAATCTTTTTCGTGACTTCATATTTTCGCAGCATTTTAACTTCACATTAGTTATACCGTTGTCAGTCAATGTCGTCTAATGTTGTGAACTATTCTTCCACAAATACGTAAGTATGAAGACGCTGCGTTAATTGCATGCGTCGAGTCCAAGCCAGTCATTTCTTGGATCATCTAGAACCTCTTTCGCCACTCATTATCTTGTAACTTCTGTACCACGTCTTCCGCGCCAAAAAGCACTTCAAAGAAGTAATTTACATTAATTTCCCTCGCCTGCTCTGTGAAAATTAGCCAAGCATATTACATTCCACATTTACATAATGATATTGCTACTAAAACTCTCTCTCGCGTTGCTATTATTTTACACTTTTTTCAGATTAGCAACAATATTCATTCAAACATATTTAGTTTCGAAATTCATGAACAAATTAAATACAATTACGTTAAATACATATCATTTAGATATCTGTGACAAACGGTTTTTATTTTGGATGGTACTACTAAATGCGTAGGCTGCCTACCAATAGCCAATGATAAAATAGCACTTACGTAGAAGATACTAGTGTGCAGCTGCTGTTATTTATGCGCCCGAGTTGTGCCGGCGCATACGAGTTAGTGTTTTCTAGTGCGGCACACACATGCCGCGTTAGTGCAGATGTAATATTTTTGGGTATGTGACTTTCCAGTTCACTAATGCTAACACTAGAAAAGGTCCACTGTCACAGGCATAAGGACGATTTTCGCTTATAGTATTCGACTTGGTCGTTTCCGGGCCAGGGTCCCTTACCTAAAATTGATACAACGTCCCGTCTCCATCATGCCTGAAAGTTTGCACACCTACAAGTTCGGTTGTTTTCTATGTGCTACCCGTCAGTTTAGTACTATTAAAGAAAAGCTGTAATACGCCTGCAACAGGGAAAGCTTGTAGTCTGCCACTCTGCCTTTGCAAGAAGAATAAAAACGGAAAGGCCTTTAACACTATTTATTTTAATCTCAAAAATGTAATGCTCTGGACGCTTGTGACGATACTCAGATACAAAGTGAAGCACAGCCTATTTCTTTTTCTCGTTTTGTATTCGTTAGTCATTTTATCCTTCACGAACTTGTAATCTCTCTAACAACTTTTAGGTTAATAACTAGACGCAGAGAAAAGTAACCTTCACTTTCTTTCTACTGCTGAAACTCTGCCTTAACGAAATCTTCTCGCTAGTAAACTGCGGTAAAACTGATTTTGTTAGAAACAAACAGTCCCATCTGCAACGGCACGGTTATCTGAGTTTTATCGCACAGAAAACAGGTCCACTCACATTTCGGTGATTTCTTCATTTGCAGTCCTGCCCACACACCTTTCCTGTTAGAAAAATGCATAATGTTCGCTGGCTAGAAAAAGCTGTGGCGGAAGCTACGCGTAGGTTAGCTGAGAGATTAACTGAAAGATAGTTTGCGAGTAAAAACTTCAGTGTATTGTGACTTGTTTGATACGAAGCGGCGCAGGACCCGTGCTAATATTAAGTTAGCTATTCCACCATTCACACTCAGTCACATTCACTCGTAGTAGCCAGCTTATGGTAAGTAGCCAAATTCGTTACCAAAAGGATTAACAAACAAATTATCTGCGACTGAATGCTCGCTCAAACATTACACAGTTTGACCAGTACGAATTCTCAGTTTGTGGTCGTGCCCTGTATAACACGCCACGCGGATTTTGGTTGTACAAGAGTCACTGTGTAAGTAGGCTGTTTATGTTTTCTTATTGGCAACGTTACGTAGCGCTCTGTACGAAAATCACTGGCTGTGCTGTGTGCAGTCTGTGGCTAGTTTGCATTGTTCTCTGCCATTGTAGTGTTGGGCAGCGGCAGCTGGATGTGAACAGCGCGTAGCGTTGCGCAGTTGGAGGTGAGCCGCCAGCAGTGGTGGATGTGAGGAGAGAGATGGCGGAGTTTTGAAATTTGTAATACTGGATGTCATGAACTACTATATATATTATGACTATTAAGGTAAATACATTGTTGTTCGCTACTAAAATCTTTCATTTGCTAACTATGCCTACTAGTAGTTAGTGCCTTCAGTAGTTTGAATCTTTTATTTAGCTGGCAGTAGTGGCGCTCGCTGTATTACAGTAGTTCGAGTAACCAAGATTTTTGGTGAGGTAAGTGATTTGTGAAAGGTACACGTTAATGTTAGTCAGGGCCATTCTTTTGTAGGGATTTCTGAAAGTCAGATTGCGTTGCGCTAAAAAAATATTGTGTGTCAGTTTAAGCTCAGTCCTGTATAAATTGTTCTAAGGGGACGTTTCAACTGTTTACATATTAAAATCGGAATTTGACGTTTTCGTTTTTTTTCAGACGTTCGTGTCCACTTCGTGGCACTTCACGGTAAAGTTTTAACCATTATACTGTAAAATTTTCACATCTATTCAGAATTCCTTATATCCATGTCCGAACATAATCGCGGCTAAGATACGGACTGCATTTAGGCATCGCAAAGTAATTCTCTCGGCCCACAAAACACGCGCGCACGTGCTGTCCTCAGATTGGCTGATATACATCGTACCAATCCGATATTAGTGTTAAACGGCACAGTCCTGCGTCTTTTACTTTCGACCAGTCACAACTTTAAAGCTTGTATGAACAATTTATAAAAGGTCAATTTGTAAAAGCCACAAATATCAAAATCATTCCCTCTTTGAACAACGAACTTATCGCAAAATATATCTTGTTTTCTCAGTCGCATAAAGACGCTAGGTGCACTTTCCCTTGAGTACGGTTCACTCTCTCGATACACAGTTCTCATGCTCTGTTAATGGATATAGCAGTACTCGTTTATTTAATAATTCGCATTCACGCTATCATTCACACTAGTAATTAAAAAGATAGCAATAATTAATGAAAGTCACGATAATCTCAATAAAATATACTGTTTCAACTACTTGCTAATTTCATAGTCTGTAAGATGCTGACACCTGTCGGCCTCAGCCGGAACTACTTGCTCAGCTACTGGATCAAGGCGCAGCTGTCACGCGAGACACGACTCATCTATGAAGCTGTCTGCCTGCTATCGTCTATTACTTACATAGGCGAAATGCAAGGCACTACGCCTCACATCTCGCTATTAATTATTTCTGGAAATGACCGATATCGAATCTTAATATTTTTATATTCTTGTTTAAGGGGCTATGTCTCACGGTTAAGTGCAATGAGCATACTTATTTTGTTTTTCAAAACAGAAATTATGTCCAAAAGTTGCTGACAAGTGTTAGAGACCACAGATTTGTTTTGGTTTGTTCACGACTGGAAAAAGAGAAGATGGTTTTAGTTTTAGGTTTCCATGCCTCAATCTGTAAACAATCTAATAAGCATTCCTTGATGCATGCTTCACATTTCAGTAGCTTTCCTAAACAGAAACATTTACGTTTACAGCAGTGTTCCGTAAGCGGCCTGATGGTGTGTGGCGGAGGGTGCTTTGTTGTACCACTGTGACTTTCCACCTTTCCTGTTCCAGATGCGAATGGTTGTTGTTGTTAAGCTGCAGTGTGAACTCGTATGTGTCTTTTATTTCCGTGGCGTTTTCGCGAGTTATAATAGGAGGAAGCAATATATTAGTTGACTCTTCTAGGAAAGTATGCTCTCGTAATTTCATCAGTGAACCACACCGGAAGGTGCAATGCCTCTTTCGCAGCGCGTGCCACCGGATTCGGCCGATCCTCTCCGTGACGCTTTCACGCCTGCTGTACCCAGGCCGCTAAAACTTTGCACTCGACGTACGCGTTAGAAGTTGACAGCGTAACAGGCTGACAAGTGGAGAACGAGAAGCGCGAGGCGCTAGTCGTGGAGCGTGAACCAATCGCAGCGTGGAAATCGTTGCCGATCGTGACGTCAAAGCTCCCGCGTTGTCGCATTTCTTCGGAGTGAACATAAACAACGTACACAGTGTGTCGTTTCTACTGTGTGCTTGCGCTGAACTGTGCTTTGATTCACTGTGGTTTAGAAAAATATGATACTCGAAAGAACTTCGTTCACCTAGTGACAATCCTTTGCGTCAAGGAGCGCTGTTAGACAGCGAGGCACTGAAGTTGCTACAGAGGACTTGTGAGTCTTACAAGCAGGAGAAAGTATACACAAGTATTCGTGGACAGTCGTCAGTTCTTGCCAATAAGGTTATGAAACGAACATCAAAAGCTCTTGGAATTGGTGCAAGAACAGTAGTAAGCGAGGGAATGTTATCGCAAAAGTTGAGAGATGTAGACGTGAGCCGTAACGATTCGGAGACGTCTGGATCAACTAACATATTTTCAGCGACTTCAATGTACATTACATCATTATGCGGTTCTTTATTTGCTTTCATTGCAGTAGCGAGTCAAAAACGATTTCTTGTATCTACTGTTATCGCTCAGTAGCTTACATTTATGAGGTGGAACAGAAAACGGTATCTTCTGCTATGCGTATAAAGGCTGCTGTTGCGACATCGCTATTGCAGTACAGCCAACCTACATTGACGTACTGCGAACTGTCAAGTGCAATGTCTCGCTGACGCAGGTGTAAACGGACCTCTAACGAAGACCGCCGCTCTTATTGGGATCTTTCCCATTTCCTCTGTCTGCCGAATATCGTAAGAATGCCAGCCTGGCCCGCAGTTCATTTGCCGAGCGAGGGTTTTGTACGCTACCTGCTCTGTGGGTGGACTGCAGTTCCTCAGGATTCTTCCGATGGGTCTCTCTGCCATCTGGCTTACCTGCGATTACTGTTGCGTAGTCGCTCCACTTTAAATCGCTCCCTACGCATTCTCCTAGATATTTAATGGGTGTGTCTGATTCCAATGATTGTTGTCAAATCGTGTAATCCAGTAGCAATGTGTATTTCTGACTGTTTATGCACCATATGAGGTCTGTTCAAATTATTCTACGCTTACCTTTTGCTTATTGTGCATGGTCTTCTTCGAAATACTTACTCTATTCCACTGTTGATACACGTCTCCCAATGCCGTTTCCATTCCCGGAAGCAGTCTCTTACTGGGATCGCGCGAGGCGCCGTCTGCGAATTTACTTTTCTCTCGTCTATCGTCGCACATCTTCGTCCTTTCTGTGGGGCTTTCAGCAATGGAAATAAAAAAAAAGGAATTCGCAGAGGCCAGGCCTGAACAGTTAGGAGGATGAGGCAGCACAGTGACTTTTTTTTTTTTTTTTTTTTGCAATAGTCACGCACCGAAAGGGCTGGATGTGCGGCTGCGTTATCGAGATGCAAGAGCCAGGAATTGTCTCGCCATATTTCAGGCCGTTTTTTTTTTCCTCACATTTTGTCGCAAGCGTCGCAACACGTCCCGATAGCACCTTTGAGTAACAGTTAGTCCCTGTGGCATGAGTTCACGATGAACTAATCCAAAGTCAAAGAAAACTATCAGCACGATTTTGACATTTGACCTTACCTGACGAACTCTTTTTGGTCTTAGAGAACCTTTCTCAACCCACTGCGAAAATTGAACTTTGGTCTCAACATCAAGACCCAAGTCTTATGGCAAATCTAGTTCTCACTTTCGGGATCCAAAAGCTCTTTACAGACTGCTAGGTGTTGTCTCTTCAGCCATGGGGCAAACTTGGCGGCGACACGATGCACTCGAAGATGCTCTGTCAGGATTTCATGACACGATCCAACTGAAATGTTACATTCTTCTCCAATCTCTCCGACAGTCAGTATTCGAGTGGCAAGCACAGTTTCGTTGACGTTCCTGACATGAGCGCCGTCGGTAGAAATCGAAGTGCGTCCTCAACGAGTGTCGTCTTTTACTTCCATCCGGCCATTTTTAAGCCGTGTGAAGCATTCGTAACGCCGAGGACGGCTTAAGGGGCTCCGGAACGCCCTATACTTGCAATGTTAAAATAACGCTTATAAATTCATCTTTCCTCACAAAGTATTTGAGGTAGGAAGTTGAACTTTTTACAGATTATTTATTGGAATATGGGCTACAACTTAACACAGGGATTTTACAAAATTTTAGTTCAGTTATTAAAGATGATTTTTTTTCAATTGTAATGAAAATTCACAACATTTTTTTGCAATTTTTTATTTATATATTCAAAAATATACAGTTTTTTGGAAAAAGGCTGTGTTAAATTATGCAGAAGGTACTGTGTAACATTTACTGAAAGTTTGAAACAAGTATGTTTGGAAGATCCTTAGAAAACACGTAATTAGTATGAGAAAATAAAAGTTTTGGGAATCGAGCGACAAAGATTGCATTAACTTTTTAGTGCATTCCAGGTCCATAGGATGGATTATCTTCATCCTCTGCAAACTTCTCCTCCAGCTTCCTCTTGTTCCTCCTCCTGTTTACTCTTGCTTATATTTCTAGACTCTTTACAACCCTGTCTGCAGCCCGAAGGCGTTCCTTGTCTAAAAAAAAAATGGTTCAAATGGCTCTGAGCACTATGGGACTCAACTGCTGAGGTCATTAGTCCCCTAGAACTCAGAACTAGTTAAACCTAACTAACCTAAGGACATCACACACATCCATGCCCGAGGCAGGATTCGAACCTGCGACCGTAGCGGTCTTGCGGTTCCAGACTGCAGCGCCTTTAACCGCACGGCCACTTCGGCCGGCCCTTGTCTAAAGCAAGCATCGCTCGTACCATGTTAGAATGTTATTATTTACAGTAATAACACATACCTTTGGCTTTCCAACATTTCTCCTTTTCTTAAAAGCCTTCAGAGGATTTCTAATAACTTTACTTTTACTCATTATTATACTTCAACAAAACAGAGACTCAAGAAACAGAATTAATTACGAATATTTTCGAGATAACGACAGAGTAAATAAATATGAAACAATCGACAATCACACCAGCGATATATATTGAACCATCACAGGTTAGCCACAACACATACTTTATCTCACATCACTAAAATGTACCTGATGAACACGGACGTTAATAATAACACCATTTGACAGCAGTTTATCAGCACCACAGTGGGTCACGCCCATGTAGAACACATTTCAAAAAAAAATTAAAAATAGTTGTAGTCATCGGAATTGAATACATTATATATCTATTAAAAGGTAATCGTCTGCAGATTTAGAAAACGCAAAAAAGTAAAAATTGAACTTTTCATGATTTTGAGGCTTTCCGGAGCCCCTTAAGCGCTCGTCACCGTAGGCTTACTGCATTATTTGCTTTCTCTCTGTAGAGGTTCTCTTGAGTTTCACGCAAAATTTAATCCAGGCGGGTCGCTCCTCTAACTCTGCCATCTCGAAATTCGCGAACTGTGCGACGCAACGTTCTACTCGATACAGCACTGAACAATAACTAACAGATATACAACAGTGAAACTTCCGGCAATTACACTTTAAACACGGGTACGTGCAGAGATGCCAACCGCATTTCACTACAACACCCCATTGGCGCGAAATTACGAACGTCGCGGAATTTTTTGAACAGATCTTGTACGTTGCAGGCTTGTGGGTGATTTTCTGCAGATTAGTTGTGCGCTGGTGGAACAGCACAAACGAATTCAATGTCGAGGAGACGTTAAAAACTAACCATACCTCCTGCTTTACAATTCTGCAATTTTTCATATCCCGCGTTATGCAGAACTCACGAGAGACCTTAACGAGTATACAGGACGTTAAAAACTTAAAGCTGCATGAAACCTGCCTTGCATACTTCAGGTGTTTACAGTGGTAGGTTATTAAAACAGACACCGCCCTGACGGAACAGTGTCGCGGTTTTGTGTGCCAGAGTGTGTGTGTAGTACCTGTTAGGAAGCGCCAGTACACGGCGTAATACTACATACCGCGAAGTGGGCCTGATCAGAAAGTGCAACATTTACTTAGAGGCGCTCATACATACAGCTCTGAATATTCATACGCGGCAGCTGTCGTGCGCGCCCTGGGCCAGTACACACGGGCAAGCTTCATTTATGCGCGGTTTGCATTTGACGCCAATGTTTGTTTGCGAGTGGCCGCCGGCCTCTTTTTTTTCTTTTCCTCCTGCCGGGAACATGTCCCTTGATGGCGAGCAGTGTCAGCTCTCCGCACCACATAGCAAGATCGTTTTTCCTAAAAAGCGGCGTAAAATATTAGCACCGAATTAGTACTGACGCATCGGACAGTAATAAAGGACATTACTTTCGTGTCGGTCCGCTATACCGATGCGGAATGATGGCTGCAGCCAGCAGGGAGCGCTATAGCCACCGACAAAACATTGATGATGTACACTCAAAGTTCAGTGCTTGAAATTTTATCTGCAAATAGCCTCAACAGTGAGGCTATTTGCGTTCATAGCTCCGCATACATGTATACTAAGTTTCGGAAAGTGAAGTGAACGGCACGTTCACATTCATTCATAGTTTATTATTAAACGACCGTAGCTTAGAAACTGTTTTTCGTGTACCAAAATTGTTCTCATGCCATCTGGTCAAAATCTTCGAGCAAATTTTGTTGAATCGTTTGATTCATATTGCAGACTCAGAACGATTCAGACCAGGAAAAAGCTGTACATGTAAGTTCGTTAATTTCTCATAGTTTACTGAGGTCGGCTTTGAAAGCTAGAAAACTGAAAGATTTTTTTCGATCTAACGACTGGCCGTGACGCTGACAAAAACCGTGCATTGTCACGAAAGGTCTGCGGGATAATGAAAGAGTGAGGATTTGCGACTTTATTCAAAATTTATTTCAAAACAGGAAGTTTTATGTAGACATCTAAGGTAAACGCAGTCTGTGGAGATTTAAAAGAAATGGTTTACTACAAGGAAGTAATCTTTCACCACGGATATTTAACATTTATACGAATGCCCAACCACTAATGACCAACACAAGTAGTTTCCTTTAAGCAGATGATGTGGCATTAGGAAGTCAAAGGAGATGTTTTGAAGATGTTGAAGGCAACAGGCAAATGGAATGAAAGAGCTGAGTGTCCATTACTCTAGCAATCAACTTCGTCCAATCTAGCTAAAACACAACTGTGTGCTTTTGATCTTAAGCACAACCAGGCACATCACAAACTTATCACCATATGGCAACAATACAGTTACTGAATACGACCCAGTCAAAATATCTACGAGTCTCTCACGATTGTACTTTGACGTACAAGCGCGCTTGTGAGAATACTAGAGTGAAGGTGGAAGTCATAAATGATGTCCTTCGTAAGATCACTGCTAACACGATTCGCTCTCGACTACACACCGTGAGAACGACGGCACTAGCAACATGTTACAGTGCTGCAGAGTACGCATGGCCAGTCTTGTACAAATCTACCCACGTAGAAACAGTTGACTAGACGCTAAACGAAACATATGGTCTTACTACTGTAACAATTCTGACACTAAATGTAGCACTTCTGCTACTAAATTTAACTGGGTTTTCTCTTTTGATGCAAGTCAATTGTCAGGATGAGCATTCTAAAGCATTATGTCAGGGTGAAAATACTAGATAAATTAATTTTTCTCTCTTAACAACATGTGGGCAGGGTGGGTTCTACCTTGGATCGGGTATGAGGTAGAATGAAACAGCATTTTTACATAAGATAACTTTTATTGCAAGTTTCGTACAACTGTATCTTACTGGGACGTTCTGGTTCGGAGAACGGCAGCTGTATAGTTTGCGTAGCCTTCTGCTGCGGCGGCGGCGGCGGCGGCGTCTGATTACGCGTGGCGGTGTGTATCTCGTGTCGCCGTCTCGCCCAGCTGACTGGAGACGCGCAGCGCGAGGTGGACCGTTTAATTATTGGGAGCGAAGTCGTGCAACGGATGGTGATACCTTGGATGTGTCGTCCCAGTGTTTCTCTTCTCTAAGCGGCCGCGTGTGTTGTGCGTCGGCCAGGGGTGCGGCGCGGCGCGGCGGGGGAAGGCCAGTGTCCCGGACTCGAACAACGGACTCCCGCTTGCCAGTCTTCGGCTGTCAGGTATTCATCCCAGCTCACAGGTGACTGCTGATGTGAGGCCGTCTCCTTCCCGTCCTCACGAGTCACCTGGGTACGTAAAAATCAGTCTTCAAATACCTTTTAGCATCTGTCTTCTGGCGCCGCGGCTGCTGCTTGCTATTCCATTACAGCGGCGGACTTGGTGCGTCTGTGCATGATGCAGTCTCTTCTTGCATGACGGTCTTCAGCACCGAAACTGACTGAAAACTACTGCTACTCTTCTCTTCTTCCTTCGTCTTCTTCGTCTCTTGTCTGTCAGGCCCACTGCGTCTCGCGTATTTATTCACTTCAGTTTACTGGAGGTGAACGACTTCACGATCATTGCCTCTTCTGTTACGTTGAAAAGCTTCTCGAAGAGTCTTCTTAACGTCGGTCATTGGCTCTTGGGATGTAGGCGAGAGCCTTTGCTCACATGCGACAACTGAGAAATACGTGAGCCGGTCGGGCGATGCCCTGACGGCTGAATTGACAGCGCCCGCTTATGTGGAACTTCCTGACTTCACGGTCATTGTCTCTTCTGTTCTGCTGTTCTGCCCGCTGTTTGCCAGTATGTAACTCTCTTAACTAAACCAAGTTTTTCATTTATATTCTAATTTCTAGTTCACTTTGATTTCACTAATTTATTTACTTAAGTACCACTCAATACTACAGTGTGTTTCAAACCAACGCCACTTGTAAAACTACACCAAATCGCTGGAATAGTGCAACCAGATCTCCGTCCTGAAGTAACTGCCAACGTGGAATAAACAAATCAGTCTCAGCGGGAAAAATGTCCATTACTTGCATCCGTTCCAGAAGGCTCAAGATTGTGGACCATCCAGGAGAAGGTTCTTAAAGATCACTGCAATCTTGAAAAAACAGCAAATACAGCAAAAAATTATGGAGTGTGGAGTGACATTTACTCTAGCTGGCCCCTCCATTTGGATTCGTTAACACCTGGGCATGAACGGACTGGATTCGGTGGAGGTCAGTCGTCTTTGTTCTCAGATTGGAAGATCCAGGAGTAATCTCTAGAAATGACACTTCTCAGTGGATACCACGAACAGTGACAGTTGAGAATCACAGAGCATGGAGCACCTACTGGATTGTCCACTACGCCCTGCATCTTACAGAGATGAAGACCTTCTGCTTGAGAGTCGGAATGCAGTTGAAGTTGCAAGATTTTCATCGACAGCTTCGTAATTCTTGGTTTTTGATGGTAGTTACCACGTGCTGTATTTATTTCTGACTAGAATATAAAAAAATTAAATACAAATAAGTTTCAGTCAAATTCTTCCGTGTGTCACGCCATTTCGTAAAATAGTACAACGTATATAGGACACCTGCAATTGTCACTGAAACTTGGGCGTATTTTACAAAGTGACTGGCCCAGCATCGCTAAACTGCACTGGAACTGATTCTGGCAACACAATGTTCAGTCATTTGTACATGTATTTTACACACATCAAAAAAATGTTTTGCATCACCTTGGTTCCGAGACTTACGGAACCTATACAGAAAATTGAAATAGAGGTCAACGTAAACATCATTTCCACCCTCTTCATTGCCCATGAAAACCACACATTGCATGTTGTACCACAATACAGCGAGGCCTTCAGAGGTGGTGGTCGAGATTGGTGTACACACCGGTACCGCTAATACCCAGTAGCACGTCCTCTTGCATTGATGCATGCCTGTATTCGTCGTGGCATACTATCCATAAGTTCATCAAGGCACTGTTGGTCCAGATTGTCCCGCTTCTCAACGGTGATTCGGCGTAGTTCCCTCAGAGTGGTTGATGGGTCAGGTCGTCCATAAACAGCCCTTTTCAATCTATCTCAGGCATTTCCGATAAGGTTCATGACTGGAGTACATGCTTCCCACTGTAGTCGAGCGATGTCGTTATCTTGAAGGAAGTCATTCACAAGATGTGCACGATGGGTATGCGAATTGTCGTCCATGAAGACCAACGCCTCGCCAGTATGCTGCCGATATGGTTGCACTATCGGTCGGAGGATGGCATTCACGTGTCGTACAGCCGGTAAGGCGCCTTCCATGACCACCAGCGGCGTACGCCGGCCCCAGATAATGCCACCCCAAAACACCAGGGAACCTTCACCGTGCTGCACTCGCTGCACTAAGGCGTTCAGCCTGACTGGGTTGCCTCCAAACACGTCTCCGACGTTTGTCTGGTTGAAGGCATATGCGACACTCACCGGTGAAGAGAGCGTGATGCCAATCCTGAGCGGTCCATTCGGCATGTTGTTGGGCTCATCCGTACTGCGCTGTATGGTATCGTGGTTGCAAAAACCGACCTCGCCATGGACGTCGGAAGTTAAGTTGCGCATCACGCAGCCTATTGCGCACAGTTTGAGTCGTAACACGACGTCGTGTGACTACACGAAAAGCATTATTCAACTGGGTGGTGTTGCTGTCAGGGTTCCTCCAAGCCGCAAACCGCAGTCCGCGGTCATCCACTGCAGCAGTCGCCCTTGGGCGGCCTGAGCGAGGCATCGACGGTTCCTGTGTCTCTGTATCTACTCCATGTCCGACCAACGTCGCTTTGGTTCACTCCGAGACGCCTGGACACTTCCCTTGTTGAGAGTCCTTCTTGGCACAAAGTAACAATGACCGTCTAGGCATGGTTGAACTACAGACAACAAGAGCCGTGTACCTCCTACCTGGTGGAATGACTGGAAGTGATCGACTGTCAGACCCCCTCCATCCAAGAGGCGCTGCTCATGCACGGTTGTTTACATCCTTGGGTGGGTTTAGTGATATCTCTGAACAGTCAGAGGGACTGTGTGTGTGATACAACACCTTCAGTTAACCTCTGTCTTCAGAATTTCAGGAAACTGGGGCGATGCAAAACTTTTTTTGATGTGTGCATTTTATTCATAGAGTATAAATTCCATCTCTGCGACTCAATGAAAGGTTATATGTTTGCTTACGGGACACATTGCCTTCATTTACCTTAGAATGTCTTCAATAAACTTTTCGACTTTTCTCTTTACACACATGTGCCAAAATGGGTCTGGTTGTTCCATGCAGTCGGTTATTTTTTCCTTTGCACTTTCATGCCAATTTCACAAATTTCCACGATTTCCACCAGAGTTTTTCTGCAAACGTGCACGTGTACACATAATAAACACACTTGCCGGCCGCGGTGGCCGTGCGGTTCTAGGCGCTCCAGTCCGGAGCCGCGCTGTTGCTACGGTCGCAGGTTCGAATCCTGCCTCGGGCATGGGTGTATGTGATCTCCTTAGGTTAGTTAGGTGTAAGTAGTTCTAAGTTCTAGGGGACTGATGACCACAGCAGTTGAGTCCCATAGTGCTCAGAGCCATAAACACACTTTTTAAATATCTACTGGAAAAAAATCCGGGAATGTAATGGGGAAGTGTGTATGAAAATGACATAGATTCTATAGAACAACTAAACACAGCTCAATTTCGGCGTACAGATGGAAAAACGGACATGAAATCGCCACTGAAAACACCTCGAAGGAAACTCAAGAGAAACGTTGCCGACATCAAAACAAATGGCTTTTCACCTACTCATAAAAACATATCCTACAATGAGGTGGCGAAAGTCATGGGGTATCCCCTAACATCGTGTCGGACCTTCCTTTGCGCGGCGTGGTACAGAAACTCGACGCGGCAGGGACCTCAAAAGTCGTTCCAAGTCCCCTGTAGAAATACCGAGCGATGCTCCCTCTATAGCCGCACGTAACTGAGAGACTGATGCTGGTGCGGGATTTTGTGCACAGACTGTCCTCTCGGTTGTGTACCGTGTCAGACGATCTGGCTAGCCAAATCATCTGTTGGTATTGTCCAGAATGTTCTTCCGAGCAATCGAAAACAACTGTGGCCCGGTAACAAAGCGCATTTTCATCCACAAAAATTTCATCGTGGTTCGGGAACATGAAGTACGTGAATGACTGCAGATGATCTCCAAGTAGCCAAACATCGCCACTTCCAGTCGATGACTGGGTGAGTGGGACGGGAGGACCCAGTCTGTTCCAACCCACACCCTTACGGAGCCACGACCAGCTTGCCCAGTGTGCTGCTGACAACTTGAGTCTGTGCCACACACTAATGCTACCGTCAGCTGTTACCGACTGAAATCGGGACTCGCCTGACCAGGACGCGCAGCTTGCCCACCGTCCCTAGGCGGTCCAGCCGATACAGTGAGAGGCGCTGCGGGCAATGTCGTGCTGTCGGGAAAGGCACTCGCCTCGGTCGCCTGCTGCCGTGGCCCGTCAACACAGATTTCGCCGCAGTGACGTAACGGTTACGTTCGTCGTACGTCCCACACCGGTTTCTGCGATTATTTCACGCGGTGTTGTTTGCCTGTTAGCACTGAGAACTCTACACAAAAACCGATGCTCTCGGTCGTTAAGTGAACGCCGTCGACCACTGAATTGTCCATGTTGAGAGCTAATGTCTGAAATTCGGTATACTCGGGACGCTTTTCACACTGTGGATCTCGGAATACTAAATTTCCTAACAATTTCCGAAATGGAAATTCCTGTGTGCAATAGCTCCAACACTATTCCAGTTTCAAAGTCTGTGAATTCACTTCGTGAGGGCATAATCACGTCGGTCACTATCTCACATGAATCACTTGAGTACAAATGACAACTTCACCAAAGCACTGCCGTTTTATACTGCAGCCATGTTCATATGTGCATGTCGCTATTCCACGACTTTCGTCACCTAAGTGTATACCCTATCAAGATACCAGTACCACAGAGATGGAGACTTTTCATATGGTGCTTATAATAAAGATCCTCACAGTGTTAATTCAAGCTGGAGACTGACGGTCAGATTGTACTACATGTTACGTGTGCCATTCAGAATATAGGGATCTGCATTAAAACTACCAGTCAGGTTCCTCACAGAGTATGCTAATACAATACCTCCATATTTATGAAACTTCCTGGCAGATTAAAACCGTGTGCCCGACCGAGACTCGAACTCGGGACCTTTGCCTTTCGCGGAACGACTGAGCTACCGTACCACAACTCACGGCCGGTACTCACAGCTTTACTTCTGCCAGTACCTCGTCTCCTACCTTCCAAACTTTACAGAAGCTCTCCTGCGAACCTTGCAGAACTAGTTCTGCAAGGTTCGCAGGAGAGCCCGCGAAAAAACTTTACATAAGCTCTCTTGCGAACCTTGCAGAACTAGTTCTGCAAGGTTTGCAGGAGAGCTTCTGTAAAGTTTGGAAGGTAGGAGACGAGGTACTGGCAGAAGTAAAGCTGTGAGTACCGGCCGTGAGTCGTGCTTCGGTAGCTCAGATGGTAGAACACTTGCCCGCGAAAGGCAAAGGTCCCGAGTTCGAGTCTCGGTCGGGCACACAGTTTTAATCTGCCAGGAAGTTTCATATCAGCGCACACTCCGCTGCAGAGTGAAAATCTCATTCTCGAGCTCCATATTTACCAGTCAGATACAACCACTCGTTCACAGAAACATCCGTACCTAGAGGCTGGAAAATTGCTCGACTCACACCAATACCGCCTGCCGGGGTGGCCGAGTGCTTCTAGGCGCTACAGTCTGGAACCGCGCGACCGCTACGGTCGCAGGTTCGAATCCTGCCTCGGGCATGGATGTGTGTGATATCCATAGGTTAGTTAGGTTTAATTACTTCAAAGTTGTAGGGGACTGATGACCTCAGACGTTAAGTCCCATAGTGCTCAGAGCTATTTGAACCATTTTGAACCACACCAATACCCAAAAAGGGAAATAGGAATAATCCGCTGAATTACAGGCCAATATCACGAACGATTTGCAGCAACATTTTGGAACATATATTTTGTTCGAACATTATGAAGTACCTCGAAGAAAACGATTTATTGGCACATAGTCAGCACGGATTCAGGAAACATCGTTCTTGTCAGACACAACTAGCTCTTCATACTCATGAACTAATGAGTGCTATCGAGAGGTGACGTCAAATTGATTCCATATTTTCAGATTTCCAGAAGGCTTTCGACACCGTTCCTCACAAGCGTCCTCTAACCGAACTACGTGCCAAAGGGATATCGCCACAGTTCTGAGACTAAATTCATGATTTTCTGTCAGAAAGGTCACAGTTCGTAGTAATAGAAGCAAACTCATCGAGTAAAATACAAGTAATATCCGGCGTTCCCCAAGGAAGCGTTACAGGGCCTGTATTGTTCCCGACCTATATTAACGACATAAGAGAAACTCTCAGTAGCCACCTTTAGATTGCTTGCAGGTGATGCTCTCATTTACCGTCTTGTAAAAAAAAATGGTTCAAATGGCTCAGAGCACTATGGGACTTAACATCTGAGGTCATCAGTCCCCTAGACTTAGAACTACTTAAACTTAACTGACGTAAGTACATCACACACATCCATGCCCGAGGAAGGATTCCAACCTGCGACCGTAGCGGTCGTGCGGTTCCAGACTGTAGCGCCTAGAACCGCTCGGCCACACCGGCCGGCTACCGTCTTGTAAACTCATCAGATGACCAAAAGGAATTGCAACATGATTTAGGTAAGATATCTCTATGGTGCGAAAAGTGGCAACTGATCCTGAATAAAGAAACGTGTGAAGTTATTCACATGAGTACTAAATGAAATCAGCTTAATTTCGATTACGCGATAAGTCACACAAATCTGAAGGCTGTAAATTCAACTAAATACTTAGGAATTAAGATTAAAATTGACCTAAACTGGAAACTTGTGGGTAAAGCAAACCGAAGACTGCGATTCATTGGCAGAACACTTAGAAGGTGCAACAAGTCTACTAAAGAGATTGCTTACACCAGGCTTGCCCGTCCTATTCTGGAGTACTGCTGTGCGGTGTGGGATCCGCATCAGGTGGGAATGACGGATGGCATCGAAAAAGTACAAGGAAGGGCGGCTCGTTTCGTATTATCGCTAAAGATGGGAGATAGTGCCACAGACATGTTACCTAAACTGGAGTGGCAGTCATTAAAACAAAGGCTTTTTTCGTTGCGACGGGATCTTCTCATGAAACATCAATTACCAGTTTTCTCATCAGATTGCGAAAACATTCTGTTGGCAGCCCCCAACGCATGGAGAAATGTTTATCACGATAAAATAAATCAGGGCTCGCACAGAGAAATTTAAGTGCTCGTTTTTCCCGCTCGCGGTTCAACAGTGGAAGGTAAGAGAGACAGCTAGAAGGTGGTTAATAGAACCCTCTGCGTGGGTGCCACCGGAGGTTTTGTCGAACTGGGAGATCTTACGTTACAGATTGTGTAGCACCCTCCGTGAACACGCCACAGGAGAGCGGGAAACAGAATCGCTGAAAAGGATTAAGCCCCTATGCAGCTTCAAATCACGTTCACACTCCGTTGGATAGTACTGAACGGTGCCTAGGGTTTCCGCCCTGTATACCATAGACAAATTGCGGTCACACACATTCCAAGTGTGTGTATCTGATCACGTTCAGTAGCGATGCAGCCCCACAACGCATGAAGAGTAGGGTTGGAATGTCCAGGAGCGGCAGAAGTGTCGAACGTTGTTACGAACGCTGTCCTTTAGCTCATCGCACTCCAAATTGTCCTTTTCGGCAGCGAAATGTGTGGGAATCTACCTCTCAAGGTGATACCATTGACGCCCTTCCTGCCACCCCCTGCGGTCTTTTTGTATCGGTTGTGAGCGGCGGTGTGTCTGAAATGTTTCCCTCGGCCACCCATAAGAAAGCCGCGTGATTTCAGCGCTGGGTGTCGGGGTTCTGACTTCCACTGCAGAGGCGGCAGTGTAGGGGGCGAAATGTGTGTAACGGAGGTGGGGGGGAGGGGGTGGTTTATGACCTTACTGTGGTGTGGCACGTACACGGTGGTGTTGGGCAGAACTGTGGTGGACTTCGGTGCCAGTGTCACACCATTAACCCACCTTAAAACTTTTTTCCGCATGTGACGACATCTTGCTGTATATGGTGATTTGCATGCAAGTGAAGTCTTGATTTTTTCTTGGGATGTAATTCTTAAGCTTTTTGCAGGCCAGGCAGCACAGTGGCATGAGCAGTGTTCCAGTCACTGTCCAGACTTCCAGAGCCACGTGTCTCGTTCTTTCCTTTCATCATTTCAGGTGAGAACCAGAAAGGTCCTTCTCATCACAGACGAGGCGTCAACCTCCAGACTGACTTCCTGTAAAAATTGTCTATGTCAACATACTTCGACGACAGTAATCACTTTACGTTTCGTTGTACGTTTCAGTAACTACATTTGACGTTAATATACCGATGAGCAGCTATGAAAAACTGATCATGTCAACCTTTTGCGTCGGTGGAGATGGTACTTCGTCGTCAGCATACCTCCAAATGCTTTCAAACATAGTGAAAAAGGCAATAGGTATCGTGAACCTGATCGTAGCTTGATAACTAGTGACAGCTGTCACAGATATTTCACCTCCGAAAAAACAAAGGCGTTGGACTTCCCGTTAGTATGTGCTCAGGATAACTGCATTTCTTAGTGTACAGAAAAATACAGTACATGTCTTGCTAATGCAGCTGTCTTTTCCTGCGAAACTATTATATGTAGCGAAATGAACCTTCTAGTGATTCTGGCATCCTTGCAGGAGGAGGATTCTTTCAGACCATGTATTTAAGGTCTGTTTCCTCGTCCACCGAATCCTGTTGGAGAGTTTTTCGTTAGGCAGAACAAAGTGTCCCTCCATCGTTTTAAACAGAGAGGCAATGAGTGGATAGTTGTCACAGGGACGTAAGAGTACTGTACTGTTGTTTAGCTTGAAATTTTCCCGGCGTAATGAATATTTCGTCGAATTTCGGGTTGCTGCTGTGTGATGTCAGAATATTGTTACGAACTTTCTTCTGACAGCCAGGCAGCCATCTTCAGGTGAGTTCCATAGCTGGTCCTAATTCTGACATAGACCTGCTGATTAGCCGAAACATCGTTACAAGAAATCCCGGAACCTCACGGGGTACTTTACTGTTCGCCAGTGTCAATACCATTTCCTGGGCTTGTTTGACGTATGGTCATGCGTCAACATGACCTTCCAGCACTTTTTGTATTTGTGGGAAGATTCTATGCTTTTTAACAGAGGTAGAGGTACTGGTACGCATTACATTAGTCTTGTGTCTATTTCAACTGCACTTTAATGTAGGACATACGTGATTAGGAAATTCCTGTGGTAGTCATCTGTTATTGATGTGGTTTCAGATCTGACTTCTGGTAGATAAGCAACTCATACTTCACGCTTCACACTCATACCGTCATAAAATACGCTGACGAGCCAAACAAACTGGTAAACATGCCTAATATCATGTAGGGCCCACACCAGCACGCACAAGTGCCGCAACACAACGTGGCAAGACTTTACTAGTGCTGGAGGGAACTGACGCGATGAATCCTCCGGGGATGTCCATAGATCCGTAGGAGTAAAAGGGGGTGGAGATCTCTTCTGAACAGTACGTTCCAAGGCATCCCAGATATGCTCAACAATGTTCGTGTCTGGGGCGTTTGGTGAGCAGCGGAAGTATTTAAACTCAGAAGAATGTTCCTGGAGCCACTCTGTAGCAATTATGGATGTGTGGGGTGTCACATTGTCCTGCTGGAATTTCCAACGTCCTTCGGAAAGCACAGTCGGCATGAATGTATGTAGCTGATCAGACAGGATGTTTAAGTATGTGTCACTGTCATAGTCATACATAGACATATTAGCGGTCCCACATCACTCCAACTGCACACACCCCACACCATTACAGAGCCTCCACTAGTGTCAACAGTCCCCTGCTGACATGCAGCATCCATGGATTCATGAGGTTGTCTCCATACCTGCACACATCCATCTGCTCGATACAATTTGAAATGAGACCCGTCCGCAAAGGGAACAGTCCAAAGAAAAGTGAGAGCTCGCCCACATGTGCACTAAAAGAAATCCGACAAGTTTTGGGTATACGATATACCGCACAAATCTGAGAGCTGTCAATTCGACTAAATACCTAGGAATTACAATTACGAGCAACTTAAATTGGAAAGAGTACATAGATAATATTGTGGGGAAGGCGAAACAAAGACTGCGCTTTGTTGGAAGGACACTTAGAAGATGCGACAAACCCACTAAAACACAGCCTACATTACACTTGTCCGTCCTCTGCTGGAATATTGCTGCGTGGTGTGGGATCCTTACCAGGTAGGATGTATTTACGAAATTTCAATCACCAACTTGAAACCTTCGCGTCTCCTCTATATCTCTTTTGTTAGACAACCTTCCCTTCTACAATAACCTATGAAACCTTCCCTTAGGATTTCTATCTCTTGCTTAATAATAAAAAATGAAATCTTCCCTTAGAAATTAATTCTTTCTCAATCTTCGCATACAAATTTAAATGCTTCTTATGAAAAGTGATTTTCTGGTTATTTCGACGAAACATAGAAACTGTTACTGGATCGCCATCTGACTGCTACATCGAACTGCGACATGAATATACTTACTCTGTTTTACTATACTCTATTATCTGCTGGTGGGCTGTCATAATAAGTGGCTGTATTTATTACCAGAGCTGACGTTGATCTTTAATAGCAAAGTTGACGTTATTATTTAATAAATTTGACTGAAGTTACGTAATTCATAGTTAAACTTTTTCTTCACAACAATAAAATTTTGCAAAGTTATACGTTGATGCTTTTTGGGATGGATTATAATCAGTAATGCAATATTGCTGGCAAAATTAATTGTATTCTGAATGAAATGATTTTACAAATGTGCAAATTAGACTTACTTTTTACAGCAATCTTACAACTAGCATTGCGCAAACATACCTTCAGTAGTCTTGAGTTTCTCAAAAAAATAATTCAATAATATTAGTTCCTCTTATAATGGTAGTTAGCTGATGTCTCTGTACATCCGTTTATTATCTCTTGTAAACCATAGCTGGTGGCTGGCAGGCACACCGCTCCTCTCAACCTCTCGCTTCAGACCTGCTACCGACTCGCTTCACATCTCGCATACTACTGACTTCCTACGAACTCTAAAGTGCGGTCTCTTCTGCCAACAATACTTTGGTGCAGACATTCCCTGCTATCACAATTATTTCCAACATGACAAATATTAATTATTCCTACTTAATCCTATTAACAAAATATGAACATCTTTCATAAATTGTGTTTTGGCAATAGGCAATAGAAATATACACGTCTTACGAACTTTCTCTTCCGAATGCGAAAATGTTTTGTTGACACACACCCACGTAGGGAGTAATGACCATCATAATAAAATAAGAGAAATCAGAGTTCGAACGGAAAGGTTTAGGTGTTCCTATTTCCCACGCGCAATTCGACAGTGGAATGGTAGAGAAGTAGTGTGCAAATGTTCCATGAACCCTCTAACAGGCACTTAAGTGTGAATTGCAGAGTAATCATGTAGATGTAGATGCAGACGTAGATGTTGGTGTTGATGGGCCCAGGCGAGGCATAAAGCTTTGTGTCGTGCAGTCATCAATGGTACACGAGTGGGCCTTTGGCTCTGAAACCCTATATCGATGATGTTTCGTTTTATGGATCGCGTACTGAAACTAATTGATGGTCTAGAATTGAAATCTGCCGCAGATTGACTGTCACGTTGAACGATTCTTTTCAGTCGTCATTGGTCCCGTTCTTGTAGGATCTTTTTCTGGCAGTAGCGAAGTCGAAAAGTGATGTTTTACCGGATTCTTGATATTCAAGGTACACTCGTGAAATGTTCGTACAGGAAAATCCCCAGTTCATGGCTGCCTCGGAGATGCTGTGTCCCATCGCTCGTGCGCCGACGGTAAAACCACGTTCAAACTCACTTAAATCTTAATAACCTGCCCTTGTAGCAGCAGTAACCTGTAACCTCACTCTCACTTATCGAACTTAATGACAGCGAAAAATTAAACCGCGTGTACCTAATGGAAATGTGGGAAAAGCTATCGTCACAGATCTGTCCGTAAAGAGGGAGGAAGGGTTACATCTCAATGGAAGGAAAAATGCAAATGAAATTGTGGAAATTAATTTTGAAAAAGGGTAAAGTTAATAAAGAAAGTAAATGTGCGGTCGTTACATTAACAATTAACTGGCATTAATTAGATATTTGAGATTTTGGGAAAATTACGGTCGCCAGTCCTATGGACAACTACTATAACAACTCAAAAAGAAAGGTTAATGCACATATAATTAACACTAAAAGCGTGGTAACTGAAGGTTGACTCGTGCTGTGTGAAAACTGAATGTTTGTCAAAAGTTATAAATTACGCTACACTCTGACTTAATTTAGCAAAAGAATTAATAAAACCGGAAAACTGAAGGTTGATTTAGTGACTGAAATTAATAGTGATCTTTGTTTCTGAAACACTACGAAATTAAATAAAATAAGGTTAGTCTTGGGCTACCTCAACAACCATCAAAAGCTACTTGAATCTACGCAATTTAGAAATAAGAGATTTAACTTTGAACTTGAATTAAATGATTTTGCACAATTAACAATAGCAAAATTTAGTACGCACCAAGCTGAGATGGAGTCACTGGTAAGCTAAAATATGGTAACAAAACTCGCACTCTTAATTTATGCTTGTGTAATCTAAAGATAGTTCTCTTTCGTTATTGTAGCGAGCTATGAATACTTTAACTGATCTTTGAAATTAGAGCAGTGAAATGGAATGAAATCTACTTTAATGCTGGAATTTGAATTTCAACGGCACTCGACTTCATTCCGGAAAAGGAAGGGACCCTGCTTGGTAATGCAATTGGGACAATGAGCCACAAAGGTTCATGCTAAGTTGCTGTATTCTAGTGATGCAAATGGAACAGTTTGAAAAGCTGAGGTCTGCCATACGGTTCTAAAACTTAACGTGCTTTCAGTCTTCCTTGTTGGTTGATTGAAGGTCTGAAGTCGCTGATCGAGGAGATGGCGCCAGCAGTCGCTGTTGCAGAAGCTGGATGTTGGTGCGCCTTCTTCTCGACACGGTCACCAGACGAAACGGGCTCTTGGCGTGCGCCAGCTAATGCTTCCCGTCCGCGACACCGTGTCAGAAACTATCATAGGAAGTCGAGCGCAATTACATGCTACCAAACCGCGAAAGCGCGGCAACTCGCGGGAGCTTCACGCAACACACCTGCTGCACTGCCTTGCCCCGGCCAGACTCTGCTCTGCCCGCGCTCCACGCGGCTAAGTTAACACTACCAAAGATCCTAAACACTTTGGTTCTCCACACGACCTATCGATGTACTCGTTCGATAGCATAGTTTTCCCTAGGCAAGACCCAGCGTAAAAATACAATTAATATTTACAAAACAAACCAATTATTATACAGGGTGGTCAGAAAATGTGTGAAATGCTTTTAGGGATGTTACAGGGCAGATTGTACTGAGACATAAATGTTAAGAAAAAAATTCGATACGTTGCTCCGTTCCCGAGTTGTTTAGCGTAGAGTTTAGCCAATCGGGGCTAGCGCGCTCTCACTCAAGCGGCCTGCCAGGGGCGGCGTTGCCGAAAGAGTGCTTTGTCTCGCTAGCTGAAACTTGAATTTACTCGCGCGACGATCTGATTGGCTAACTTCAATGCTAAATAACCCGGAAATGGCGCAACGTATCGTATTTTTTTTATTAAGATTTATGTCTCAGTACAATCTGCCCTACAACATCACGACAAGCGTTTCAGACATTTTCTGACCACCCTGTATATACAAATTGTAAAACAATTACAATATATAAAGACACAGAAATGTCATATGTTCAGGTAACAAAATAAGTAAAAAATTTATAGTACAATAGATGTAAATTTATAGTACAAGGATATGCATTTCCGGCGTTATAAACCGATCTAACAACTGCGCCAGATACTTTAAAAGCGGTGGCTCGTTTTATTTTTACAGGTTACTATCCCTCTGTGTAGGGGCTGTAATTTTTGATATTTTTTTTTTTTAAAAAAAAAACCAGCAAGATAAAACAGATGCCACTACTTCCACCACATCAATTGGATTTAGTGGTCACGTACTCACACTGAGCCGTGAACACTTCCCAGTTTATCAATGGGGGATAATTGAAAATTATTATTACTATTATCGATGCCATGCGTCCAATGGTCGTGCCAGGCGCGCGATATTGATTCTTGATCCAATCATTAATGGCGCGAGACCTGCACGACCTTGTAGCAACCGATATAGTTCTTCATTATTCTACTGTGACACTAAGGATGGTTTCGCGCAATGAAAGGGAGAATGTACAGAATACAGGACGCATTTATTTAACAGTTGAATACTGAACAATTGTACAATCAAATGGGGGTGGGGGAAGAAAGAATTGAGTTCAGTAGCTTGCCCCATCGCTCGTTCATAATAAGCCACGATAGCAGGAGACAAGGAATTTTAGGGACGATCGCCGTATTATCAAATGGGGTCCAATTTACTAAAGGGAGGGGTTGCAGGCATGCAAAGACCACCACCATGAATCAGCCAAAGACTAAGAAAGATGCTACTCTGGGTGAATCGCTAGGTAGCCTCCTGTACTAAAGGAATACAACCAGCAAGACGCGAAGCTATTCACATAACTCCGACTACGTTAACGAAACATAAAGGTGCGCCAGACACTCGCCACGTGGCGTAGGACAAAGGGCACAAGTTTTCAAGCTGGGAAGACATCAATTCTGAGTAGAATTTTACACAGGAGAACTGAAAGAGCTACTGTCAGACGAAGTAGAAAAGTGAGCATGCACTTTAGTGCTGTACTGCAAGCTTCTGTGAGTAACCAACACGTCTCGCACATTATGCCCGACTGTATAAGGAAAACCCTACAGTCTTATAACACGGAAAACATTGCATAAACCGTGATTCAAGGAGCGCACATCAGTACAATGACCTATAAGGTTCCCTCTGGGCCGCAGGGCGCGAATCTACAGTGCACGTCGGCGCTCATGCTTACCGAGCTTCATCTCCTGGAAGCGGCACCTCCGGCCTCAGGCACGGTCACACTAGAACTGACTACTGCCCCTTTGTCCACTATCCATTCGCGGAGGGCGGTTGGCGCCCGCCCGCGAAAAACGGGCGCGCACCTGAACTGGCCAATCATAGGGCCGGAATTTCACAGGGAGGCGACCTCGCGACGTTAAAGTAGAGAAGAAATATCAGTTACAAGGTTGGTAAGGCAGGTTGGGGAACTGAGAGCAGGAGAAACTTTGGCCACTGCTGAACTTTCAAGCGCCACCACGTGCTACCCTGGCGATCGGAAAAAGGATAGGAAACGGGAAGCCATCACGGCTGCTAGGAAGACTGCTGCCCTCGCCCATGAAGAAAGAAAATTTCTGGCGCCAAGCTCCTCTCACAGATCAGTGTGAGACAAGCTGTAAAAATCGTCAAATAAATCAGGCAACCCATACAAATTGTTAATATTACCTGAATTATTAGTTTACCAAATACCAGAATGCGTGGATTAGAAATATGAAATGCGAGCACTGAATGGTGAATGAAGTGCACGAAGTGGGTGTTTCCGACCGCTGCGCCGTATTCTGCCTGTTTACATATCTCTTATTCAAATATGCATGCCTATACCAGTTTCTGTGGCGCTTCAATGTATGGGTTGGGTTGGGTTATTCGGGGAAGGAGAACAGACAGCGAGCTCATCGGTCTCATCGGATTAGGGAAGCATGGGGAAGGAAGTCAGCCGTGCCCTTTGAAAGGAACCATCCTGGCATTTGCCTGGAGTGATTTGGGGAAATCACGGTAAACCTAAATCAGGATGGCCGGACGCGGGATTGAACCGCAGTCCTCGCGAATGCAATGTATGTGTTACTTCCCTGTATGGTAAGTATTGTAGACAGACTGTGGTTATTATTAGCAACACATTTTCCAGGTATGAGCACATCATTTCATAATCCTGACCGACATTTGGTCTTTGTAGTAACTGGTCTACTTCCGCATGTTGTAATGTAATTTCTTAGTGTTACGACATAATATTACAAAGCCAGAAACTACGGTACTGCTAGGGTTATTAAGTGTAGCATTAGTTCACTGTCCTGAAAAGTGTTTATCCTTGTAACAATTATTTATCTGTAATGGTGACTGAGAACTGAACTGCACTAGGATGTGCTCGCGCAATTATGGGAGTGTTGTGCCCGACACTAACTTTCAGGGGCTCGCCACGTCACACTAGATTGTCTCCTCTAAGACTACTTTGGCGATCATTATAGTATTGACTACAAATAAGCACTGATAATACCTATAGCACAATGGCTCACGAAAGTAACTGAGTTGTCACTCACCTTCACAGATGAGGACTTTCACGCAGACAAGGACTCGAGTTCTGAATTTTCTATCAATGAAAAGCAAAGTAAAGTCTCTGAGCATGTCTTACAACCAAAACAGACGCCCTCTCTTAATCTTCTGTAGACCACGTAGAATTTTCATAATACCTGTCTGGACTAACACTCCAGGGAAAAATGTTATGATGTCAAACGCCTTTGTCCTAACGTAGATATTTTGTTCCAGAACGAAACCTTTCAGGTGAAGTGTACAGTGTGCTGAGCGGAAAAATCTTAATGAATTAAAACCGTATTCCGAACCATACCTGGAAGTCGTATACTTCCCTTTGCCATGGCACAATGTGGAATTACTAGACCGTCATTAATTCATTCTCCTTAACATATACTCACTAGCACGTGCGGGCGTTCTATCTGATCTACTGACGTCTACTCGACCAGAGAACAAAACTTAAACTTTTTATCTGATCACAGAAAGCAGTTTTTTTGTCTCACTATCTTTATGCCGTTGCAGTCTATACCGTTTATCCACACAAACCTCTTGAGGCCTTCATTGTGGAACTACAGACGCTGTATGGCAATTTACGCGGGTTTAACAAGCAACCAGTCGCTTTTCCTCAAGTTTGAAAGATTTATTTTCTGTACCATTAAACAGTTTTTACGTCACTGCAGACTCGTCATCAGATGGTGAGGTTACAGGAACATTATCAAATTATCTGGAAGCCATATTCGTGGCGCTGCCGCAAATAACAAAAAATTTAAAAAACGGAGATTTACATTTACAAACGGAAATCTCGAAATATCGTTATCGAACGAAATGAATCAACACGGAACTATTTGTTCGAAAATTTGTAAGACGTCTTTGCACCAAGAATCCCTCAAAAGAGACAATAAGATATGTTCATCCAACTTTGTAAATTAATATGCTCTTCTTCGTGTAACTGGTATGCCATCTCGACATAAGTTTTCTGGGTATGGTACCGCGTCATAACGTATAAAATACTGCTGTGGCTGGAGAAAAACCAACGTTTCGGCCAGGGTTGCAGCGGCCTTCTTCTGGGTCTACTGGTGCGTTCCAGCTATGCAGTGTCCCATATATTTCGTTGTTAGTGTTCACTGCACATGCCATTACGTCATAATTTTAAAAAGATAGTTCGTTTCATTGGTCACTTAAGGAAGAAGGAGAGGGAACTTTATTTTAATAGGTTATTTCGGAGGAGGGAGAACGTAACCTATCTTTTTAAAATTATGACGTAATGACATGCGCAGTGAACAGTAACAACAAAATGTAAGGGACACTGCATAGCTAGAACGCACCATTAGACCAAGGAAAAGGCCGCTGCAACCGTGGCCGAAACGTTGGTTTTTCTCCAGCCATAGCAGTAGTTTTTACATTATGACGCGGTACCAGACCCAGAAAACTTTTATGTCGACTGAGTCTGGCCGCGGAAGCCTACACAAATAAATTATGCCATCTGTTTACTCACAACTGTTTTGCTTTCTGTTATTTATATTATCATGAATCCAAAAAGAAATGCTCTGTCACATATGGTGTGGTTCATTTACTCTCTAATTTTGTAGAAAATATTTCACTACGTACACTTATCCTTCTTTTAACTTCTTCATCCATATTGCATGTATATTATCAACACATGCATACATCTACAGCTTGCAATGGCCATTTACAGCTATTATCTATCCTTGTAAATATTTTTAGTGTAATGTAATGCATCTTAACTCAAACGTTGCGATGTGGCAAAGTGTGATACACAGCACATTCGTATTCTTTGAACCTACGTTTATTGTTTACTTACGGCTGAGTGTGAAGCAAAGTGCAGTTAAGGAATGTTTATGCGCGCCAATGAGCTGTAAAGCGCACCTTATCAAAATTAATTTGTCACGGATACCACGGAAGAGTGCAGTGCAAGGATCTTTTAGTTTCATAAACATTTCGTCTCGAGTAGCAAGATTTCCGTTGTTTCCACCAACACTACAATCACAGCGCCTAACTGGACGTGACCCTGATAATGTTCCTGTAACCCACTCATCTGATGATCAGCCTGGAGTTGCCTGAAAATGAGGTCAATGGTACAGAAAATAAATTGTGCGAAATTGGAAAAAGCGACTGGTTGCGTATTATACCAACATAAATCTTCAATTTAAATCATAACTGGAGTTCGTCATCCACAATGGACTAAGTAAATGTGGTTCCATATCTATTCTCTTAATCCATTTTTACAGAACGTTTATTTGTGTGAGTTTGTTTTCATGACAGACAAAGACACATGAAGTAGAAACTGTGGTGAGAGAAGTAGTAACGTTAATATTTGACGAATTTGGCACGCTTAAAATGTAGAAAAAAAGCAACAATAATAAAAGTTCTACCACCGGCGTAGACAAACTAATCGTCAGTGAAAAATAAAAATAAACTTATTATACGAATTTTTTACAGAATGTAAGACGCAGCTACCTATTGTTCAGATCGTGTGCATTCAAGATTGAAAAAAGTCATTTACGAATTCGAACATTCACAGAACAAATAATATTCATTCAGAAGTACAGGGCACAGGAATAGGTCGGTGTTCCCGCAGAGGAACACTGTTAACAGATAATTAAGCCCAGATTTCTCATTAAGAAACTGCGCTCGCTCGGTGGAACGGAGTAATACTTTAACGCAGCGGTCGCAGCAGGCTGCCAGAGGTAAGAGAAGACCGCCCGTGGAGACGGGCCCAGTGGCGGTTCGCCGCTGAGTTATACTTGCGTTCTTTTGCTTCCCGGAACATAATGGTACGTTCTGAGGCTGCCCTTCGTCCCCATGCCTCATGCACAGAGTCATAATTGGACTGAGAGAAAAACGCATCTAACTGCTATATGAGAATGTCCGGCATCGTTTTGTCCACGTACAGTTCGGCTGCCTCAACAAAAGCTCATAAAACCATAAACAGAAGCAAAGGACCTTCCGTTCGGAGTTGCTTGCACGCTACGAGGCGGATCGTGACAATATTTTGTCGAACATCGCCACAGAAGATGAAACACGGGTTCATCACTTCGAACCAGAAACGAAACGCCAATCAATGGAGGGACGCCACACCACTTCTCCAAAGAAAAAGTTCAAAGCCGTGCGATCAACCGCTAAAGTCATGACGACGGTCTTCTGGCGAGGGGGAGGGGTTATTCTGTTTGCTGTCCTCCCTCATGGTGGAACGACCAATTTCGAAGCGTACTGTGCTACCCTCATGAAACTGAAGAAACGACTTTATTGTGTTCGTTGCCACAAAAATGTAAACTTCTCCTTCTCCATGACAATAAAAGGCTTCACACAGGTCTTCTCGCCTGAGAGAAGCTCGCAGGACTTCATTGGAGTGTTCTTCCTCAACTATCCTGCGACCTGGATCTCGAAGCTTCCTACTACCATCTGATGTAAGGCCGTCTCACTGAACGGAGGTTATATTGAAAAATAGTGCTATTGCAGCCAAAAGCGAGGGGAATGATACGATGTATTTATGATCTACTGATAGCGCCTTTAATCAGTAATCAACACGTCCTCAATCCCAGGTTCGAACTCCGCCACTGCTACTATTCTGACCAAAAATCATCAGCAATGGCGACCGAAGACTTCCGGCATTAGAAGTCACCCTCATTCAGCCAAAGGCCTCATCAAAGAGGGCGGAGGAACGGATACAGTTTCAGGGCACACTCTTGCCCTTGGGATGGGAAACTGCACATAAAGGCGGAAGAGTCAGCAATGATGGTCATGTAAATGCAGAAGGCAAAGGAAACAACTGCATTAAAGACACTTAACGAGTATCCACTGGATATGTGGCCTTTAATGGTCTCTGTATTGGTAAAAGAGTCTGGACTAATTCCACAGATCCAGATCTCTGGGAGGCGACTGCCCAGGGGACGTGACCGTTAGAAGAAGATCGAGTAACCAACAAAAGGAAAACGTTCCACGAGTCGGGGCGTGTAGTATTGGAAGTTTAAAGATGGTAGGTGTGAGTTAACCAACATTGCGCTGTCATTTAAATATGTGGCCGAAAGAGTCAGCCTACAGGAATTGTGAAACGAACCCTGTCGTCCAGGACCGCATCCCACAATGGGCGCAGATTCACCACGAGATGGGGAAACTCACAGACGTCTATAGTCTACTGAGGCTTAAGCGCTGTAGTGTACGAGTGAGGCAGACGAGAACCTACGTCATAGGGAAACCAAGTAGAAGGCGTTTGTGGCCACTGGGGCGTAGTAGTGTTAAATATGGTGGACCTAAGATCGGCCTTAAAGGGAAACATTAGTGGAAACTATTTAATTCTGTAGTAATTCAGGGAATGAAGCCACAATAATTTTAATCTGCCTTCGTCCATAAATTTTAGTGGTGATCCCAATAAAACTTGAATACTGATCATATCTATAATAGCTTAGGATTTACTGTTAAAGTGAAATTAACAAGTTTTGTAACATCATTTCATATAGAAGACCATAATTAAAATAACAAACGTTGTAAATATCAACTCTGTAACTTTATTTGCTTAAAACGTATAGTAAATTTAAATTATCACTATTTTAATTTAAGCATCAGATCATCATTACCTCAACTCAAAACACATTGAACGATGACAGCATGACACCTTATTGAATTAGGTAATGGAATATTTGTTGTTAAGCTTAGTGTGTAATAGTTACTTTGTTCTTTATTTATCAGAAAGTACATTGCTGCAAAGATACTGGCCGTGACATTCAAAGTTAAGAAGGAAATTTTATTGGTTTCGTGTAAAAGAATTTAACGTTTATTATGTAATGGGTTCAAAAATGGTTGAAATGGCTCTCAGCACTATGGGACTTAACATCTATGGTCATCAGTCCCCTAGAACTTAGAACTACTTAAACCTAACTAACCTAAGGACATCACACAACACCCAGTCATCACGAGGCGGACAAAATCCCTGTCCCGCCGGGAATCGAACCCGGGAACCCGGGCATGGGAAGCGAGAACGCTACCGCACGATGTAATGGGTATTATTGTAACTTTATTTAGAAAGAGAAAGTGGTCAAGCTTTGATTATTTCAATAAGTGAAAATGTAAAATAATGTAGAACAAGCTGTAGCCAATCACATGGACGGCTTCAGGAAAGGGAACTGCCCCAGACAGTTGAGCGATATTCGGCGCGTGGGAAACGTGGCCGGTACGGACAGAGGGACAGTTCGGCTGAAGACACCGAAGGGTACAGTTCGGATTGAGGCACGAAAGCGTACGGTCGGTCTTTAGACAGCTAGGAAGTGAAACGACTCAGAAAATGTCGCGTTGTGTGGCATCGCGGGACTTTGTCTTTGAGCGGTGAGCAGCCGCGCACCTGGTGTGAACGCTAACTCTTCGTGTAAACGACGAGGAGTGGTATCGGACT
This sequence comes from Schistocerca cancellata, assembly GCF_023864275.1. NCBI lineage: Eukaryota > Metazoa > Arthropoda > Insecta > Orthoptera > Acrididae > Schistocerca > Schistocerca cancellata. The sequence continues at coordinate 17,706,824 of NC_064628.1, read as the reverse complement.
TGTGTTTCGCGATGAGATTGTGAATGATCGAACTCTGTCAAATGGATAAGCGCTCGAGTGTAACAGTAACTCCAAATACTACCACTTTCGCTGTTAGTTTGCTTTCTGAATAAATATTATTCTAACTAAATTGCAGCTGTGTGGCCTACATCATTTATGGGTCGTTAATTTAGTTTCCGATATGATTATTACTCTTGTTATATGTTATATTAACTTCGTATTTCGCAAACTTCGCAGACAATTTAACCAAAGGGTCACTAGTGTCTAATTTAGGGCGTGCAATGCGACACGTGCGGTTCAACCCCTAGACGAGTTTGAGTCAAGACATTTCGATGAAGGGGAACCGCATGTGAGCCCGAACATCTTTCGGATGTTACCTAGCACAGGGAAGCTAGGAAATCCGAAAAGGGAAATGCAAAGGCTCAGCCTAGATATAGCAGTGGTCAGTGAAGTGAAATGGAAAGAACCCAAAGATTTCAGGTTAGATGAGTACAGGATAAAATGAACAGAAGCAAAAAATGATATAACAGGAGCAGGATTCGTTATGAATAGAAAGGTGGACAGAAAGTGAGTTACTGTTAACAGTTCAGTGACAGGTTTTTTTAATCAGAAGCGATAGCAAAACAACACCGACAACGATAGCAATCCGAAGATGGAGAGAGAGAGAGTAAATATATGAGGATACTGAACATACGTAAAGGGAGGGGAAAATCTACCAGTCGCGGTGGATTGGAATGCGGTTATGGGGAAAGGAGTAGGAAGAATAGTCACCAAAGAATACGGATGGGACAAGGAATGAGAGAGGAGAAAGACTAATTGAGTTCTGCAATAAATATGAGCTACTGACAGTGAACACACTGCTGACGAATCACAGGCGGAGGAGCTATACTTGGGGAAGGTCAGGAGATACGGGAAGGTTTCAGTTAGATTACATCATACTCAGGCGGAGATTTCGGGAACAGATACTGGATTGTAAGGCCTGCCCAGGAGCAGATATAGATTCAGATGACAATTTAGCAGTGATAAAGAGTAGGCTGAAGTTCGAGAGACTAGTCAGGAAGAACCAGTGCGCGGAGAAGTGAGATACAGAAATACTAATGAATAAACAGATAAACTCTTGAATTTCTCTGAGTCTATAGATACTACGATAAGAAATAGTTCAGTAGGCAGTTTAGTTGAAAACGATGGACATGTCTAAAAAGGACAATCACAGAAACTGGAAAGAAAAACATAGATACAAAGAAGGTAACTGCAAAGAAACCATGGGTGACAGAAGAAATATTTTTGTTGATTCATAGAAGAATAAAATACAAAAACGTTAATGGAAATTCAGGAATACAGAAATAGAAGTCACTTAGGAATGTAATAAACAGGTGGTGTTGGGAAGCTAAGATTAAATGGCTGTATGAAAAATGTGAAGAAATTGAAAAAGAAATGATTGTTGGAAGGACCGACCCACCATACAGAAAAGTCAGAACGACCGTCGGTAAAATTAAAAGCAAGAGTGGTAGTGTTAAGAGTGTAATGGGTACTCCACTGTTAAATGCAGAGATGCGGATAGGCAGAAAAAGTATACTGAAGGCTTCTATGAGGCTTCTGATGACGTGATAGAAGAAGAAACAGAAGTCGATGTAGAGGAATTAGGAATCCAGTACTAGAAACAGAATTTAAAAGAGCTTTGGAAGACTAAAGATGAATAAGGCAGAAGAGATAGATAAGTATCCATTAGAATTTCTAAAATCAATAGGATAAGTGGCGAAAAACGACTACTCACGTAGGTGTGTGGAACGTATGAGCATGGCGATATACCATCTGACTTTCCGAAAAACGTTACCCACACAATTCCGAAGATGGCAAGAGCTGCAAGTGCGAGTATTATCACACAAAAAGCTTAACAACTTATTTTCCAACTTGCTGTCAAACATAACATACAGAATAATGGGAAAAGAAATTGAGGGTGTCTTAGATGACGATCAGCTTGGCTTTAAGAAAGGTAAGGGCACCAGAGAGGTAATTCTGACACTGTGGTTGACAATGGAAGCAAGACTAAAGAAAAATCTAAACACCTTCATAGGATTTGTCGACCTAGATAAAAACGTTCTATAATATAAAATGGTGCCATATGTTCGAAATCCTGAAAAAATAGGGATTAGCTATAGGGAAAGACGGGTAGTATACAATATGTACAAGAGCAAAGAACGATGTACCCAGATGAAAAAGGGTGTAAAACAGGGGTGTAGTCTTTCGTCCTTGCTGTTCAATCTGTACATCGAAGAAGCAATGGCGGAAATAAAAGAAAGGTTCAGGGGTGGGATTAAAATTCAAGGTGAGGGATATGAATGACAAGATTCGCTAATGAAATTGCTTTCCTGAAGGAAAGTGAAGAAGAATTACAGGATCTGTTGAATGGAATAAACAGTCTGATGGAGTACAGAATATGGATTGAGAGTAAATGGAAGATAGACGAACGTAATAAGCAGCAAAAATGAAAACAACCAAAACCCTAACATCAGGATTGGTGATCGCGAAGTAGATGAAGTTAATTCTGCTACCAAGATAGCAAAATAACCCATGATGGATGGAGCACGAAGGACTTAAAAAGCAGATCAGCACTGGCAAAAATGGGCATTCCTGGTCAATAGAAGGCTACTAGTATCAAACATAGGCCTTACTTTGAAGAAGAAATTTTTGAGAATGTACATTTCGAGCACAGCATTGTATGGAAGCTAATCTTGGGCTGTGAGAAAACCGGCAAAGGAGAGAATCGAAGCATCCGAGATATAATGCTACAGAAGAATGTTGGAAATTAGGTGGACTAATATGGTAAGGAATGAGGATGTTTACGGAGAATCGGCGAGGAAAGGAATATATGGAAAACTCTGACAATAAGAAGGGACAGAATAAGAGGACATCTGTTAAGACATCCCAGAATAAATTCCACAGTACTAGAGGGAGCTTCAGAGGGTAAAAACTGCAGAGGAAGACATAGATTTGAATACATCAAGCAAATAATTGAGGACCTAGATTACGGATCCGAGATGAAGAGGCTGGCACAGGAAGGAATTCGTAGCGGGCCACATCTAACCAGTGAGAGAAGAGAAAAAAAAATGGAGTCTTGAATGAAACCAACCTGCTTTCAGAAAAAAAATGTGTTGCATTACTTGTTGAATGTCCCTTGTAAAAAGGATTCGTTTTCCTTTCTTGCACAATGCACTTGTTATGTTATGTAGCCTGGCCTCTTCGATGCTCCTAATGTGCGGACGTGGCAGAATGCCGTTCCCTGTTCTGTACCTACCCGGAGATGGCTTTCGGCAACAAACAACTTTAAAAACACTCTTGTCATCTGAAGTTAACTTTCCTGCAGCGAGTCAGCTACAACGTGCCCCCAAGCCTGTGGAAGTAACCTGTTTCCCTCACCTTATTAAGTGAAAGGAGATGAAGAAGTAATTAGCAGGGGAATCATAGGTAACAGTGAATATTGTCTGTAGTTTCCATGCTGCGCTAACGAATGCTATCTGCATGTTAAGTTAGAAAATAGCGTACGTGACAGTTAGGCCATAAACTGCCACGTAAACACAGGATTGTTCTAGGGAATTCTAAATTCGTGATCGTCGTGTGTTGTGAAGCTTATCAGTTTGGTGTTTCAAAATGCAAGTTTGTTTTTTTTCATAAATATTTCCTAATAAAGTACGCATGTGAACTGGGCTTTGTGGTTACCATGTCCTATTAGTTCTACAACTTTATTTACACCGTTTTTCTCGAAGTTCGAGGCTTTATTGTGAAAAACTTCAAAAAATTTACAATTCAAAGTATTGGCCATCGGTGGCCTCTACTTACTCCCGTATTTGGAGAGACATACGAATTCCACGGCAGAAGAACTGGGCGTCTTTTGAGGAAATCCATGAAACAATCCCATTTGCATTAGTTTACATGACCGGAGGTGTTCGTTGGACTGGCCGTTTGCCACTGACAGAAATAAAGGTGGTACATAGAGGGAGAATACTGTGGGTGGGTTAGGACTTACAATTTCAACGCTTCCAGGTACGCTTTGATGGGTTTTGCGACAGGGGGTCGAGCATTGTCATGCCACAAAATCACCTTTTCATGTCTATCGCTATATTGTGGCAGTTTGTCTTTCAGTGCTCGGTTCAGACGCATCAACTGCTTTCGACAACGATCTGTTGTGACGGTATTCGTCGGTTCAGCAGTCTCGAAAATCTTCTCTCTTCCATAGCCATGGGGGTCTGCGACGTCAAAATCCCCGTTACTGCTGCGTCGAAACCACTCTCTGCGCGTTCTTCCACTAGTGGGTGCCTCAACACAGGTCTTACCAAGCACTGTACGAGACTCAGCCGCAGATTTGTCCGTATTAAAGGAGAAGATTAAAACTTCCCGCAAATGAAAATAATTCGGTTCCTAAGTTGACGTATTCAATCGAGAATAACTTTATGATGCAGTCGGAAATCCACAAATGTTTACAAATGCTTAAGCTTACTATATGACGCTTATAGCCTACCATCTGTTAAGCACCACCAGCAGCTAATGCCAATTACTGCAAAAAGGTGGATAGAAAGTTGTAGACGTGCTATTTGATAGGGCAATGCTGTCGTTTTATTTTCAAAAATGGCTCTGAGCACTATGGGACTTAACTTGTGAGATCATCAGTCCCCTAGAACTTAGAGCTACTTAAACCTAACTAACCTGAGGACATCACACACATCTATGCCCGAGGCAGGATTCGAACCTGCGACCGTAGCGGTCGTTCGGCTCCAGACTGTAGCGCCTAGAACCGCACGGCCACTCCGGCCGGCATTTTATTTTCATTGGCGTGTAGCTTTATAGTATGATTATATACTTTGTCGGCTAAGTTGAGATCATAACTATTGTTTCTTGGTATTTTTCCTAGATTTTTCTAGTTGAGATGTTACGTATTCTTTCACCCGCCAGGGTAGCCGAGAGCGCTAATGCGCTGCTTCCTGGTCTCGGGTAGGGGCGCCGGCCACAGATCGAATCCGCCTGGCGGATTAACCGACGAGGGCCGGTATGCCGGGCAGCCTGGATGTGGTTTTTAGGCGGTTTTCCACATTCCGCTAGATGAATACCGGGCTGGTCCCCAAGTTCCGCCTCAGTTACACGACTCACAGACATTAGAAAACGGCCGGCCGACGTGGCCGTGCGGTTAAAGGCGCTGCAGTCTGGAACCGCAAGACCGCTACGGTCACAGGTTCGAATCCTGCCTCGGGCATGGATGTTTGTGATGTCCTTCGGTTAGTTAGGTTTAACTAGTTCTAAGTTCTAGGTGACTAATGACCTCAGCAGTTGAGTCCCATAGTGCTCAGAGCCATTTGAACATTTGAAAACGTTCGCATTATTTCATGATTTATACTAGACGCAGACAGCTGGGGTACACTGCTTCCGTCCTGGGGGGGTTCGGGGTGGCGCCAGGAAGGCCGTCCGGCCATCCCAAACACTAACATTGCCACATCCGTAATAACAAAGCCGACACAGCGTTGGAGCGGGACAAAGGCCCCGAGAAAGAAAGAAAGGAAGATGTTACGTATTCTTTCGTAGATCGATATTTTATTAGTCACACTGCAGCTCCATAAATATACTTATTTGTTTTTGTATGGAAAATACTATTGTGAATTATGCAGTCTGTGTTTTTTTTTCGGTAGATGCTGTTGGTCCACCTGTTGTTGCTTTTAGTTCCATGCTATTTGCGATTTGAAGTCACCACCAGACCTTAGAGGTAGATTTTTGGAATTCCGTGGAAGGTTCTGGCCCTGCCAGAGTGAACCCCGGCTGGGATGAAACTTCATCAGGCCGCTCGAGCAGCGCTAGGCCTGCGGGCGCCGGCAGTGACAGCGGCCACCGGTCACCGGCCGCCGCTGCCGCCGCCGCCGCCGCCCCCGAGGTCTGCGTCCAGGCCTGAGAGGGAGGAGGGCCGCCGTAGGGGGAGCAGGAGGTGCTGCGACCAACTTGTAGCGACGTGGGGGCGGCGGCGGGGGCGGCGGGGGCGGGATCGATATCTCCGGGACGCGGGTCCGCCGCCGCTCCGGAAGGCAGATCCGCGCCTGCGAGCCCGCGACGCGTCGCCGCTCGGCAGGCCGGCCTGCATTCAGGGGCCGCCACTGCGTCGTCCACACAGCCTGGCCAAGAGCCCTAAGCGAACCGCGATATCAAAAACCTTTTTTACTTTGATAGCTGATCTTTATAGATTTTTAGTAGCTGAATCCGAATATAGTCTTTGTTGTCTTGTATCACCCATGGTTTTCAAGCAATATGCTCTTTATTATATAGTACAAAAATTCTATGCTATATGGTAAATGGGGAAATTACAACATAAGCATGGTTTGTATTTACAGTAAGATACTTAAAACAATGATATGTTTTAATAGAGGTTTCACTTGTCAGCTTGAATTGGTTTGTATTTTCTTTCTCTTTTTTCATTGAAGCTTCTTTTGTAGCTTTTTCTACGATGAGTCGCTTGCTGAACTTCTCGGTGAATTGACCAACAGTAGTCAGCGGCCTTGGTAGCGGTTTTTCATCACTTCAATGTCCTGGCGAAAATGCTCTCCTTGCTTCTCAGTAACATCTCCCATATTGCCCGGGAAGTAATCAATGTGACTGTTCAAAAAGTGAACTTGCAGGCTCATTAAACCTCCTAAAGTTTTAAACTTCTTTAACATTTTAGCTATAGTAGAAACATATTCAGGGTCATTTTCATGTCCTACGAACTTTGTAACGACTTGCTTGAATGATATCCATGCTTCTTTCTCATTTAAGGTCATTGTGGATTCAGAGTTAACATCAAACATCAGTGCCGGCCGTGGTGGCCGACCGCTACGGTCGCTGGTTCGAATCCTGCCTCGGGCGTGGATGTGTGTGATGTCCTTAGGTTAGTTAGGTTTAAGTAGTTCTAAGTTCTAGGGGACTGATGACCACAGATGTTAAGTCCCATAGTACTCAGAGCAATTTGAACCATTTGAGCCATCAAACATCAGTTTTCTAATGTCAGGTCTGAGAAAGACGCCTTCTTTTAGTTTAGCTTCTGAAAGTTGCGGAAACGTTTGGAAGAGATACTTAGAACATGGTCCATCTTTAGGCAAAAGCCTTACAAACTGTTTCATAACGCCTAACTCGACATGTAGAGCTGGTAGGAGTACGTTTTTTCGATCTCCAAGGTTTTTGCGTAGAATCTTCTTCTCGTCAGTTTTTAAAGACTCCCTCACAGACCATTTCTTTCTTCACCGGTGTTGATCCCTAGTCCTACTGTCCCATTCATACAAGAAACATGGAAATTTGGTAAAGTGACCTTGATGACTAAGGAGCATGCATGTTACTTTTAGATCACCACATATCATCCAACCATGAGCAGAATAGCCTATTTTGTTTAACACTATTCCTAGATTTTCATAGCTTTCTTTCCCATGCACAGAATGTCCAATAGGTATAGATGCATAAATGTTGCCATTGTGTAATGAAACAGCCTTTAAACTAATTTTGGATGAATCAATAAACAGCCTCCAGTCTTCCTTTTTGTATTCAATACATAACTCATTAATCAGGTTCAAATGGCTCTGAGCACTACGGGACTTAACTTCTGAGGTCATCAGTCCCCTAGAACTTAGAACTACTTAAACCAAACTAACCTAATGACATCACACACATCCATGGCCGATGCATCCATGGCCGAACTTGCGACCGTAGCGATTACGCGGTTTCAGACTATAGCGCCTAGAACAGCTCGACCACCCCGTCCGGTTCATTCATCAGGCGCGAATGTCTGAGCAGTACGCTAAATCACCTTGTTGTTGAAAAAACTTGGAAAATTGCTACTCTCTCTTTCTATACATGTATGTGCTGGTTTCAACTGCCAGTAAGTTCTTTTCTTTTAATCTAGAACCAAGCAATTCGCCTTTTTCTTTCGGTAAGCCCAGATCCCTAATCCTAAAGTTAGGATTAAGGAGATGCACAGGATAAATTGGAAGAACGAGAGGTTGTTGAGTGAAGAGGGAGCATTAGGGAACGATTAACTATAACAGGAGAAAGGAATGCAGTAGACGAAGAATGGGTAGCTTTGAGAGATAAAATAGTGAAGGCAGCAGAGGATCAAACAGGTACAAAGACAAGCCCTCGTAGAAATACTTCGATATCACAGGAGATACTGAAGTTAGCCGATGCAGTGAGAAAATATGAAAATGCAGCAAATGAAGCTGGCGAAAGAGAACAAAAACGCCTAAAAATAAGATTGGCAGGAAGTGCAAACAGGATAACACGAATGGCTACAGGAAAAATGTAAGGATTTGGAAGCATATTTCGCTAGGGGAAAGATTGATATCACCTACAGAAAAATTAAAGAGGTCTTTGGAGAATCAGCTGTATGAATATCAAGCGCTAATATGGAAAACCACTCCTAAGCAAAAAAAGGGAAAGCTGACTGGTGACTGGTGGAAGGAGTATTTAGAAGGTCTATACAAGGAAACGAAGTTCAAGGCAGTGTTATAGAAAGTGAAAAGGATGTAGATGACGATGGGATGGGAGATATGATACTGCGAGAAGAATTCGACAGAGCTCTGAAAGATCTAACTGGAAATAAGGTAACAAGGGTAGGCGATACACCGTCAGAACTACTGACAGCAGAGGGAGAGCCAGCCATGACAGAACTCCATTTATCGTGGATGATGTATGAGACAGCTGAAATGCCCTAAGAATTCAAGAAAAACTTAGTAATTCCAATTCCAAGGAAAGACGGTGCCGACAGGTGTGAATATTACCGAATTATTATTAAGTCATGGTTGTAAAATGGGAGAATGGAAATAGGAGAATGGAAAAATTGGTAGAAGTCGACCTCGGGAAAAATCAGTTTGAATTCTGGAGAAATTTGGGAACACGCATGGCAATACTAACCCTACGACTTATCATAGAAGATAGGTTAAGGAAAGGCAACCTACGTTAACAGCATTTCTACACTTAGAAAAAGGTTTAGACACTGTTAGCTGGAATACGCTCTTTGAAATTCTCAAGATAGCAGGGGTAAGATACAGGGAGCGAAAAGCTATGTAGAGTTTGTACAGAAATCAGATATTAGTGATAACGAGTCGAGGGGCATGGAAGGGAAGCAGCGGTGGACGAGGGAGTGAGACATGACTGTAGCCTAGCCCATGTCGTTCAGTCTGTACACTGAACAAGCAGTAAGGGATTCAAAAGAAAGATTTTAATTAGGAATTAAATTTCAGGGAGAGTAAAAACTTTGAGGTTTTATAACATTCCGCGAGGTGTCTGTCTGTCTATATCGTGTCTCCCTACCACTTTCGCGCAATGATGCTCTGAGCCTGTTTTTGACATGTTTGAACCTGGGACCTATTGCTGGTAAGGAGACGCCAGACCGCACATGACATGTAGAGTTCAGTGAGACTAGCGATGATATAACCAAATATTTAATGATTTCAGCGTCAGCTCCACTGCACTCCCTGTAAAAGAATCTTAATACTAACTAAATTTAGTGGAAGGGGTTCAAGGCTTTCCTATTTTTAGTTAGCTGGTAAAAATAACGTCGAAAAAGCAGTTAGGTTTACCATTGGAAATTTTATTCTACTCACAAAACATTGTTTATAAATTTCACTTTTGATAAAAGGAAATATTTTAATACAGGATGATAAAAACCAACTGCGTCCAACAAAAATGTGAATGAATATTCCCTGAAAGGGTTTCCAAGTTCTACAATGGATCGAAGGATGACCTATGCCATATCACATCTATAATCTAGGTTTAAATTAAGTTTCACAAAAGAGAAAACTTTCAAAATAGCCTACAGTGTTACCCTCAATTATCTTTAATTACTTATCTAACTTTTCGTAAATTACAGTGGCTGATGTGGCTTCTCAATAACTATATAACAGAAAAATCATCGCGTTTCAGATTTTTACTTCAAGTGGCAAATGTGAACACCATGAGCTTTTATTGACGATCGACACTAGTATTACACAAAAAGGGGGTGTAACAGATGAGACTTCTGCAGTTCTGAGTGAAGCTTTATGCGCTGTTATGCGGCATCGCGTGCGTTCATTACCTTGTCGGTGTTCGTCAGGGGGCGAAGGGCAGCACAGCTCCGCTCACCTCGCTGTCTCGGAAGCAACTCTCTCCTAACTTCTCCTTACTACAATTTACCGAAGTTGGTTTAAAAAAACTATCTGGCTGTGTTTTCATCTGACCAATCAGGGTCTCAATGTTAACCTTAAGCTCCGCCTACAAAACTTCTGTCTATTCAATGAGAAACGTTATACTTTGCAACGTAAAAGAGACGCGAAAAAGTCTCACGGTAAGACTTGCAGCTGGTGTGGCCCTTTTAGTGTTATTGTAAGATCTGTACTGTTCTTCTGGAGCGCTCTAGCTTTTAACATGAGCTGGGGGGGTGGTCCTGGTGGTTAGCTGGCGACGTGGGTGTCCGTCCCTTATCGTAGTACCTTCTAGCTTAACACGGTTCTGCTCTCGGCTTCTGTTCTCGGTTTCTCCCCTCGGAACTGCGTCTGTCTCACGGTGGGAAGGTATGACATGCATTTAGGCATTCTTGTGTTAGTCTGTGGTATTCCATTTGCTCACTCGTTACTCGTATTACTTTGGTTAATTTAATGTCACGATTTATTCGGAGCTATGTGACATACTACTGGATTTGTTTATCATGTCAGGGTTTTCATGGAAAGTGTTGGATTTGCCTGACACCTTACAGTTTTCCAATGACATAGTAATTCTGTTATTCACAGCAAAGGGCTTGGAAGAGCAGTTGAACAGAATGGACAGCGTCTTTAAAGAAGGATAATGGAATGTAATCAAATTAAATCGAACACAATATATGTTCTAAAATCCTGTTGTATATCGACGTTAACGATATGGGCCTGTAATTTAGTGCATTACTCCTACTATCTTTCTTGAATATTGGTGTGACCTGTGCAACTTTCCAGTCTTTGGGTACGGATCTTTCGTCGAGAGAACGGTTCTATATTATTGTTAAGTATGGAGCTAATGCATCAGCATACTCCGAAAGGAACCTAACTGGCTTGCACAGGATAGAGTACCATAGAGAGATAGATCAAATCTGTCTTCGGACTGAAGAGCATAACAACAAGAAAAAATAAAAGTGAAATTGATAGACTCACCAACTTCCTGGAATATCAGTTTACGAGTCGTAACATGTCAAAATGTTCTCGTGAATAACGATTCAATAACAAAAATATTATCGCTAGAACGCTCCAATGTATCGAATGCTTCCACAAAAACCGTCTGCCACACATTTTAAAACCAATGGTAGCGGAAACTTAAAAACACAGAAGGCAGATTTTGTATCCATTTGCAATTCTACGTCACTGGTGTTTTATTTAGCTTTGAATGTTCCAGTCACAGTATTACTCGTAATATAATTTTTGGACTAATGTTTGTAAAAACATGAAAACTTGTTCAGGATGTGCCAAATAACATACCATTTGTTTAATAGTACTGTTACAACTGAAATGTTTACAGCTGCTTAGAACCTAAAGTCAATAGTTTATTTGCGAAATACAGCATTTTGCATAAGTTTGACAGTAACGAATCCGTATCACTAAACGTTTCATGACCTTTTGCATGGTGTCTTGCGAGAGCTCGCGAATTAACGTGATAATGTTCTCTTTGAGGGTCATCATTGAAGACTGCAAGTGTCATTGGTTGATTCCTATAGACATTGGCCTTGACAAGTCAAATACAAATTTTCTTTGATTTAGGTGTGAAACTGCTTTCATAATGAAATAATATAGTAAAACGTTTGATCCCCTATTTGACACTATTATGATGATGATGATGTTTGGTTTGTGGGGCGCTCAACTGCGTGGTTATCAGCGCCCGTACAATTACCCAGTCTTCGCTCAGTCCAATTTCGCCACTTTCCTGGATGATGATGAAATGATGAGGACAACACAAACACCCAGTCATCTCGAGGCAGGTGAAAATCCCTGACCCCGCCGGGAATCGAACCCGGGACCCCGTGCTCGGGAAGCGAGAACGCTACCGCGAGACCACGAGCGGCGGACTTTGACACTATTACGGGCTCGAGTTTCCAAAACCCCTGAAACACGTATTTTTTAAAATAACTTACCGGAATTCAGCCGGCAGACTTCGTCGCCAACTGCTGATATTTCGACAGAGGCACTCCCTGACATTTTCATGGCGAAGCTACATCAAGTAAGCGTTGCGCAAGCGAATTTAAAACCTCCGTTTTCGCATAAATTCCGTACAGATCACACACACACACACACACACACACACAAACTGAGGATGAGCGACATCACAAGTTATCGGTAGTGAAATTAATACTCAAATGGTGATGTAGCAAAAAATTTTGAACCACTGTTTTTTTTTCTGGACAAGTGACAGAGCAGGATTCTATGAAGAATTTAAACAAAAACCACCATCTCTATTTGTAAGGCTACTAGCTGATTTCATTTCAACAGCTTACTTAGCAACACTAACCTAGCTCGAAGTGCATTTCATAATTTTCGTGTTGTTACACTACTGGCCAATAAAACTGCTACACCACGAAGATGACGTGCTACAGACGCGAACTTTAACCGACAGGAAGAAGATGCTGTGATATGCAAATGATTAGCCTTTCAGAGCATTCACACAAGGTTGGCGCCGGTGGCGACACCTACAACGTGCTGACATGAGGAACGTTTCCAACCGATTTCTCATACACAAACAGCAGTTGACCGGCGTTGCATGGTGAAACGTTGTTGTGATGCCTCGTGTAAGGAGGAGAAAAGCGTACCATCACGTTTCCGACTTCGATAAAGGTCGAATTTTAGCCTATCGTGATTGCGGTTTATCGTATCGCGACACTGCTGCTTGCGTTGGTCGAGATCCAATGACTGTTAGCAGAATGTGGAATCGGTGGTTTCAGGAGGGTAATACGAAACGCCGTGCTGGATCCCAACGGCCTCGTATCACTAGCAGTCGAGATGACAGGCATCATATCCACTCGGCTGTAACGGATCGTGCAGCCACGTCTCGATCCCTAAGTCAACAGATGGGAACGTTTGCAAGACAACAACCATCTGCACGAACAGTACTACGACGTTTTCAGTAGCATGGACTATCAGCTCGGAGACCATGGCTGTGGTTACCCTTGACGCTGCATCACAGACAGGAGCGCCTGCGATGGTGTACTCAACGACGAACCTGGGTGCACGAATGGCAAAACGTCATTTTTTCGGATGAATCCAGGTTCTGTTTACAGCATCTTGATGGTCGCATCCAAGTTTGGCGACATCGCGGTGAACGCACATTGGAAGCGTGTATTCGTCATCGCCATACTAGCGTATCACCCGGCGTGATGGTATGGGGGTGCTAATGGTTACACGTCTCGGTCACCTCTTTTTCGCATTAACGGCACTTTGAACAGTGGACGTTACATTTCAGATGTGTTACGACCCGTGGCTCTGCCCTTCATTCGATGCCTGCGAAACCCTACATTTCAGCAGGATAATGCACGACCGCATGTTGCAGGTCCTGTACTGGTCTTCCTGGATACAGAAAATGTTCGACTGCTGCCCTGGCCAGCACATTCTCCAGGTCTCTCACCATTTGAAAACGTCTGATCAATGGTGGCCGAGCAACTGGCTCGTCACAATATGCCAGTCACTACTGTTGATAAACTGTGGTGTCATATTGAAGCTGCATGGGCAGCTGTACCTGTACACGCCATCCAAGCTCTGTTTGACTCAATTCCCAGGCGTATCAAGGCCGTTATTACGGCCAGAGGTGGTAGTTCTAGGTACTGATTTCTCAGGATCTATGAACCCAAATTGTGTGACAATGTATTCACATGTCAGTTACAGTATAACATATTTGTCCAATTAATACCCGTTTATCATCTGCATTTCTTCTTGGTGTAGCAGTTTTAATGGCCAGTAGTCTATATTCCATAGAATGACCGGTGTCTAAGATAATTCTGGTATGGCAGATTTTCTAGAGTGATATAAGCGTGTTTGCTGCTTATGTTCAGTACAGCGGTCCTCCACAGTTCTTACAGACTGACCAGTATATGAAACGTCACAACTGCAAGCAATACGGCAGTCACCCGCCTTACGCTAACGAACATCATTCTTTACGGAACCTGAAAGGACTCTGAGTTTAGATGGTGGTCGAAAAACACACTTCACCTTATATTTCTGCAAAATATGATCAAACCTACTCGAAATGCTCACTGCGTGTGACAAAAGTCCGTAGATCTTGGTGGCAGTTCGGTATTGTCATCAGTCAGGCGGTGCGCGGTTGGTCTATAGCGCAGCGCACGGCTGCTCTGTCTTTCACCACAACCGTTCTGACAAGAGGAGACTTCGAGATGGGCTGATTCATCTGACAAACTCTCAGGGTCCGAGATGACATAGGCCCTGTGAACAAAAGCACGGGGTACCCCTTCGCATTGAGCAGGATGGCGACAACTGTCAACGTGCAGGTACAAATCACTGCGAGTAGGTTTCCTATAAACAGAATGGCCCAACGTACCATCCACCTTCCACCTGGCCGACCCTTCATGGAAGCGAAGACAGCCGTCCATTTACACCTCCATCGTGAAACGAATATTCGGGTGAAATGAATTCAGGTGTTCTAAAATTTCGTTCAGATTCTCAGTGCCATGAGACCAAACAACGAAAGTAACGTCTACATATCTGAAAAAACACGCAGACAAGACATGTTCGTTCCGAAATCTTGCATAAGCAAACTGGCAATAATAGGTGACAATGGACTTCCCATCGCAACTCCATCTGGCTGCTCGTAGTACTGGTCGTCGAATAAAAAGTAAATGCACGTCAGCACATGTCGAAATAGGTTCGCATTCATATAACCAAGTGCTGTGTTTGCAAGACCGCCTGTAGCCTGATAGCAGCCTCAGTTTGCCAAAGAAGAGAGCCGACAAGTTTCTTCGCGTGCGCTTCAGCCAGCTGAAGCCACACACTGATGGTTGAATCTCGAAGAACTACCAATTTACGGTGATCTCTGTCGCTAAATTTCACCCGCAGATATAAATTTTAAGTGGACTTAAGAGAATGTGATTTTGAGGGTCAGTTGATGAGCGACAGGATGAGTGGTTCCGAAACAGGGGACGTTTGGTGTAACCCTGAAAATACCGCTGTTGTCATCTTGGAAAAACAGTACGCCCAACAATTGCATCATGAAAATATGGAAAAAGGCAACACTTGGATAACGAGAAAGCTGTAATAGAAATTTTGATCCATTATCAGGGTATGGTGGAAATGTGGATCCAAGCTGTGCCACGAAAAATAACCCCCAAAACTTCATGGGACGAAATCCCGCCTGGACTGCACCCTTAACATACGGCGGGCTAAACGCGCAGCTGGGATGTCGGTGCACCCGACACCTTGAATCATTTGAAGAGAGACAAAATCGTTTCTCGTCGGAACACACTAAACACCTCCAGTCAGATACTGTGCTGTTCCTGTGATTTTCGGCCTACTGGAGATGACCGGTTACACGCTCCACTGTGAGCACTGGTCTTACGCAACGTAATTAACTCCAACTGCCCACTCTAAGCAGTGTCCTTCGCAGACTTTGCTTGGAAACTGCTTAAACAGAATCGCATTCGAAACTTCCTGGCAGATATCAGGGCACACTCCGCTGCAGAGTGAAAATGTCATTCT
Source organism: Schistocerca cancellata (assembly GCF_023864275.1). Lineage (NCBI taxonomy): Eukaryota > Metazoa > Arthropoda > Insecta > Orthoptera > Acrididae > Schistocerca > Schistocerca cancellata. The sequence continues at coordinate 17,691,132 of NC_064628.1, read as the reverse complement.
AGAACCGCATTCGTTGACAGCAGCGATTACTGTTGGGTCTGAAGCCGATTGACACTTATAAGACATGACACTCACCTCGGGTTCCTGTAGATCAGGATCTTTTTATAACCACCGTTCATACACCGTATTAAACGACTGTGAGTGTACACCATCCCTTACACACACTTTGGACAGTTCGCGTTGATGCACGAACAAATCAGACAACTTCTTTCACCGTGTGAGCATGTGAACGTCTAACCGCGACAGCTTCCTTGAGTCTCTTTGCCACGCCTGTACGTCGACAAACTCACTGCGCTGATTACACGCAGACAGGTGGTTCATTCAGTCCACTTCACTGCCATAGCTTCGTAAGCGGTGAAGAGTCATGTGAGCGTCTGAAACCAGTTGTATACAGTCTGTTCCACTCCCTACCGACAAATGTGCTTTCTTAAGGTGGTGAGTAATACGAGGAGCATTCAATAAGGAATGCAACAGCGTTTTTTTTGGGCCGATTTTGGTTAAAAAACGCAGATTTTGGGTAACTAGGGATTATTCTCTCTTCAGCCCCTATAGTTTCATGAAATCCCCATTGGTGGTGACGCTATACGTAGCCTTCAAAATGATGTCTGGACAGCAGGTACGTTCCAAGCAGAGACCTGCCATTGAGCTTCTTTTGGCGGAAAGCCAGAGCATCAGAGACATTCATAGGCAATTGCAGAATGACTACGGAGACATTGCACTGAACAAAAGCACGGTGAGTCGTTGGACGAGGCGTCTGTCATCATCGCAACAACACTGCCCAGACTGTCCCGTCTCCCGCGTTGCGCCAGCCTGCACACAGGTGTGACGCCTGCAGTGCTGGAACGTGCGCACACTCTGAGCAGAGGTGACCGACGGACCGAAATCAGACACCTCGCTGCTCAGCTGTACGTCTCTCTCGGTAGCGCTAACACACTCGTCCACCAGCTGGGATAGTCAAAGGTGTGCGCCGTCTGAGTTCCTCGCCGCCTAACAGAAGATCATCAACAGCAATGAAGCACCATCTGTACAAAATTGCTCGCGAATTACGACGCTGATGGTGACAATTTTTTGTCGAACATCGTCCCAGGCGATGAAACACCGGTTCATTACTTCGTACTGGAAACAAAACGGCAGACCACAGGTGACACCACGCCACATCTCCTCCGAAGAAAACGTTCAAAGCCTCACCCCGAGCCGCTAAAGTTATGGCGCCGGTTTCCTGGGACTCTGAATGGCTTCTTTCTGTTCGATATCCTCCCTGATGCTACAACGACCAACTCTGAAGTGTACTGTGCTATCCGCACGCAATTGAACGAACGACTTCAGCGTGTTCATCGCCATAAAAGTACTAACGAACTTCTCCATGACAACGCAAGGCTTAACACAAGTCTGCCCTCCCGAGAGGAGCTGACAGAACTTCATTGGACTGTTCTCCCTCATCCACCCGACAGTCCGTATCTCGCACCTTCCGACTCCCATCTGTTTGGCCAAATGAAGCATGCACCCCGTGGGCAGCTGTACACGGATGATGGGGAGGTTACGGATGCAGCAAAACTCTGTCTCCGACGTCAACCAGTAGAGATGCGGGCATACAGGCCAACCACTAAACTGGCGTAATGCCGTCGCCCTGAACGGAGATTATGTTGAATAACAAGGTCTTATAGCCAGACCAGTGGGGAATAATATGTTGTTCGGAAATAACCATCCTACTTTCATTAGAGAAATGCGTTACATTTCTTGTTAAACGGCCATAACAACAGCTGTTACACCGCTGGACGGAGGAACGGAATGTGGTATATTGCAACAATTCGGACAGGCATTCATGTACATTAAGAGTCAGTTATAAAGGGTGTTCATCTCTGGGCGGCAGCTGACTGTAGCGGATAGAATTTTGCATTCTTGAGTACATACGAGGTGCTCACATTAGATGTGTGAGCTTCTAGTTCACATGTGTCTGGTACTCGTAGTAGCAGTGACCATGATAGTCATTGAAAATGGTTCAGTGGTAATAAAGATTTCGTTGTGATGATGCGGAGTGATCCAGTTAAGGAGTATCTGCTGTATGATGAATTCTTCTCGGATTATCAGCCGAGTGGGGGCGTCGTCTTGTCGCAACGTTTCAATGAGTTTCGTAGCCATCATCTTCTGTCCCCAGAAGATGATGGGTACGAAACTCATTGAAACGTTGCGAGAAGACGACGCCCCCACCCGGCTGATAATCCGAGACGAATTCATCAGTGGAATGTGGTATATAATACAGACTGCAATCGCATATATCTACTGTCTTTCGCGACAGGTCGACATCACTATTACATCGTAACCGTCGCCAGCATCGTCTGTGTAAGAACGAGTTAGATAGACTTCATTCCAAATGCCGGTAATTATAATTAAAGTGGAGCTATTCACAGAGGTCCACTGTGGGCTGTAATTATCGTATGACAGCGAAATTTGGTGGATATGCTAATGCACTAATACGGAACCGATTTCTGCTAAAAAAAGTTCCAGTTTTTGCCACCAGGTGCAAATCTGGCACTATTTAGTTAGTCGTTTACGTCTCCGCTGCTCATATTGAACAAACTGAACCAGTGGCAGTTAATAATATCAAAGTTATGCCTTTCTCACTTTTTTGACTTAATCCGTCCAGGTCCCATTCTTAATCCGTTACATATGGAAACATTTCTATAAGTCTTTCTTGGGTTCACAAGCCAGATTTGCACCTGCTGGCCAAAATTGGAACTTATTTTCTTCAAGCGTAAATGGGTTCTGTATTAACACTTTGGAATAAATACCAAGTTTCGCTGTCATACGGTAATGATCACATGATTAGACTGAGTCGACTGCACAGTCCTGAAATAGACAAAATCTTAGAGTATTTTACACTTCAGAGAAGATATCTGAAATGGACGTTTTACATGATATGGAAATATTCAACCATCGCCAAAAGTGTAAAGACAAGGTCCCAAACGAGATCCCGTACTATTGCGAAACTTCAGTTTAATACTGTAAAAAAAGAAGGTACAGAACCATTAGGAATCTCAATATATATGAACCTGTCTTCCAATAGTAGTATCTCTGTATTTCTCTCAAATAATTTTTCTCCTGTCTTTATCAACATCAAGTTGTCACAGTCACTCTCATTGTAATATACACTCCTGGAAATGGAAAAAAGAACACATTGACACCGGTGTGTCAGACCCACCATACTTGCTCCGGACTCTGCGAGAGGGCTGTACAAGCAATGATCACACGCACGGCACAGCGGACACACCAGGAACCGCGGTGTTGGCCGTCGAATGGCGCTAGCTGCGCAGCATTTGTGCACCGCCGCCGTCAGTGTCAGCCAGTTTGCCGTGGCATACGGAGCTCCATCGCAGTCTTTAACACTGGTAGCATGCCGCGACAGCGTGAACGTGAACCGCATGTGCAGTTGACGGACTTTGAGCGAGGGCGTATAGTGGGCATGCGGGAGGCCGGGTGGACGTACCGCCGAATTGCTCAACACGTGGGGCGTGAGGTCTCCACAGTACATCGATGTTGTCGCCAGTGGTCGGCGGAAGGTGCACGTGCCCGTCGACCTGGGACCGGACCGCAGCGACGCACGGATGCACGCCAAGACCGTAGGATCCTACGCAGTGCCGTAGGGGACCGCACCGCCACTTCCCAGCAAATTAGGGACACTGTTGCTCCTGGGGTATCGGCGAGAACCATTCGCAACCGTCTCCATGAAGCTGGGCTACGGTCCCGCACACCGTTAGGCCGTCTTCCGCTCACGCCCCAACATCGTGCAGCCCGCCTCCAGTGGTGTCGCGACAGGCGTGAATGGAGGGACGAATGGAGACGTGTCTTCTTCAGCGATGAGAGTCGCTTCTTCCTTGGTGCCAATGATGGTCGTATGCGTGTTTGGCGCCGTGCAGGTGAGCGCCACAATCAGGACTGCATACGACCGAGGCACACAGGGCCAACACCCGGCATCATGGTGTGGGGAGCGATCTCCTACACTGGCCGTACACCACTGGTGATCGTCGAGGGGACACTGAATAGTGCACGGTACATCCAAACCGTCATCGAACCCATCGTTCTACCATTCCTAGACCGACAAGGGAACTTGCTGTTCCAACAGGACAATGCACGTCCGCATGTATCCCGTGCCACCCAACGTGCTCTAGAAGGTGTAAGTCAACTACCCTGGCCAGCAAGATCTCCGGATCTGTCCCCCATTGAGCATGTTTGGGACTGGATGAAGCGTCGTCTCACGCGGTCTGCACGTCCAGCACGAACGCTGGTCCAACTGAGGCGCCAGGTGGAAATGGCATGGCAAGCCGTTCCACAGGACTACATCCAGCATCTCTACGATCGTCTCCATGGGAGAATAGCAGCCTGCATTGCTGCGAAAGGTGGATATACACTGTACTAGTGCCGACATTGTGCATGCTCTGTTGCCTGTGTCTATGTGCCTATGGTTCTGTCAGTGTGATCATGTGATGTATCTGACCCCAGGAATGTGTCAATAAAGTTTCCCCTTCCTGGGACAATGAATTCACGGTGTTCTTATTTCAATTTCCAGGAGTGTATTTCGTCAACAAACGTCAGAGATGCCTCAGCAATGTGTGCAGAAGACATTTCAGATCACAGACACCAGCAGAATCGACACATCTATTGTAATATCGACATAAGTTCTCTTTTGACCGTCATCTTCTTTCTGCTGCACAATACAGTTGATTGTGTTACAACTTTTATGTGTATAGTAAATTGTAAGTTTATCAGTAGTGGTTGTCAAGATAAAAGGAGCCGTACCGATAGATGTAGCTGAGCAGACGGAAAGAAGACAGCGATTTCAGATGATCAAAGTTAAGAGGTACTTAAATTTTTATGTGAACAATAGACTAACAAACGAAGGAAATATTGCGTCACAGTAGGTCACACTCCTCTTCCGCGCAGTATGGCCACTGCACAAGCCAACACTGTACAGGGAAACTATAAAATCTTCGTTTTTTTATTACATGTTTTTTGTATTGGTATTATACCCTGGAGGAGGCTGCTTTATTAAATTATTTAATAAAGCAGCCTGATCAGGGCTAATTTAAGTAAATGAACCAAAAATTGTGTCTGGTAGCTCTTTCTGGAAAAAAAGTCATGTGGAATTATTACATTCCTCTTGAAGTCCGGGAGTATTTCGGCTGTCTCTTATAACTTGCTCACTAGGTGGATTAGTTTCGTCGCGGTTGGTTCTTCCAAGGAACTCAATAAGTCAGAGAGAATGTCGTCCACTCCATAAGCTTTGTTTGCTGTTAGATCTTTCAGTGCATTGTCAGCTGCTTCGTTCAGTGCCGTATTTCCCATCTCACTTTCATTTACTTTCTCTTCCCCATCTGTAATATAAACCAGACTTCCTCTAGTTACCCCATGTGTTCCTTACGCGAGCTGTATGTTGCAGAACGCAGTATGTTTCGTTACTCGTTTCGAGTCGTAGCCGCTGGGTACTCTGTGAGACAATGTGTTCATGCTCCACAATGCTTTTCGCGTAGCGTCGTCCATTGTAATTTATTATTTATTGAGGTTATCTGTGACATTCGCACTGCCGTTATAATGAGCAGTGGTGAATCGAACAGTCTTCTCTGAACCCCTCTATCTCCTGCACTCATCGATCTTGAGATGGGTGCCAGACGGTTAAATAGTATTCAAGAAATGATCGAAGGAGGGCTTTGTAGGTGGTCTCTTCGTGTATTAACTGCACCTCGCTAGGATTCTTCCAATCGATATATCTGGCTTCTGCCCTGTTAAAGTTTATGTTTGTTTTACTAAAACTGTTCCACATTTACTCCAACATGCTCCGCGGAAGTGACTGACTGCACTCACGGTGACGATCACACAATTTCGGGTATTCTCGACTGTTTGCGACCATTGCACTGTTCATACTGATGGTCAACTGCCAGTATTTGCCTTAGCTATAGATCGTTTTCAAACTATTGTGGGTCAGGATGGCTGAGTGGCCTGCAAGTATGAAGAATTATGCATGCAGCGGGTGGTTTGTCTGCTGACAGATTGTGTAGTCTGCTAAGAGAGTGTTGGCGGTTTCTATTTCGAGACAACTTCCTAACGATTTCACCGCCGGACCACTGACTGCTGCAGACATTATTTGTCGATGATGGTACTCTAACACGATGTACAGTTTATAGAAATAACTAGCTGCATCCGGCCACGTTTTGCACAGGCTCAGTCTGCTTAAATGGAAAAGAAAGAAAAGAGACATGAAGAGAGACATGAATGGGAACTGGATATACGTCCTAATCTCCATCTCTCCCCTGTCTCTGCTCATTTCCTCCTTCCCCTTTCTTTGTCTTCTTTGTCCATCTGCTCCTCCTTCCCTCTCTCTTTGCCCATTGACTCATCTCTCTCACTCTGTCAATTATATAACTTCCTTGTTTCCTAAAAACGTTTCACTATTGTATATATATATCTATCTATCTATATATATATATATATATATATATATATATATATATATTTATTTATTTATTTATTTATATTCTGCTGTATGTTTCTAAACGTTTATTATAGTACCGTGTAAGGATTTGAAGTAAATCGGAAAGGTACATTTTGAGATTCTTGGTAATAATGTTTTCCACATTATATATATAATCTCCGAAAAAGCAGGTGTTTACATGTGTGAAAATTACCGAACTATCAGTTTAATAAGTCACGGCTGCAAAATACTAACACAAAAACTTTCCAGACGAATGGAAAAACTGGTAGAAGCCAACCTCGGGGAAGATCGATTTCGATTCCGTATAAATGTTGGAACACGTGAGTCAATACCGACCTTGCGAATTATCTTAGAAGATACATTAAGGAAAGGCAAACCTAGATTTCTATCATTTGTAGACTTAGAGGAAGCTTTTGACAATATTGACTGTAATACTCCCATTCAAATCCTGAAGCTCGCCGGGGTAAAGTACAGGGAGCGAAAGCCTATTTACAATTTGTACAGAAACCGTGTGGCAGTTAGTAGGGTCGAGGCGCATGAAAGTGAAGCAGTGTTTGGGAAGGAAGTGAGACAGGGTTGTAGCCTATCCCAGATGTTATTCAATCTGTATACTGAGCAAGCATTAAAGGAAAAAAGAATGGTTCAAATGGCTCTGACCACTATGGGACTTAACTGCTGAGGTCATCAGTCCCCTAAAACTTACAACTATTTAAACCTAACTAACTTAAGGACATCACACACATCCATGCCCGAGGCAGGATTCGAACGTGCGACTGTAGCGGCCGCGCGGTTCCAGACTGTAGCGCCTAGAACCACTCGGCCACTCCGGCCGGTATTAAAGGAAAGAAAACAAAGATTTAATGTACGAATTAAAACCCGTGGAGAAGAAATAAAACCTTTGAGGTTTGCCAATGACATTCTAGTTCTGTCAGAGACAGCAAAGGACCAGGAAGAGCAGTTGAACGGAATGGACAGTGTCTTGAAAGGAGGATACAAGATGAGCACCAACAAAAACAAAACGAGCATAATGGAATGTAGATGCATTAAATCGGGTCATGCTGAGGGAATTAGATTAAGCAATGAGACACTTGAAGTAGTAGATGAGTTTTGCTACTTAGGGAGCAAAATAACTGATTATCGTCGAAGTAGAGAGAATATAAAACGTAGACTGGCAATGGCAAGGAAAGCGTTTCTGAACAAGAGATGTTTGTTAACATCGAGTATAGATTTAAGTGTCAGAAGTCTTTTCTGAAAATATTTGTGTGGAGTGTAGCCATGAATGGAAGTGAAACATAGACGATAAATAGTTTAGACAAGAAGAGAATAGAAGCTCTCGAAATGTGGTGCTACAGAAGAATGGTGAAGATTAGATGGGTAGATCACATGAGGAGGTGCTGGAAAGAATTAGGGAGAAGCGAAATTTGTGGCATACCTTGACCAGAAGAAGGGATCGGTTGGTAGGACATGTTCTGAGGCATCAAGGGATCACCAGTTAGGTATTGGAGGGAAACGTGGAGGGTAAAAATCGTAGAGGGAGACCAAGAGATGAATACACTAAGCAGATTCAGAGGGATGTAGGCTGCAGTAGGTACTGGGAGATGAAGAATCTTGCACAGGATAGAGTAGCATGGAGAGCTGCATGAAACCATCTGGATTGAAGACCACAACTACAATATATATTTATACATCCTACGTATTAAAAATATACATATATTAAATAATTATTTACTTAAAACAGGCTTATATTAGAATTTAACTATGTCAAAATTTAATAGCAATCTGTCAAAAACTTTCAGGGATTAACGATTTTGAACAAATCAACATTTACATTTTTATAAACTTTCTCGTTTTATGATATATGTATCAAATGGATTTCCAGTAGGTATATAAAACACTTGAGTATTCGAATGCAACGTTTTATTAAAATTTTAAAGTAATCCATAAAGAACTTCCTTCGATTTTGAAAAAACGAACATTTACATTTCTATTTATATAGAAAATGTAGATGTTCCTAATTGGCAATCTCCAAAAATTTTTTATTGATTGCTTTTTAATTTTCGTACGACGTTCCATTGGTGTAGGTGCGTGTTTTTAATTACCTACCTTTTTTAAATGGAATAAAAATCTAAACACCGATCTGTAAGGTGAATCACTTAAAACTTGCACCGTCGATATTACAGAAAATGATAAATGCTGTTGATGTGCAGTTTTCACAGAATAGATTGGTAGTCAGGGGTTCGTACCGTTAGACAATAAATAGATTGGAATAATACTTAGAAAGTGTATTTTTGGTGCAAACATACACTTTTTTAAATGGAACAATGCCTGTTGACGTTAACAAATGAAAAGTAGCATAAATTAGAATATCAGTTGTGTTGGTTGCAGGATTCTACTGCGAGTCGTTTACGAGACATCGTATTTTTAAAAGTTTCCACTCTGACACTTGTCTGTGCGATTCAGTCTCCATAGTTGCTAGGTACGGTATTGTAATGTTTGCTCTTGTGTGTTCCTTGAATCCACTGCGACTTGCTAGTCAGTAAGTGTGTGACAGGCCTAACAGTAGATCGTGGGTGGACGGCGGAATTTACCAGTGCTGTAAAAGATGACAAGCCCATAGTGTGTGAACAGTGTAGGAAGAATTCAGTTTGTTCTTGTACGGTGTATGCGGCAGGATATCCTAACACATGTCAACCATCTAAGCAGTTATTTATCTATCTCTTCAACCAGTTACGCGAAACAGAAGAACACAGGTGACGACAGAAGAGCTGTTGCAGTTGATCCGCACCTTAGCTCCTTCGCAATCGCGCGAGGAAGTGGTACGAGTCAGGCAAGTGTGGAAGGCATTCTCCACCAACTTAGGCTCCATGAAGAGCTGCTTGGAAACGATTACGAGATTCGTGTTGACTTCTACACATCGGCATTCAGACAGGATACTGTAGATGTGTAATGTTTTATGATGAAGCCACATTTACCACTCATGGGCAGGTAAACCCAGGAAACATGCCCTACTGGTCTGTTGATAATTTCAGTTGGCTTCGCCAGGTGGAACATCGGCGTGCATGGAGTGTAACCATGTGGTGTGGTGTAGTGAAACGTCATCTCATAGGTCCGTTTTTATAGACGGAAAGCCGAACGCACACAGGTACATTGCAGCCTTCTAAAGGACCGTCTTTACGGATGCTAGTGGGCGTTCCTCTGCAGACTAGGGAACCTGTGGTACCAACATGGTGGCTGTCAATCCCGTAATGCACGATGTACTACAGCACGTCTTCACGAATTGTTTACAAATCGTTGGATCGGTCGCAAAGGACTTATGGTTTGGTCAACTTGTTCCCAGGATTTAACGCCTGTAGGCTTTTTTTTCTGTGGGGAAAGCAGAAGGACGTTGTCTACAAGGATACATCAACTACAGCCGATGATATGCATGACATGTTACTGCAGCCTGCTCGGACATCTCTGAAATTCTAGCACGTGTGCAGAGCAGTCGTTGCATACCAGATTGTATGCGTGTATTGCCGCTGGTAATGGTCATTTTGAACACAAACTGTGATAGGTAGTTGAATAGTTACTGGTCAGAATCCACATAACTATTCTGTGCACTTGTGTTGTTTTTAGGATGTACCATCACAGTTATTGCCATGTGTCGGCGTGGAAACTTCTCAAAATAGGTTATCTCGTAAACGACTCACTCTAGAATCCTACAACAAACATCCCTAACATTCTAATTTAGCCTTAGTTTATTCTATTAATATAAATATGCGTTGTTCCATTTAAAAAGTATCCGTTTCCACAAAAAATACATTTTCTAAGTTTTATTAGAAACTGGTGCTTGGATACTAATACATGCTCATCACTGCCAATCCATTCTGTGGAAACCGCACATCAATATCGCTTTTCATTTCCGCAACATTTGCGGTGCAAGTTTTAGGTGATTCACCCTACATAATGTATTAAAGAAGTAGGTACATCGCAACAAATCTATATTTGGATGCAATGTTATGTCAAAATTTCAAAGGAATCAGTGAATAATTTTTGGAGATACACGATTTTGAAGAAATAAACATTTACATCTTTATTTATGTAGACATAAATTGCCTTGGGCCCATGTGCACGACTGTCACTAAAGCAAACATTAAATGTAAGGAAGATATATTTTATATTATTAATTACTTTAACGCATGCTTCTGAACTGCACTGCATTTCTTTCAAGAAATGTATTATTTTGTCGATGCTCGATCTTATGAGATCTTTGGCCATTAACGATTGCTGGTGAATAACGTACCAGCTATAAAGACTGAAAAAGCTTCGTTATAGATCCATAACCGGTTTCCGGCTGACATACCCATCTTCAGAAGCCTAACGTCTCCTATTATATTAACGTTTTTCTCAGCAGCCTGTCTTCTGCTCTTGCAGTATGTTCCAGTGACCCGTGATTTGCCTCGCTATGGTCGTTAAGCTTCTGGAGTAAGGTGTTACACAGCTAACGTCACACATGACGAAGTAGTTCACAGATGAACGAACCACTGCCCGTGTGCAACATGCACAGTAGCACAGTATTTCGGTTCACGATCAGGTTGTTACTGTCAGGCGTAATGATGGTAAGGTGGCCATTCTGCTCTAAAACTGTCTACTAACATATTTCAGAGGATGATATGCAAATTCCCTTACACTGCTCTGTAAGTGCAGATCTGGATTAGCCACACCGGTGGCTGTTCTCGTTTCGCTGTTGGTTTCCTCAGCATTTCGTATGTAAGGTGGTAAAGGTTTCGTAAAGTTAAAAGTTTACAAGCTGGCTGCACTAGATAAGAATCCTTTTAAGAAGAATTTTCCGTCATAAAATTGTTGGGTCTTGGGCAAAGCCACAGCCACAGGCAAGCAGACTGGCATTGACGGCTGTCCTTCCCCCCCCCCCCCCCGCCCCCTCCCCCCCCCCCCACCAAAAAAAAAAAAGAAATCGCCCTCCAGGAGGGATATGCGACACGTTTGTTTGCGTCCAAACAAACGTGGAACTCTTCACAGAAGGCCCTTAACAATATAAGAGAACTGTAGGTGGATGTGTATTCCCTCAGGTGGCGTGAAGTTTCGTTATGACGCCTCGGGATAACATTTGGTTTAAACTTTAAGAGTCCAGCTTTCTGCTTAGGTCCTCCTGTTATTTTCTGCAGATCCCTAATTTCCTCGTTGTATGTACGTGCTGAGCTTCCTCCGCACGTAAGAGCGGTATTGATTCAACATAGAGATAATGGACGAGAATAAGAGGTAGTTTAATATCTTCACTTCAGTTTTACTGGACGTCACTCGCAATCATTGTGAACATAAGCAGGCGAGTTCCTGCTCTGACGGAAAACAGCAACTTTTCAGAGCAGCCAGAACAACACTTCACTGTAAGATTTAGAAGTTTGCACTTGGCTATAAGGCATTGCGCACTTCGGTCTAGGTCTTTGCAGAGTAATGCCTTCACTTTAGATTTTCAGAGAGTTAAGGTTTCGCATTAGGAGAGGAGAGATGACTGATGAGAAGAGCCTCGCCGCCACTAGATTCATCCCTGTAGTTAAGCACTGGGTACAGAGATCTGACACTCCCGTCGCTAAAGCCGCCGTCCGATTTATTCGCGCTCTCCCACGTGGTAAGATGTGTCTCCGCCGCACGTGCGGTCGTATTTCAGACGCGAAGTTAACTCCTGTCCTTCAGAAGCCGAGAAATGATTCTAAAGTCGTGCATGCAGCTTGTATATCTCAGTATGCGTTTTGGCAGTCTTATAATGTCCGCTCCTATTTTTCCGTGTATTTACTACTTTAAGCTAACAACCTAGGCAGTCTCTGGTCTTGCCTGTCTCTTACTAACGTAATTGTTTCTGTGGCGTCACCGCCAGACACCACTCTTGCTAGGTGGTAGCCTTTAAATCGGCCGCGGTCCGCTAGTATACGTCGGACCCGCGTGTCGCCACTGTCAGTGGTTGCAGACCGAGCGCCGCCACACGGCAGGTCTAGAGAGACTTCCTAGCACTCGCCCCAGTTGTACAGCCGACTTTGCTAGCGAAGCTACACTGACAAATACGCTCTCATTTGCCGAGACGATAGTTAGCATAGCCTTCAGCTACGTCATTTCCTACGACCTAGCAAGCCGCCATTACCAGTTCATATTGAGATATTAAAACATGTATCGTCAAGAGCGATGTACACCAATTATGGATTAAAGTTAAGTATTCCAGCAACTACGTTCTTTTCTTACTAGACTCAACTACTTTACTGTTCCAGACCTCACGCCAGTCTGCGTGAGCTTAACGCGTGCTATTCGGCTACAAGTCATAGTGGATTGGCTGTCGGGTCAGTCCACTACAGTTTCATCTTCCCTATCCACCTGCACCGAGGCTATACCTTAGAGTTATAATCCCTTGTCCATTTGTCAATGGTTCAAAAATGGTTCAAATGGCTCTGAGCACTATGGGACATAACATCTTAGGTCATCAGTCCCCTAGAACTTAGAACTACTTAAACCTAACTAACCTAAGGACATCACACACATCCATGCCCGACGCAGGATTCGAACCTGCGACCGTAGCAGTCCCGCGGTCCCGGACTGCAGCGCCTAGAACCGCAAGACCACCGCGGCCAGCATTTCTCAATGGTTTTTTATAAACATCGGTCAGTAATTTTCACATTTATAGGCAATAAGTCTAATTGTTATAGTGCTCATTTGTTTCCATTCATAGCTAGAAGATCTCGCCTCTCATTAACATATCAACACAAGTGATAAAGTACCCATTTGTTTCATTCTTAATTGGGCGATTCCTGTTAATACTGATTCAAATAAGAATTTGCTGTTGTGCGACAATATCGTTGTTTTAAATTAGTTTACATGATCATTTGGGATAGTTTTCACTCTGTTGGTCACCAGTTTATCCTTGAGCACGCACTTAACCACAACCAACATGCTACAAACATACGGCACGGCAATTCTATCTATTCCCTCTCCCCCCTCCTACCAACCACCGTCCCTCTTCGTGGTCTGCACCCAACATCTGCTTCCCCCTGCTACGCTGACATGTTGCCCAGGGGAGCGGCGGGAGGGTGGTGGGGAGGAGAGGACAGCTCCTCGCCACGCGCCAGGCCCTAAAAAGCAGTGAGCAGTCAGTTCACCAGCGCGGCTGATGATGGCCACACGGTCACTCGCCAAAACACTATGCCCACTTGGCACCGATACCCGGATATTCACTCGTGCACTATTTCGTCTTGAACTACTCCGGAAGAAGATGAAGAATCACCTAATCTACATATACATCTACATTGATACTCTGCAAATCACACATACGTGCCTGGCAGGGGGGCCGCCCGGGATGGCCGAGCGGTTCTAGGCGCTACAGTCTGGAACCGCACGACCGCTACGGTCGCACGTTCGAATTCTGCCTCGGGCATGGGTGTGTGTGATGTCCTCAGGCTAGTTAGGTTTAAGTAGTTCTAAGTTCTAGGGGACTGATGACCTCAGATGTTAAGTCCCATAGTGCTCAGAACCATTTGAACCATATTTTGAAAAACAGTGTCATGTATCTGAGTTGCTTTGAAGTGTACTGCAACATTCAATAAATGTTATCCGACCTACCTGAGGGAAGATCTGACGCGCGAAAGACTAAAAGTCTTGAACGCTGCGATCACACAGTTCGGCCTTCAAAATGTATGGACCCAGGATGGCAGGATCGTAGTCAAGACGGAAGGAGGGAGGAAAACGGTGACGAACATGTCCGAACTGAAAGACTGAGCGAAATCTCGCGAGACACAAAGTCTCATACTGTGCTCTGTCTAATATAAGTTAATTTTTATTCTTTCTTTTCATTTTTTAACGTAAATATTGCTTCGTTATTTCTATAAGTACCATAAGTACTCTATTTAAAATCAGTCCATTGTTTCACATTAATATTGCTTCTTTATTTGTCTATCACAAGTGCTCATGTATATTCATATTGTCAGTCAAACGGAAATTAACAATCTCCATTAACAGGAATCTCCTTAAAACCGCCTTTCTATATCTGTTATTTTCATCCTCGTCACTGCCACTACTACTATATTATCTTTTTCGTAATCACTATACTGCCACTCTCCATCTTTCTTTTCGCTCCCTTCGCCGATATCACCAGCCTGTCTTTCACCTTTAGCCCACAGACGCTTGAGTAGTGGTGGGCAGGAAATCGCGTATCTGTTAGAAATCACAGTGACTGAGAAGTCACAGATATCACAGTAGCAACTTTACAGAATCTAACTGCGATTTCAGTCACAGTTAGCAGTCGCAAGTAGTATTTCATATTCAAAGACGTGAGCCATCTATTGGTCGAATTTAGCACTGCTTTCTGCGATTTCAGTGACAAGTCGCAACTAAGAGTCGCAAGTAGCAACTAAAAAGCGCGGTTAACAGTGGCATCTGTTGGCCAAAGTTCGTACTACGTCCATCTCTGCGGTACGCTATGGAGTCCAACTGCGATTTCCGTGACAAGTCGCAACTAAGAGTCGCAAGTAGCAACTAAAAAGCGCAGTTAGCACTGCCATCTGTTGACCAAAGTTCATACTACACTATTCGCTACCGAGTCAAACTGCGATTTCTGTGACAAATCGCAACTAAGAGTCGCAAGTAGCAACTAAAAAGCGCAGTTAACATACTTTTCCTAGTGTCATCTGTTGACCGACGTACGTACTTCGTTATGAGAGCCTTGTGCCTTACGAGATCGATGTGCTGTGTGTGCATATGAAGGGCTTATTTCAATAGTGGTACAAGTCCATTTTTGTTCATTTTGAGATACAGAGTTGTAAAGTTAAATGAGCGCTGACAAATCTGCATTTGAGATACCAGAAAAGTTCAAGCATATGGCTTCTTGCTAGAGATGAACCTTTATTTATGTTTGTTTGGATCACTAATTTCAGAAGCATTATAGACAGAAAAGTGGAGGTAATGGACTTGTACCACTATTGAAATAAGCCCTTCATATTATATGACGACATGCACATTCAGCATCAGTTATGGTTGGTCAAATACTGCTGTGACTCTGAATGTATTATATTAATAAGAAGCAACATTGCCTTTTTCTCCTGAAAATATTAAGTAACGTAACAAATGTGTTTGATTCTGCTTCCAATATGACAGTTTTGGTTAATACTCCACATGCCTACAGGACTTTGCAATGTTAACACAGCAGAACTCAGACATCTGTATAAGTGTAGAGAAATGAAAACAGTCATATGAATGCCTCATTTTTGTTCCGACACAGTTCAAGACTTGGGAGAAAAGTTTTACACCTGGTGTTCTACATGGCAACTTCACACACAAGAACTTTTTGCCGACACTACTACCACCTACATAAGTAAGCTTTTCCGGTGTTACTTTCAAGTAATGCACTTAAGCTATTCCTGATTTAACTGTAAGATCTGTACTTCCCACTTTCATATCAACAGCCTCAAAATGCATATTGTGGACTTCGGGATAAGTTACCGGTCAGTGTCACACCAAGATTGTGGAGAAAGGGGGGGGGGGGCGGCATGTCACTCTCCAACAAGTGTTTACCAATAAGTAAGTGGCGGAAAATTATGGGTATAGGACGGCTTAAACATGTGGAAAATGAGATTTTTATTATTCACTCACTGTATTTGACATTTATTATTCCTTTAAAATCGCACAACAACTTCAATAAAGCACAGTTTAATCATTCACACACTTATTTCACAATTATTTCACTTTTAAACTGCAAATCCTCTAAGAGCTGTCTTGAATCTTCACGAGTCTCTCTCAAAAACAGCCTTGATGTGGATAGATACGTGCAGCAACCAGTAATCAGAGTCAGAACTGTGTCTGCAAAAACACAAGGATTATTAAACAATTTTTGCTGTCATTAATTACTAGCAATATAATTGACAGAGTAGATTGCTAATATTTGCTATAATGAATATCACATTTGCAAGAACGATCTTACTGAAGTAATTAAGTCCATCGAAACGCTTAGAAACTAACCTCTCGTCTGACGAAAACGGTCTAAAGACGCAGTGGCAATTTCTTCAGATCTGTTGACAATGATATTTTGAGTTATCACTTTACTGAGTGACTGAAATGTAGTTCAGGTACCTGTGAACATAACAATATGTTAGAATTCATTTTATAAATACGAACTATTACGGTACTGTACGGCTACTTACATATTAATTACACTATTAATATTTTCACAGTTGTTTCTTTAATACAAAATTAAAGCCAACGGAAGATAAAACGTAAAACATACTTGCCAATGACAGGTTTGTTGAGATGCAATTTTCTGTGTTGACAGATGTAACTTTTTCATACGGTGGTAAGTCGCAGAAATCGCAGGAATCACAGAAATCGCAGAAGTAGCAGAAGTCACAGAAATCGCAGAAGTAGCAGAAATCGCAGAAGTAGCAGAAGTCACAGAAATCGCAGAAGTAGCAGAAATGGCGGAAGTAGCAGAAATCGCAGAAATAGCGGTGGCGGAGGGATACACGATCTATGTTCCTTAACTGCGACTCTTAACTGCGACAAATCACAGTTAAGAATAACAGATACTGAAAAGTAGCATTCACAGAAATCACTGATATCGGAAAATCGCAGTTTAGCCCATCACTACGCTTGAGTCAGTCACGACCTTGGACACACCTGTAAATATGTCTTCCCCCGCGAAATCCAGCTTTTATCCCTCTTCCGGCCAGCAGGTAGACGGAGCGCGCTCGGTCCTACAGGCGGCCACAATGGGACGGACCGGTTCCGGCGGCGGGCTCTTTGTGGCCCACGTGAACGCGCAGTCGCTAACGGCTCACTTCAACGAGTTCTGTGACCTGTTCTGCCAATCGCTGTTCCATAATATCCTCGTCTCTGAAACTTGGTTGAAACCAAATATTTCTTCCGACGCTATCCGAATCACTGGTTACTCTCTCCTAAGGGCAGATCGTGAAACACGACGCGGGGGTGGTGTGGGTGCCTATGTTCGGTCTGATCTGAGACCTACTATACTATGCACATCGGATACAAAGGGCGAAGGAGAAGCAGAGTTCTTGTTTTTCCAAATAAATACATCAAACCAGAAACTGCTAATTTGAGTAATCTATATACCTCCAAACGTCGGTGCTATGTCCTCCTTTCAGTCTGCCCTGTCCTCGCTCGTGACACTGTATGAACACATAATCATTATGGGCGACACAAACATCGACTTACAGTTAAAATCTCCCTCTGCAGAAAAACTAAGGAGACTGTTCCACTCCAATGATATGAGTTTAACACCGCTGGACCCAACTCATCACACGTCACACAGCCATACACTCATAGATATAATAGCAACAAAGCGACCAGATAAAATAATTCGCGCCAATCAGACATCCGCTCTGGGACTCTCTGCTCGTGACGTGATATTCTTAAATTACTCAATGCATACTACCAAAGAAAAATGTCATCTGGTAACCTACAGAAACCTAAAAAATGTTAACCATGACGCTCTTCAAAAGGATTGCTCAGACATCCCTTGGCATGATATAAGCAATGAACCGACTTTAGACGGAAAAATTCGGGATTTATGTCGCAAAATTATTGCACTGTATGATAAACATGCTCCTCAACGCACTGTCAAGGTAAAGAGAGCTCCCGCTCCGTGTCTCACCACTGCATTACGTCAGTTAATGAATAAACGTGATGCTGCACATAGGGCCTTCAAGCGTAACCCAATTCCCGAGGCGTACGAAGCTTATAGGAAACTCCGAAACAGAACCAAGCAAAGCGTGAGGAATGCCAAAATCAGACATGCCCGCTCTGTCGTATGCGGCATATCAAAACCTGCTGCACTGTGGAAAAAGCTGCGCAGTTTCGGTATAGGGAAACGAAGATCTGACGCTGTTTATCAAGCGTCTGCAGAAGAATTAAACGATTTCTTCTCAACAGCTGTAAACTGCCACGCAGCGACAAATTACCAGCCCCAGGATATCAATCTCTCGAGAGACAAGTTTTTCCTAAAACATGTCACTACCGGCACAGTACACAAGGCAATTATGAGAATCTCTTCCGAGGCAGTAGGAAATGATGGAGTGAGCATTGGCATGATTGAGAACGTCGTAGACACTATTACTCCAGTTATCACAGACATCTGCAACCTGTCTCTTGTCAGTAGTACATATCCTACTGAGTGGAAGCAAAGTTTAATTCAACCTATACCCAAGACTGACAACCCTAAGTCGCCAGGTGACTACAGGCCGATCAGCATACTACCTGCAATATCTAAAGCCCTAGAATACATCGTCCATGAACAGCTGACGGATTACCTCAAAACTCATAACATCCATGACAAATATCAGTCAGGCTTTCGAAAGCACCATAGTACAGCAACTGCATTAATCAAAGTAACTGATGACATTAAAAATGCTATGGACAGACGTGAAGCTACCATCCTAACACTGCTTGACTTTAGCAAGGCTTTTGATTCAGTTGACTGTGATATATTACTAATTAAAATGAAACAGCTGAATTTCTCGAACAGCGCAATACACTGGTTCGACAGCTACCTCAAAAACAGAAGTGAACAAGTCATTTGTGGGTCGGAAAAGCCATCATGGAAAAACGTGCGCTCTGGAGTTCCCCAAGGCTCCGTCCTTGGTCCATTACTCTTCTCACTCTATATTAATGATATTTCTTCAGTGATTCACTCCTGCAACTACCATCTATATGCCGATGACATCCAACTGTACATAAGTGCAAGCCCCAAGAACATTGCTGACGCAGTAGCGAGTATGAACGCAGATCTTTGCTCTGTTTCTCGATGGGCACAGAACCTAGGTCTGAAACTAAACCCCAAGAAATCCCAGGTCATACTTATATCTCATCCAAAGTTAATTAGCCGGTACCTTCGTGAACCAGTCCCTCAAATACTCCTCAATGGTACCCAACCACCATACCAAAAAACAGTAAAAGACCTTGGAATAATGTTGGATGAACACCTAAACTAGAAAGAACAAACAGTCACAGCTTGCCGGAAGTCGCTCTCCTCCCTACATGCAATTCAAAAATTTAGAAAAATACTTCCAGCCCATGTTAAACAAAAATTAGGACAAACACTAGTCTTGCCTAATCTTTACTACTGTGATGTAGTTCAACACGGCACAAATAGTGAAAATTCGAGATGCCTCGAGCTAGTGATGAATGCCTGCGTTAGATACGTGTGCAATATACGGTTGTATGATCATATCAGTCCTTCATACTCCCAGCTAGGTTGGATACGCCCACATAAGGCACGCGATCTCCACACGATGTGCTTACTTCATCGATTTCTTAGCCACTGGTGCCCCCAATACTTATCTTCTCACATTAAACACCTATCATCATTCCACAACCGCAATACCAGATCGGATACGTCTAGCATCTTGGCTGTACCTTTACATAACACAAAATCTTTCTCCGTGTCATTCGCCATCTCAGCCATACGACTGTGGAACGCGCTCCCCTGTGATCTGCGTCTTATCCAGAACCACTCAACATTCAAGAGGAAACTCAAAACTTACATATTAGGGACGGTATAACCACCATTGTAGTGCCCCACTCATCTCTTTCTTTCTCCTCTCCATCATAGCTTCGAATTTCACCATTCTATTTCTCTTCTTCTAACCTATCTACCTCTTCTATATCTCTTTCACCCCATTCTATCATCTTATGTCTCTGCTCGATGAGAATAACTCACAAGCTGCAAGAATATAACGAGAAAATTCCCAACTAGCAATAGGACTGACATTCATAAAAGAAAAATATGTTTACTTTCATATACATAGTCATTACTATTATTATTATTATTATTATTATTATTATTATTCTTGATTGTTATAATTATTTTTTGATTGTTATAATTATCATAGTACTACTGTTATAATCTCTATTTTTTCTTTAACATTAATACTGTATAACATTTATATGTCCTTGATGTTCTGAAGAAACTGAAATTTGTTCAATCTGAGTATGCCTGGTGAGGTGTAAGAGATGGCCTGAAGGCCTTAATCTTGCCACGTAAAATAAATGCATAAATAAATAAATAAAATAAAATAAAATAACGTGTAAGTTACTTTCTGCGCTCCCCTCGTACATTGTCTTGAAAAAGAGCAACGATCAAGACAAATCGCATTCGACTGGTGCAAACTACAAGAGCAGCCGATATGTTGCTGACGAAAACAGCAATGTAACATGAAACATCAGCCATCTGGAGATGGGCTTCATAGCCCAAAACAAGTCATGGCATTGAAATATAGCACTTTAAAAGTATTTGTTGCTCGTTGTGTTATTCACCAACAATTTATGACGGGAATATGTCCAGTAATTTATTTGACAGTATTATTGTTATAAATTCGTAGGAATAAATTTTCCTGTTGGTTCTTTTTTCAAACTTTATTTCTGCTGTATATCGTCGTACTGTTTTCAGAACAAATACGAATTACGTCTGTCTCCGTTCTTTAGAACATTGGTTAGCTGGGTTAATGAACTATCAATTATACACAGTAAATTAGCGATAGGAGAATTATGTTGAGCCCGTCATTAAGGCCTCAAAGACGCTTTGGACGTGTAATTAGTATCGTAGACAAAGGCACAGAAGTAAAACACGAAACCGTATTATGGCTGACGCAGTTCTAGGTACTACTGCAATGCCCATTAGTTAGGTTAGATAAGGCATTTACTTCGAAGTCACTGGCTAGTCATTTCCCCAGGTTTTTAGAGCATGCTGATCTACTTTTATATTCACGTGTCATTAGATTGGCCAGTTTAGGGAACACGGCAGTAAATTCGCAGTTTAATGATGAGTATCGTCTTTAATCACATAGCAGTTCTCATTCTGGGGACGGATAATGTAACTATGGACGACTAGGCGACGCATATGAGCCGTGTGGGTACGATGAGACAACATATGGCGTACTTAGACACTAGAAGGCGTGAGGCTGCCGTGCAGCACTCACTCAAAACATGGCGCACAGGAAGTAACTCGAGGAGGACCAGTTAGTGGAACAAGGTACGACCCCCAAAACGAATACACGTAACAGTTGTAAGAAGGCCCCCAGTGTCGTATGAATAACACTGAAGCGAAACTAATCTGGAAATATTTTGTGAAATACTTTAACCAGCAATTTAATTTGTAACTCCATAGGATTATCAGTACGAACAAGGGAATAATAGGAAAGGTGGGGAAAAGCTTAGAAATGGGCATAAGTTTATATCTCATTGCACTGTCTACAGACTGTGAATGTCAATAGCGATGAACTGAGGAGAGGAAAATCCAACATAAAGAATTTGACGCTGCTTTTCCAAAAATGGTTCAAATGGCTCTGTGCACTATGGGACTTAACTTCTGAGGTCATCAGTCCCCTAGAACTTAGAACTACTTAAACCTAACTAACCTAAGGACATCACACACATCCATGCCCGAGGTAGGATTCGAACCTGCGACCGTAGCGCTGCTTTTCCAGAATGCCTCAAACTTTTGCGACACTTCCCTCGAAAACTTATGTTGAATGGGCACCGAGTACTATAAAATTACGTAACAGACGTAATGTCACTGTGTGATATCGAGAGAACAAATTATTTACCTTTATTCTTGCAAATAAGCACGCCGCAACACTTGCTATCCGAAAGCAAAGGCTTTTAAATATTTGCCATGTAATAGACAGAGTACAGTGAATACATTATATTAAACTGCTTAGTTTGTTTCAGTCGATGCTCACATACATTGTTTAATGAAAATACCGGTTTTAGCTGACTAGTGGTATTAATAGTCCACAAATACTTATTATCCAGTAACAGCGGTAAAACCATGGCATTGGGACTCTCAAACAAATTTTGACTCTTCGCATGTTGGGACTCTGTCACGAACTGAGAAGTGTCTGTTAGCTGTTCATATAACTGATCTGTTGTAAACGGTATAGCCATTTAACATTTATGTGAGCACAGACTGAAATAAACTTTGTAGTCAACGACTTTCATTTACGACATACAATCGCACACACAAACAACAGTCAAGTTGTGCGTGAGATGTCTTTGTGTGGGACTTACAGATACCATACGCATCAGATCTATCGTTTTCTTCGCAAACTAAGTTTGAGTTAAATTCGAACGAAATCAGAAATCGTTGAACCAAATATCTTAGTTTTCCCCACCTACGTCCTACGCCATGCGAAACAGTTTATAATTTTCTTTAATTGGCATAACTTTGCACGGATGCTCGAAATAATTTTGTATGGTAACTTGAAGCAGTTATTACGTGTCTAATCAGGGCTCAATTAATTAATTTTGTTCTGCGAACATATTAACAAACTCAAATAACAACACTGAGTAATTTACGTAATTGGCGCGAACGCTGAGTTAACTTTGAAAATATGTCAGGTGATAAATACAGCAGGCAGGAAGACTGAGTAATGGGATGAAGTCGGATGGATTAATTTAGACATTATTGTGGACGAGTATACCGAAGCACAACTGAAGTTAAAGTCACTTCACAGACAGCGGAGAAGTGCTACAAACTTTCACCCTCACGTAGCACTTTTGGTACGCGTTCAGCTCTAAGTACTTATTGATTTGTAATTCCTCGTACATTTTTGATCTTAAAAGGCCTTCATTGTTGTCGCTGTTAGAAAAAACCATCTAAGAGTGTCTTTTGCGAACTGCTCCCTTACTTCTCGTGACACTGAGGAAAACTGCGTGCTGTAAAAGAGTATGGGAATGAGGTTGTTAACTTCTGTCACGTTGAGAACGTACAACTGTTTTCGTACCTCTGTTTCCTTAATTTTTATCCTCGTAATACGTGTTTATATCATCACCAAATCAAGGAGCAGTGGACATTTAACATACACCTCGCTTATGCATTTTTTTTTATTTTCATCTACTCAACTTGCATTAGGCCATCGTCTCGATCTATTAGAATCCATCAATAAAGTGGCCTCACCACCGTTCATGCGCCACACATCCCACCCACCCGCATTTAATCTGCAGTACAGTCATTATTACGTCTACTCTGAAAATCTTCATGATAGACATGTACAACCTATTTAGCTTGTGCGGATTCTGAGCGGGAAAGTAATACGGAAATTGCTTGTAACGGTTTTTCCATCGATAAAAATAACTCTTTGGAGAGAGAACCTATTTCCCTGATGGCACATCAGAGTCAACCCAAAGAATTCCATATCACGTCTCCAATACAGCTGGTTAATCTGCTGGTGAAGTGAAAAATTATACGGATGGAAACTGTTTGCACTTAAAACGAGCACAACTTCGACTGAATTATTACAGACACACTCGCAATTTCTCTGGAGACAGAATGGGGGTTAGGAGCAACAGCTGCCAACAAATTTATTTCGTTCGCTCCACTCGTAGCATGTTTGCTCCTTACCCTCTGTCTGGTATTCAAATGCACTCCAATAATGTTTTTTTTTTCTTTTTTTTTAGGATACGTTGAAATATTATTCGTTTTGAGCACCGTCTGGAGGGATAACTTTGTCTGTACATCTCATGTGTTCTCTTGGCGTTATTTCTACATTCTCCTTGTACAAGTAGATTATCTAAATCCCCTTAACTTACGTAATAGATTTTTCGTTTTTTAAGTGACCTTCATCCGATACATGAGGACTACATAGACAGAATAGACATCTACATTTACTTCTTGGCATTTTTATGCCGTTATCACGTCGGTGCAATGCTATTTCTGTCTTATCCAACGTTATGTATTTCCTTATTGGGGTGTGAAATTACGAACTCTCCCATAAGACAGCAATTGATTTCGTTTTTAAAACAGATTAATCTTATGTTCTAACTATTGTAAATATTTCTGAAACCACTCACCGGATTTTGACAAGTACAATGAGATGCAAATCATGTCTTTTTCGATAACTGGAAGTGGCTATGACAAGAGACTCTACGTCATTTAGAGAAAACTTTTTTAGAACTAGTCCTACTGACAGCAGAATTATGATTTCGTAAATGATTCTTGAAATATAATTTTCAATGCGATAGGGTCCGCGGCTCCAATGAATTTTTTGAATGACTTCTTGAAGCCTTCATCTGCCATTTTCTTTATTTCCTGTACGATTTTACAATTTCGGCCTTAGGCCATTTTCAAGTATTTTATGGATGATTTTTTAGTGACAGATTATGTCACATACGTCGTTGCTCCTACGATATCATGTTATGTTCGTAAATTAGTTCGAGGTGTTCACTCTAATTTAGGAGCACGTTACTTTCGAGCTAAATTACACTGGATGGTTATAATTAAAATACAACTGGACTCTGATGTCCAGTGTGATCTGACATTCAAGTATGGCAGCGAAATTTGATAGATATGCCAATGCTTTAATGCGGAACAGATAAACACTGGAAAAAATTAGTTACAATTTTGACCACAAGGTGCAAATGTGGCGCTGTAAGTTGTCTGTTTGACGGTATGACGTCCACGTGTCATTTGACAAGTGGTAACGTGAGCGAACAGTATGACTATTGAAAGGTGGCTACACTGAGTCACAGCGCCAGAGATTGCGCCAAAGATTATTATGCCGCCGCCTCCACTGGGGCAGTAGTAGTTCAGAGGATGTTGGGAGCAGTCGTTGTTCTGTTGGGCGAGAGAGTGTAGACGATCTGAGTGTTGACTGAAATGTTGTACCGTTCGGTTGGTGTAATGTATACACTCCTGGAAATGGAAAAAAGAACACATTGACACCGGTGTGTCAGACCCACCATACTTGCTCCGGACACTGCGAGAGGGCTGTACAAGCAATGATCACACGCACGGCACAGCGGACACACCAGGAACCGCGGTGTTGGCCGTCGAATGGCGCTAGCTGCGCAGCATTTGTGCACTGCCGCCGTCAGTGTCAGCCAGTTTGCCGTGGCATACGGAGCTCCATCGCAGTCTTTAACACTGGTAGCATGCCGCGACAGCGTGGACGTGAACCGTATGTGCAGTTGACGGACTTTGAGCGAGGGCGTATAGTGGGCATGCGGGAGGCCGGGTGGACGTACCGCCGAATTGCTCAACACGTGGGGCGTGAGGTCTCCACAGTACATCGATGTTGTCGCCAGTGGTCGGCGGAAGGTGCACCTGCCCGTCGACCTGGGACCGGACCGCAGCGACGCACGGATGCACGCCAAGACCGTAGCATCCTACGCAGTGCCGTAGGGGACCGCACCGCCACTTCCCAGCAAATTAGGGACACTGTTGCTCCTGGGGTATCGGCGAGGACCATTCGCAACCGTCTCCATGAAGCTGGGCTACGGTCCCGCACACCGTTAGGCCGTCTTCCGCTCACGCCCCAACATCGTGCAGCCCGCCTCCAGTGGTGTCGCGACAGGCGTGAATGGAGGGACGAATGGAGACGTGTCGTCTTCAGCGATGAGAGTCGCTTCTGCCTTGGTGCCAATGATGGTCGTATGCGTGTTTGGCGCCGTGCAGGTGAGCGCCACAATCAGGACTGCATACGACCGAGGCACACAGGGCCAACACCCGGCATCATGGTGTGGGGAGCGATCTCCTACACTGGCCGTACACCACTGGTGATCGTCGAGGGGACACTGAATAGTGCACGGTACATCCAAACCGTCATCGAACCCATCGTTCTACCATTCCTAGACCGGCAAGGGAACTTGCTGTTCCAACAGGACAATGCACGTCCGCATGTATCCCGTGCCACCCAACGTCCTCTAGAAGGTGTAAGTCAACTACCCTGGCCAGCAAGATCTCCGGATCTGTCCCCCATTGAGCATGTTTGGGACTGGATGAAGCGTCGTCTCACGCGGTCTGCACGTCCAGCACGAACGCTGGTCCAACTGAGGTGCCAGGTGGAAATGGCATGGCAAGCCGTTCCACAGGACTACATCCAGCATCTCTACGATCGTCTCCATGGGAGAATAGCAGCCTGCATTGCTGCGAAAGGTGGATATACACTGTACTAGTGCCGACATTGTGCATGCTCTGTTGCCTGTGTCTACGTACCTGTGGTTCTGTCAGTGTGATCACGTGATGTATCTGACCCCAGGAATGTGTCAATAAAGTTTCCCCTTCCTGGGACAATGAATTGACGGTGTTCTTATTTCAATTTCCAGGAGTGTAGATGGAAGATTATGTATCTGAGAAAGGAGATGGGCTTTTGATTTATGATGCTAGTGTAATGGAATATTTTCTTCAATATATAATGAGGTAAAAAGGTATTACAGTTTTCTTTAATAACATTCCCTCTTGCTCACAGGTACAGTCAACAAAGCATCTGGCTCGTGTTCATGTATTAGACTTGTAATTATGATGTCTATGTGCAGCTATAGTATTTCTGGTTTTTCCATTACTTCATTGTAAATGGTGTTTAAAATATTTTGTCGTATTGAGAGATATCAGAGCTAGATACATGTACGTTGAGTCACACTGCCACACACAGAACAGTTACACTTGTGCTTTTTTGTTTCGAAGCCTTTATAGTTGCAGGGGACTTAATTAATCAATTGTGTTAATGGGAATTCTTTGTTATTCTTTATTTTTATTTTATGCAGTCAGATTGCGTGCTAATACTAGTCAGGGCCAACCGGTTACGAGACTTCTTAACCGGTCACACAGCTAGTAAAACTGTCGCATTTATTCATTAATATTAGTCTTTTCTTTTTAAGTAAGCCCCCTTGGACTATCGGGAAGATAGACGGTACGCTTTTAGTGAAACTGTTCTATGCGAACTGTAACAATTACAGAGCTGTACTGAGAAAGTATCATCGACTGAAAGGTCTGAGGATAAACAGATTACAGGAGATGACAACTAAAATTGTAAACACGGGTGAGCTTGGTGTGACACCTGGAAGGGGAAGCGTGCTGTCCCGGTGGCAGCTGCTGCTGTGGCTGACCAAACAGCAGCACCAGACACTGTTAGCTGTCGTGCACTGTCAGGGGGAGTGTCCACCCCTTGGTCAGCAGCACAGAAAGTTCTGTGGTCGATTTTACACTGGTAGCCGTACAAGCTTCAGACGGTGCAGCAACTGAAACATCGTGATCCACGGCAACGAAGCAACTCAAATCGCGCGATACGGGCAAGTCTTCAGGTCCAGATTGTATACCGATTAGGTTCCTTTCAGATTACGCTGATACAATAGCTCCCTACTTAGCAATCATATACAACCGCTCGCTCACAGATAGATCTGTACCTACAGATTGGAAAATTGCGCAGGTCGCACCAGTGTTCAAGAAGGGTAGTAGGAGTAATCCATCGAACTACAGACCTATATCATTGACGTCGGTTTGCAGTAGGGTTTTGGAGCATATACTCTATTCAAACATTATGAATCACTTCGAAGGGAACGATCTATTGATACGTAATCAGCATGGTTTCAGAAAACATCGTTATTGTGCAACGCAGCTAGCTCTTTATTCGCACGAAGTAATGGCCGATATCGACAGGGGATCTCAAGTTGATTCCGTATTTCTAGATCTCCGGAAAGCTTTTGACACCGTTCCTCACAAGCTGCTTCTAATCAAGCTGCGGGCCTATGGAGTATCGTCACAGTTGTGCGACTGGATTCGTGATTTCCTGTCAGGAAGGTCGCAGTTCGTAGTAATAGACGGCAAATCATCGAGTAAAACTGAAGTGATATCAGGTGTTCCCCAGGGAAGCGTCCTGGGACCTCTGCTGTTCCTGATCTATATAAATGACCTGGGTGACAATCTGAGCAGTTCTCTTAGGTTGTTCGCAGATGATGCTGTAATTTACCGTCTAGTAAGGTCATCCGAAGACCAGTATCAGTTGCAAAGCGATTTAGAAAAGATTGCTGTATGGTACGGCAGGTGGCATTTGACGCTAAATAACGAAAAATGTGAGGTGATCCACACGAGTTCCAAAAGAAATCCGTTGGAATTCGATTACTCGATAAATAGTATAATTCTCGAGGCTGTCAATTCAACTAAGTACCTGGGTGTTCAAATTACGAACAACTTCAGTTGGAAAGACCACATAGATAATATTGTGGGGAAGGCGAGCCAAAGGTTGCGTTTCATTGGCAGGACACTTAGAAGATGCAACAACTCTACCAAAGAGACAGCTTACACTACACTCATTCGTCCTCTGTTAGAACATTACTGCGCGGTGTGGGATCCTTACCAGGTGGGATTGACGGAGGACATCGAAAGGGTGCAAAAAAGGGCAGCTCGTTTTGTATTATCACGTAATAGGGGAGAGAGTGTGGCAGATATGATACGCGAGCTGGGATGGAAGTCATTAAAGCAAAGACGTTTTTCGTCGCGGCGAGATCTATTTACGAAGTTTGTCACCAACTTTCTCTTCCGAATGCGAAAATATTTTGTTGAGCCCAACCTACATAGGTAGGAATGATTATCAAAATAAAATAAGAGAAATCAGAGCTCGAACAGAAAGGCTTAGATGTTCGTTTTTCCCGCGCGCTGTTCGGGAGTGGAATGGTAGAGAGATAGTATGATTGTGGTTCGATGAACCCTCTGCCAAGCACTTAAATGTGAATTGCGGAGTAGACATGTAGATGTAGATGTAGAACGTTCTGAATTTGCCCTACTGTTTCTTGCACGGATCTAAGTTGATGGCACGAGGTCGGGAAATGTTCTACGGAGTGCCGAGGCACATTTTACGCTAGAGGGTGCAGTGACTACACAGATCTCCCGAATCTGGGGCACTGTTAAACCGCATATCGTTTACGAAGAGCCATTGCACTCGCCGTATGTGGCTGTGTGGTGTGGATTCACAAGCAGCTTTACTCTCGGTCCGCTCTTCTTTGAAAAGAATACGCTCAGAGGACATGTCAGTCTTACCGAGAAGCCTGCACGTTGTCGAGACCTTCTAGTACAGCACGTGGTTCCTTAATTTGGAAAAGCGCAACTGTGTGGAAATCACTGTTGCCGTGCAAGATGGGACAACACCCCATTTCGCTCGCCCAGTAAAAATTCTACTTAATGCAATCTTCCAGACCCATAGCCTGTAAGGTCACCCAATCTGAATCCGTGTTACTTTGGGCTACAGAGGTATCCAAAAGAACGGGTTTACCGGGGTCACGTTCGGTCTCGACCTGATCTGTAGGCCAGTATACAGCAACACATTGCTCACATTCTATCGGAAATGCTGCGAGTAACTGCTGATCATGTCCTTTCACGGATGCAACATCTCTTCGACTTCTCCGGTGCTCATATCGAACAAATTGTGTAAGCAGCGGTTAATAATAAAACCAATATTATGCCTTTCTCATGTGTTCGACCTTTTCTGCATACGCGCCGTTCCTAATCCATTACGTCAGGAAACATTTCTCAACCTATTTCTTGCATTCATAATGCCAGATTTGCCCCTGGTGGTCAAAAATTGGAACTGACTTTTTTCAGTGCAAACCGGGTAGGCTTTAACGCATCACCATTTACCATGTTTCGCTGCCATATGGTAATTACAGTCCACACTGAACCCCCGCAAGTAGCTGCACTTTAATTATAACCACCCAGTACGAATGCCAGCGCTCTCCCCGAGAAACAATAAAGACAGATTCTTCAGGGGAGGGCTCAGAATTTCAATTGCTCTAGGGGTACAGGATACATAACAATTTAGGATAGGTATTTTTCTACGCGCAGAACTTTGCAATAGACGGAAGTCACTAAGAGAGAGGGGGGGGGGGGAGAGAGGGAGGGAAAGAGGGAGGGAGGAGGGGGGGGGCAG
The DNA here is from genome assembly GCF_023864275.1 of Schistocerca cancellata. Taxonomy (NCBI): domain Eukaryota; kingdom Metazoa; phylum Arthropoda; class Insecta; order Orthoptera; family Acrididae; genus Schistocerca; species Schistocerca cancellata. The sequence goes on along the minus strand of NC_064628.1, from coordinate 17,660,970 downwards.
AGAAAAGGGGGCGGATATTCAAGTGTTTCTCAAGACATGGCCACAGTTGCACCTTTTTGTGTACTACTGGAGAACAACACTGACGAATTTACTTCAAATTACTTAGCAATATTACAACAATAAGACAAGAATGACACCGTAACGTTATTGTCGCTTTCTAACAGTAGGAAAAATCGAAAATACGTACTATTTTTAGCATGTGCCAGTGAACGTTGTCACTTAGTTTTTAGATTAAATTTACGTAAGTTTACACATGTTTCACTATTTAGAGAAGCTGCTATAACAAAATTGTCGTCCAACAGATGCAAAAATCATTTCAGCCCAACAAAAGGGCGCAAAGACGTTGACGCTTGTATAAGTCTCTTTCTGGTTAATCAAACTGTAATAACAACAGGAAAAGTTTTCATTTTTTTAACACTTCGCACATATATAATAGCTTATTATTTTTCTCGGAATGAATGTTCTGAATAATAATTAAAACCCTGTAAGGTTCCCCTTAACTTCTGATCTAGAACTTCTGTTTAAATGCAAGTTTGAAACAGTAAGCCGGCCGGTGTGACCGAGCGGTTCTAGGCGCTTCAGTCTGGAACCGCGAGACCGCTATGGTCGCAGGTTCGAATCCTGCCTCGGGCATGGATGTCCTTAGGTTAGTTAGCTTTAATTAGTTCTAAGTTCTAGGGAACTGATGACCATAGATGTTAAGTCGCATAGTGCTCAGAGCCATTTGAACCATTTGAACCCTAAGAAGAGAAGATCGGACAGACTATGCCACGATATACCTCAGAAGATTACGCAACAAAGTAATCAGACATTGCCTCGCCGAATAACAGTTGGCATTAGGGCCAGATGTGGACCAACACGTTATTGACTTGCTCAATTTCTGAAGCCCTTTCTCTTGAATAAATCGTTCAAATTTCCTGGAATTGTAAACGTTCGTTTATCTGCACATGTAAATCACATCTACCGATTTTCGTCCCATTCTGATAATACCTTCGTGTTGCGTCATTTTTTTTCTTTTTTATTCTTCAAGTGTATAATCAGTGACCAAAGCGGACAATTTTAGTGACTAGTGATAACGATAGAGGTCTCGTACGATTTTACGTAATTTGTGAACAAAAATATCCGGAGGTTATTCATACTCGGGTGGGCCCCGCACCTGCAGAGCTCTGCCCGCCCACAACTGGCTATCCTTCACCGACAGACCACAAAGAGTTGTACTAACTGCGTGCGGCGAGCGGCGAGTAGAAAGGAAGGAAATAAGCCGGAGTTGTTTGTGAAAGGCAGAAGGGCGAATTTTCGGGTGCTAACCGTGTTTACCCGGCAGACGCCTGTTTTTACCTGCCTCTGCGCGGCGCAGCCTGGGCCGGCGCGATTGGCCGCGCCTTCGCCCCCACCGCCCCCGCCGCGGGCTGCGGCCGCCTTGTCCCGCCTTGGCCGGCCGCGCCTCTCCGCCGCCATGAATATTCAGCGGCGGCGCCGCTCTGCTCTGCCCGCCGACGCTCTAATCAGCGCGTCCCGACGCACAGCGCCGCGCCAGTCCGTGCTGTACTGGCGCCACTAAACGCGCGCCTAATGCTGGCGCCAGACCGCAGCACGAGCCTAGGCGGCGATGCCCCGGCACGCTTCCTCACTCTCTGCTTCGCACTTTCTGTTCTTTTTCTTTACACATTTTCCTCTCGTGTCTGATGACAGTGCCTTAGACAGGATACGCACTGTCCAGGCCACCTGTCAAAAGCCTTAATAATCACCACTCGCAGCGCCGACCGCTGCGAGACCTGCAGGAAGAGAGTCAATCAAGCTCTGGAAGGTACGACTCCAATGTCGTGACCAGCTGCACTAGGTTTCAGTTGAGGATACATGGGCGAACAGCCCGTTCGGGGTGATCCCACAGATTCCAACTGGGTTTAAATCCGGGGAGTTTGGCGGCCAGAGGAGTACGGTAAACTCTCTCTTGTGCTGTTCGAATAAAACACGATGCACTGCAGGCTGTGTGACACGTTGCATTTTCCTGTTGGTAGGTGCTATCATGGCGAGGGAAAACAGACTGCATGTAGTGGTGGGTGTGGTTCCCAAGGGTAGACGCATACTTATGCTGATCCATCGTGCCTTCCAGAAGTGATCTCAGACGTTCCCCTAGGTAGTTCTACAGGCCCTTTGCTGATCCTTATCTACATAAACGATTTGGGAGACAATCTGAGCAGCCGTCTTCGCTTGTTTGGAGATGACGCTGTCGTTTATCGACTATTAAAGTCATCAGAAGACCAAAACAAACTGCAAAACGATTTAGAAAAAAAATATCTTAATGGTGCGAATAGTGGCAGTTCACCCTAAATAACGAAAAGTGTGAGATCATCCACATGAGCGCGAAAAAGAACTCGTTAAACTTCGGTTACACGATAAATCAGCGTAATCTAAAAGCCGTAAATTCAACTAAATACCTAGGTATTACTATTACGAACAACTTAAATTGGTAAGAAGACATAGGAAATGTTGTGGGGAAGGCTAACCAATGACTGTGTTTTATTGGCAGGACACTTACAAAATGTAACAGATCTACTAAGCAGACCGCCTACACTACGCTTGTCCGGCCTCTTTTAGAATACTGCTGCGCGGAATCGGATCCTTACCAGGTAGGGCTAACAGAGTACATCGAAAAAGTTCAAAGAAAGGCAGCACGTTTTGTATTATTGCGAAATATGGGAGAGACTGTCAGAGAAATGATACAGGATTTGGCATGGACATCATTAAAAGTAAGGTGTTTTTCGTTGCGACGGAATCTTCTCACGAAATTCCAATCACCAACTTTCTCCCCCGAATGCGAAAATATTTTGTTGGCACCGACCTACATAGGGCGCAACGATCACCACGATAAAATAAATGAAATCAGAGCTCGTACGGAAACACATGTGTGTTCATTCCTTCCGCGCGCCTTATACGAGATTGGAATAGTAGTGAATTGTGAAGGCGGTTCGATGACCCCTTTGCCAGGCACTTAAATTTGATTTGCAGAGTACCCATGTAAATGTAGATGTAGAGTGGCAAGATTATCAGGGAATGCCTTCATCCAGCCTGGACCCTTTGTTCTCAGACGTTCCACGTCGTAAGTGATTCGTCTGAAAAGACCACCGGTCACCACACAACGGACTTCCAGTCGCGGTGTTAGGGTGCAAATTCCAGCCTTCGTCGCCGACGAACAGCTGTCGGCATGGTTGCATGAGCCAGGAGCCTGCTGAGGAGGTCCATACGTAGCAACATCCGCTGGACGCTCGTTGAGGAGCTGTTGGTATCCCCTTGGTTCATCTGATGGTCAGTTGCTCAATGTTGCTCGTCTATTGGCCCAAATCTTGGCAGCCGTCGTTCACACCTGTCATCTGTGCCCCATGGTGCACCACAATTGCCTCGGCACCAGTTTTGGGAAGAACCACTTTGGCGTTCACGGTATACTTTAATCACGACGGCACGCGAACAGTTTACAATCCTAGCCGTTTGGGAAATGCTTCCACCCTTGGCCCGAAAGCCAGTGACATGCCCTTTTAGATGTCTAATTAATCGCTCCGTTTCCGCATTATAACAACGACTGCATTTTTGCCCATGTCCCCGCTCCCTTCCCCCCTCCCTCAAACTTGACAAGCTTTCCATACCTTCCACTGCTAGTGCTTCACCTCTAGTCTGTGAGTGATTACTGCACGTTGAGAATAGACGGTGGTCGTGTCGATGTGGCTCGACAGCATGGTAGTAAACTCTTAGGCCTTCACACTTAACCAAACGACATGCTTGATATACTCAATATTTTTTTTTCAGGAGCTGAAAGCAAAGGGATATTACAGTCGAAATTTTTCCTGTGTGAATTCGTCTCTACTGCATGCCTTAATGATGATGGTATCTTGGTTAAAATATTACAGAAGCAAAATGTATCGTCCATCCAAAAAGTTCAGAAATCGATTTTATTCCTTGCGCATAGGTGAGGTCAACGCAATAACTATGGCGGTAGCTTCATCTAAAAACTGTGAACAGGAGATGTGTGATCGACGAATTAATTACTTGTGATCAGAATTCGTTCCTGGGAAAAAATTATCGTGGGTGACGAGCCTTGGTATAATCATCACGAACCTGCCGCAAGACGAAGAAGTGCGGCGGTTCATCTGGAGGGTTAAAGCTTTGGCGCCACTCAAGTCAATGTGACTCTCCAACGTATCATCAAATTACTTGTGATGCCTTCCCCTAAGACGAAATCTGGTTCGTGCCTCGTGTAGTTTAAATAAATCTTGTGATTACATACATATAGACAATGTGAAATGTTCAGGAAAAATCGAACAGTGATGTATAGGCATTCGATAAAAATATGAAAACACCGCGAGAAATGCATGGCCGGCCGATGTGGCCGAGCGGTTCTAGGCGCTACAGTCTGGAACCACCCTGTTGCTACGGTCGCAGTTTCGAATCCTGCCTCGGGCATGGGTGCGTGTGATGTCCTTAGGTTAGTTAGCTTTAAGTAGTTCTAAGTTCTAGGGGACTGATGACCGTAGAAGTTAAGTCCCATAGTGCTCAGAGCCATTTTTGAAATGCATGCTTCAACATAAATGCAGATGCTAGGCAAGCCTGCAGGTTGTCTTGTTGTACTGGACCACTAAAGGCACCTGTGCAATGTTCTCTATACGTTGCAAGTGTCAGTCGTGTCGGAGATCAGTGAATTCGAATCTGGGCAAATTACTGGTAGTCGTATGGTGGGAGCCCCCGTAACCAGGGCAGCCCAAGTGTTTGGTGTTTCGAGAGGCACCGTATCGATGTTTCTTACCGCATACAGAGCAAGGGGAGAAACATCATCTGCTAAGTGACAACGCGGACGGAAGTGTGTGTTGAGTGATCGTGATAGACGGTCACTGAAGAGGACTGCGACGAAAAAAAAAAACAGGACAACAGCTGCAGAACTCACTGCAAAACTGAATGTCGCGCTTGCGATCCCGGTTAGCACCAACATAACACGAAAGGAACTCCATAAGTAGGGAATTGTAGGGCGAGTTAGAAATCCCAAGCCAATCAACAGTTATGTAACAGCCCGCAAAAAGAAAAGTTGGTGACGAAGCCATAAAACTTGGACCATAGAGCAATGGGAAATGGTTTCTAACTTCTGGCCAAGTTTACGCCCCGAGAGTGAAACCTGGGTCCACTGATTTGGACAGCCAGATCTTCCATGGGCTGCATGGCTTCTTTGCAGGGCCGCATTACTGCATAGGTTTGTGTGATCATTTCGGCTTATCAGGTCCATCCCGTGGTACAACGTTTATTCGCCAGTAATGATGCTGTGTCCCAAGACAACAGCTCGCATCTTCCAGTACTGGTTTTGTGAGCACTCCCCTCGCCAACGCACTGACCATACCTCAATACTATTGAGCCTTTCTAGTCTACTATGGAGAGATGGGTGCTTGATAGTTATCCAGCTCCATCATAGTAACTTGAACTTCGCATCTGAAAACCATACAGGGCCTGTATTTTATTTACTCCCATACAAGTGGAAGTTATCTGTGCACCGTTCAATCTTTCGACCAACTTTGTTGTATGGGAGCGAAAGCTGGGTGGATTCAGGTTACCTTATCAACAAGGTTGAGGTTACGGATATGAAAGTGGCTAGAATGATTGCATGTACTAGTAGATGGGAACAATGGCAGGAGGGTGTCCACAATGAGGAAATCAAAGAAAAAACGGGAATGAACTCTATAGATGTAGCAGTCAGGGCGAACAGGCTTAGATGGTGGGGTCATGTTACACGCATGGGAGAAGCAAGGTCACCCAAGAGACTCATGGAGTCAGCAGTAGAGGGTAGGAGGAGTCGGGGAAGACCGAGGAGAAGGTACGTGGATTCGGTTGAGAATGATTTTGAAGTAATAGGTTTAACATCAGAAGAGGCACCAATGTTAGCACTGAATAGGGGATCAGGGAGGAACTGTATAAGGGGGGCTATGCTCCAGACTGAACGCTGAAAGGCATAATCGGTCTTAAATGATGATGATGATGATGATACAAGTGGAAGAAGCTATTTTCCAAGATAACCCCGCTCCTACACTACATTGGCTATGGTAATGTGTAGTGTTTTTGATCTTTCCATGTTTTTCCCTTCTCCTGTTGGTAGCAACTCTCGAGAAGGACAGTAAATATACGCAAGACTTTCAAGGGGGTGGGGGGGGGGGGAAACCAGTCCATCCGGTTTCGACCACAGTTTCATGGAGGTTTCCTTTGCTTGTAAGGCAAATGCCGGCTCTGTTAGTCCCTCCGAAACATTTGCAGTTAGGTAAGTTTTTTTTTCCATTTCGTGCGCCGTAGCCACAAATTTATTGAAAAAAATTCCATTTACAAGGCTGGCTGGATTGGGTTGATTTGGGGGAAGAGACCAAACAGCGATGTCATCGGTCTCATCGGATTAGGGAAGGATGAGGAAGGAAGTCGGCCGTGCCCTGTCAAAGGAACCATCTCGGCATTTGCCTGAAACGATTTAGGGAAATCACGGAAAACCTAAATCAGGATGGCCGGAGGCGGGATTGTACCGTCGTCCTCCCGAATGCGAGTCCAGTGTGCTACCACTGCGCCACCTCGCTCGCTAAGGCTGGCTGCTATGTGATTGTTATCATTTATATACCATCAGCTTATTCCGGCTGTTTGCCGTTTTCAACGGTGCACTCTTAAATTTACCCCGTCACGCTTTGTGGGTGTGAACAAGAGGACGCATGTCATTTTAATACCTAACTGTTACCGCAGTAAGGACGAGCGAGCGTAACGTTCTGTATTGGTAATCGCCTTAAGGGAACCTTATTGCCGCAGTAGCATACGTATGTAAACATAAAAATTCATAATGTATCGTACAGAACGTTGCTCTACCCGAGTTGATTCGACGCGATCTAGTTTACAGTAAACAGCTGCTCAGAGGAGTACCAACAGTCATTACCGCCAACTGATCCCACCCATCCGTATCTACTGGAGACATGATGCCTAGCATATATCTTTCGTCGGTGCATTTAAAATTATCATATAAGCACTCCACCTCGAACACACAAATATGTTCACGCTTATGTCATGTGATATAGTAAATCATTCTATAAAATTAAGTCAAAACTTTAAATACAAACAGTTTCAAGGATTGAAATTATAATTTCACAAGGTTCAAGAGGTTGTAAGTGGCAATGTAACAACACACACCTATTTGCAGATTTTCTGGGCATTTACTTACAACGTTTATATCGTTCCATTTCGTCAAATACTCGGATAAAGTTCTGTGGAAGTCTTATACTACGTGATTCTGTTTGTTCATTCAACATTCTGGCACACCCTCTTTTACCACGAACGTGTGTTCCATTTCCTTCATTGCATCCAGGCTTTGCAGTACTTTGACGCCTCTGAATTAGTTTGGGCTGTCTCTTCCAAACGTATTACCACTGTGCAAGACCCTGTAGTGTAGAATTTCCCCTAACCCTCCAAAACAAACTTTGGGAAGGCCACTGCTCTAAGAACGAGCCTCTAACAGTTTGTGCGCAAAGTTAAATGGGCAGCACAAAAATTACGGCCCTAGGCATAGCTGTTAATGTGATGAATTCGCACAAAACGTCATCCTGACTACAGTAGCTGACTGTAGTACTATGTTCTTTATCACTTAGACCTGATTGCTAAGCCTACAACGTAACAGAAACATTGATTCAATTCAGTAATCACTTTTATCCATAAACACATTTGTGGGATCAACATAGAAAATGAATAATCAAAAATTTGTAGAGTTATATCTGTCCAAATTTACATGAAGATCAAGTGAACAGCAGTGTCACTCTCGTATAAGTTAAATTACTTCGTGCCCTCATAAGTATTTACTCGCTCAGTGTTCACGATAACTGCCAACTGCTTTATTTAGTAAGTCTCGATCTGAACGGTGATTGGAAGTTGGTGGCTCAAACTCAGAAGTGCACACATTCATTGCCAGTGGAAAAGAGATTACACAGGCAGTCGTCCTGTATTTCTCAGGAGTCAAATCAAACTGCTCTATCAGTGGTGTGAATTCTGTTCACTGGAAGCACGAATGGTCTGCGCAGAAGTCTGTGCTGCAAACGCGCTGGCCGCTCTGGAGAGACCGAGCCCTTGGCGCCTCTGTGGGGCTCCAAGGCATGGCAGTCTCTATTGTGCTGCTACGCAAAGTCCATCAGCACACCGTCGTGTCCTACCCGAATGTGGAAGGGGACTCAGTCGAACCAGACACTTTCGCATCCCACCGGCAGGTGCTTCTCCTGCGGCGCTCCCTTACGCGCTGCATATTCACTGCCGCCAGAAGGTGCCAGTAGACAATACAAAACTGCGGCCCAATCACGGGGATTCCCTCCATCAGAGAATCACTCCAAAAATAGGTCGTCTTTTCCAGCTTACAGTGACAGCATGAAACTCTCCCCTACTACCACAACGAATTCGTTTCAATGCTGCTATCCGACATCACACATATTTACACCAAACGCAAGTTCTCCCGCCAATGTCCATAGCTGACAGTTGGCAACGGATGTTTTGAGAGAACCGCTACGAAGCTTGAGTTTTTTTCCTGTGGTCTGCGCTTTATACAAGCGGCAGATGCTGATCTTCAAACGAAGTCAGAAAATACTGTATGCGGAGCTTAAATCACAATTCGAATTTCCCGCCATATCGTAGTACCCCGGAGGTCGCGATCGGCGTTCTTGAAAGCCAGATGCACCTAATAAACAGTCAGAATGGCCGAGATGTTACGGACAAGTGCTGAACACAGCCGAAGAGCCGCAATTGTCGAATGTCTTCTTGCTGGGCGATCGCCGACTTATATAGTTCTATTCTTCCCTACTCCGTAAGGTGTCAGGTAAATCCAACACTTTCCATGAAAACCCTGACATGATAAGCAAATCCAGTAGTATGTCACATAGCTCCGAATAAATCGTGACATTAAATTAACCGAAGTAATACGAGTAACGAGTGAGCAAATGGAATACCACAGACTAACACAACAATGCCTAAATGCATGTCATACCTTCCCACCGTGAGACAGACGCAGTTCCGAGGGGAGAAACGAGAACAGAAGCCGAGAGCAGAACCGTGTTAAGCTAGAAGGCCCTACGATAAGGGATGGACAACCACGTAGCCAGCTAACCGCTAGGACTACCCCCCAGCCCATGTTAAAAGATAGAGCCCTCCAGAAGAACAGTATAGATCTTACGATAACACAAAAAGGGCCACCCCAGCCGCAAGTTTTAGCGTGAGACTTTTCTGCGTCTGTGTTACGTTGCAAACTTTAAAAACATTGCCCCACCACGAAAAGTGTAACGTTTCTCATTGAATAGACAGAATTTTTGTAGGCGGAACTTAATGTTAACATTGAGACCCTGATTGGTCAGATGAAAACACAGCCAGATAGTTTTTTTTAAACCAACTTCGGTAAATTGTAGTAAGGAGAAGTTAGGAGAGAGTTGCTTCCGAGACGGCGAGGTGAGCGGAGCTGTGCTGCTCGCCGCCCCCTGACGAACACCGACAAGGTAATGAACGCAAGCGATGCCGCATAACAGCGCATAAGGCTTCACTCAGAACTGCAGAAGTCTCATCTGTTACACCCCCTTTTTGCGTAATACTAGTGTCGATTGTCAATTAAAGCTCATGGTGTTCACATTTGCCACTTGAAGTAAAAACCTGAAACGTGATGATTTTTCTGTTATATAGTTATTGAGAAGCCACCACACCCACTGTAATTTACGAAAAGTTAGATAAGTAATTAAAGATAATTGAGGGTAACACTGTAGGCCATTTTGAAAGTTTTCTCTTTTGTGAAACTTAATTTAAACCTACATTATAGATGTGATATGGCATAGGTCATCCTTCGATCCATTGTAGAACTTGGAAACCGATTCAGGGAATATTCGTTCACATTTTTGTTGAACGCAGTTGGTTTTTACCATCCTGTATTAAAACATTTCCTTTTATCAATAATGCAATTTATAAACAATGTTTTGTGAGTAGAATAAAATTTCCAATGGTAAACTTAACTGCTTTTTCGACGTTATTTTACCAGCTAACTAAAAATAGGAAAGCCTTGAACCCCTTCCACTAAATTTAGTTAGTATTAAAATTCTTTTACAGGGAGTGCAGCGGAGCTGACGCTGAAATCATTAAGTATTTTGTTACATCATCGCTAGTCTCACTGAACTCTTCTGAACTCTGCATGTCATGTGTGGTCTGGCGTCTCCTTATCAGCAACAGGTCCCAGGTTCAAACTAGTCAATTCCCTAAAAAACACGCTCAGAGCGTCGTTGCGCGAAAGTGGTAGGGAGACACGATATAGAACAACAGACATCACGCAGAATGTTAGAACTCTTGATCAACTGTTTACGATATTGCGGCCAAGTATAATGCTTCGGAGAAGTCTGGGGAAGGTTCCGCTAACCCAGCAAAGAAACCTCGTTAGAGAAAAGGCGCGTCACGAATTGCGGTCGTCATCGAAAAGCTCTGGCCACTGATTTCGGAGGAGCTGGGGCAATCGCTGAGGAAATTGGCCTCATTATTGAATGTCAGCTAGCGAACAACGCGTCGGATGCCAGAGTATTACCTCATACGAGCCATTTAGTCCAAGGTTTGCTCTCAGATAACGTTGAAATGTTCTGGTCAAAAGAATTCTGACCCCCGGATAGCCCCGATTTGAGCCTCCCCCCACCCATTAGTCGAGGCAGTCTAATGTCGCGTCCCTACGCGCCGCTATCGAAGCAGCATTCGCGAATATGGACGACGCTGTTTTAAAGAGTGCGTGCTATCGCTTCAGGATAAGACTGGAGGCGGTCATTGCGACTGAAGGGGGTTACATTGAATGTTACTCTTGAAAGGTACCACTGTTGCTGTTGTTGTTGTTGTTGTGGTCTTCAGTCCTGAGACTGGTTTGATGCAGCTCTCCATGCTACTCTATCCTGTGCAAGCTTCTTCATCTCCCAGTACCTACTGCAACCTACATCCTTCTGAATCTGCTTAGTGTATTCATCCCTTGGTCTCCCTCTACAATTTTTACCCTCCACGCTGCCCTCCAATACTAAATTGGTGATCCCTTGATGCCTCACAACATGTCCTACCAACCGATCCCTTCTTTTGGTCAAGTTGTGCCACAAACTTCTCTTCTCCCCAATCCTATTCAATACTTCCTCATTAGTTATGTGATCTACCCATCTAATCTTCAGCATTCTTCTGTAGCACCACATTTCGAAAGCTTCTATTCTCTTCTTGTCCAAACTATTTATCGTCCATGTTTCACTTTCATACATGGCTACACTCCATACAAATACTTTCAGAAATGACTTCTTGACACTTAAATGTATACTCTATGTTAACAAATTTCTCTTCTTCAGAAACGCTTTCCTCGCCATTGCCAGTCTACATTTTATATCCTCTCTACTTCGCCCATCATCAGTTATTTTGCTCCCCAAATAGCAAAACTCCTTTACTACTTTAAGTGTCTCATTTCCTAATCTAACTCCCTCAGCATCACCCGACTTAATTCGACTACATTCCATTATCCTCGTTTTGGTTTTGTTGATGTTCATCTTATATCCTCCTTTCAAGACGCTATCCATTCCGTTCCGTACCACTACTTATATATAAAAGTATTTTCCTCTTCATTTGCATTTTCTTTTAATAAATTTGCTTTTGACGAAAAGTTTCATTTTTCCGGATTTAAGCGCCACACCCTATATGGATAGGTTCCCCGTACTGCCTTTGGCAGGGCCTAAGGCGCAAGCAATCGAGAGGGAGCACAGTACTTGTAGCCTCCCTGTGGGCTCTGGGCCGACCCCACTTCCAAGTACCTTATGCTGCCCAGGCAGGCCACCGCCCCGTCCACTGGTCACTGGTCTGCTCTGCACGTTCACACCCACTACAGAATCATTCGTCATCCATTAAAAACAGTCACTGAGTTAATAAAGAGATGCGTGCAAATTATACACGCCACCTTACGGCCAGTCATCGTGTTTTATAATACCAATGACATTTTTATATCCATTTTCCCTGCAGTTAGCCTCGGAATGATAAACATATTTCAATTATTGGCTGATTGCATTTTAGACGTATTGGCACAATTAGCTAGTAAAGATTGGTATTCACCTTGACATTGTCGTCCATGTACCTCAGGATGTGCAGAAGAGGGGCAACCTTATCGAAGAATGTTTCTTTTTTGTTGCAGGTATGATCCTTCTGTAATTAAAAAACGGACTACGCATTACAGTTGTCACCCTGTGCGCTGGATGTCTCAGTTGTGGGGACACTCAGAGGACCTCCACAGAAAAATATAGTGAGTATTCGTCAACCATGTCCACATTAAGTGACTGCATGACAACTTCGATCAGAAACATAGCCGTATTCGCACTTTTGCTTTCCATGACTCTTTTGTAATAAATATTATATTTATGTAACACAACTAGTAACGATATTTACTATTTCTTAACTCTCTAACGATCTGTCACGCGTTTTCAGCCACTGGTACTCGCCATCAGCCACCATGAGTCAAATATTAATTACGTTACTAATATTAGTAACGAGTTTATCGCAAACTTTTTGAGTTGGAAGTGTCTTGTTTAGTTCCAGAAGATAATATGCCTCTCTCCATAGAAAATGAAAACAAGTATGTGGTGTTTTTGTTGCCAAAAAAGGCTTGCTGACGTAAACGTTTGTCAGGGACATTATATTGTCCACTCACTGCATCTGCGAGCAACATACACTCCTGGAAATTGAAATAAGAACACCGTGAATTCATTGTCCCAGGAAGGGGAAACTTTATTGACACATTCCTGGGGTCAGATACATCACATGATCACACTGACAGAACCACAGGCACATAGACACAGGCAACAGAGCATGCACAATGTCGGCACTAGTACAGTGTATATCCACCTTTCGCAGCAATGCAGGCCGCTATTCTCCCATGGAGACGATCGTAGAGATGCTGGATGTAGTCCTGTGGAACGGCTTGCCATGCCATTTCCACCTGGCGCCTCAGTTGGACCAGCGTTCGTGCTGGACGTGCAGACCGCGTGAGACGACGCTTCATCCAGTCCCAAACATGCTCAATGGGGGACAGATCCGGAGATCTTGCTGGTCAGGGTGGTTGACTTACACCTTCTAGAGCACGTTGGGTGGCACGGGATACATGCGGACGTGTATTGTCCTGTTGGAACAGCAAGTTCCCTTGCCGGTCTACGAATGGTAGAACGATGGGTTCGATGACGGTTTGGATGTACCGTGCACTATTCAGTGCCCCTCGACGATCACCAGTGGTGTACGGCCAGTGTAGGAGATCGCTCCCCACACCATGATGCCGGGTGTTGGCCCTGTGTGCCTCGGTCGTATGCAGTCCTGATTGTGGCGCTCACCTGCACGGCGCCAAACACGCATACGACCATCATTGGCACCAAGGCAGAAGCGACTCTCATCGCTGAAGACGACACGTCTCCATTCGTCCCTCCATTCACGCCTGTCGCGACACCACTGGAGGCGGGCTGCACGATGTTGGGGCGTGAGCGGAAGACGGCCTAACGGTGTGCGGGACCGTAGCCCAGCTTCATGGAGACGGTTGCGAATGGTCCTCGCCGATACCCCAGGAGCAACAGTGTCCCTAATTTGCTGGGAAGTGGCGGTGCGGTCCCCTACGGCACTGCGTAGGATCCTACGGTCTTGGCGTGCATCCGTGCGTCGCTGCGGTCCGGTCCCAGGTCGACGGGCACGTGCACCTTCCGCCGACCACTGGCGACAACATCGATGTACTGTGGAGACCTCACGCCCCACGTGTTGAGCAATTCGGCGGTACGTCCACCCGGCCTCCCGCATGCCCACTATACGCCCTCGCTCAAAGTCCGTCAACTGCACATACGGTTCACGTCCACGCTGTCGCGGCATGCTACCAGTGTTAAAGACTGCGATGGAGCTCCGTATGCCACGGCAAACTGGCTGACACTGACGGCGGCGGTGCACAAATGCTGCGCAGCTAGCGCCATTCGACGGCCAACACCGCGGTTCCTGGTGTGTCCGCTGTGCCGTGCGTGTGATCATTGCTTGTACAGCCCTCTCGCAGTGTCTGGAGCAAGTATGGTGGGTCTGACACACCGGTGTCAATGTGTTCTTTTTTCCATTTCCAGGAGTGTATTTTCTTTGTTGTGTTGCCTTTACTATTCAATACTTCCTTTTTTTAGGTGGCAGACAAATACGTCATAAATGATGCTCCTGAGTGAGCTACCAATTGCTAACCTACATCCTGTTAGTTAAAACCTTCCGCTGAAACTGAAATGGTTATAGGGCAGCATTACATTAGGTAGGCCAGTTATCTGTGGTATGAGCATTTGTGTGTGTTCACCGTGTTTCACTAGGTTGGATGTCGTATCCAATCGCGTGGTTGGGCTCTGAAACTGATGGAGAGTGTCGGAATGGCAGGCAATGAAGCTTGAGAACAGAAGCTCCTATCAGATATGGAACGTGGGATTAATTTTCGAGACGGAAGACCTCGTGTCGCTTGATCGGCTCACCTGCGAGTCATGTATCTCACTGCTTCTTTGACAGCAAAATCCCATTACGACGAGTCAGTGTCTCGTATATTAAATTTTTCTTAAACCAAGGAATTGCCTTTGGCAATGTAATGTTTAGAATATGGAGATTTGTTAGCTAGTAGAAGCACAGCGTGTGCACAGTTATTGTACAGTTCTCCTGATTTGTCCTAGTCGTATGTGCATATCCCTCACATCTCTCTGAATGCGCACACTTCTTTCTATGCTCAGCTTCTTTTTTCTAAAAAAAAAAAGAAACATCAAAGTCATGCGACGGGAGGAATCCACCCGAACCCATGCCATTATGGGGTATGGGAAGTGGAGCTGGCATTCACAGCTTTCATCATTTAACGCTGCAATCGAGCACTTTTTTTAAAGGAATACGACCTTTCTAAGGAAGTTTAATGTAGTTAAATTTTATATTGGGATACTTTTCCTCATAGACCACGGTTTTCGAGTTATCCAAGACAAACGCATTTGAAGATCACTTTTCATGTGTATCTGGAACAGTTCGGAAACTGTGACCTCTAATAAAAACGTATCCCTGTGCAAAAATTAACTACATTAAATTACCTACCAAAAGGTCCTGTTCACTTTTTTCTGTAGCAGATATTCTGCGCGTAGCGAGCGAGAGAATACGAAAATCTTGCATGTGGTTTTTGAAGGCATCGCAAGTTGCATAAAACCGATAGGAAGTGCGGCTGAATTCTCCATATTAATGCAATGGATACAGTTTTAACTGCTGGCCAGGGAAAAGTGTACGGAACGAAGTTTGGAACATTGTACAGTATTTACAGTTTATTTCATATGTACTTTCTAAAAGTGATAGAGTTATCTATTCTTCAGTGCATTTCTCATTCGTGAATGTTGTTCGTGAGCTGATTCACTATCCTTCCGAGACAAGAAACCAAAATGTCAGTTTGGTAGTAAGAACTCCGCTTTCAGAGCTTCCTCAAAATTAAACATAAAATAATTAAGTAAGTGTGTCGATTTTATGTGTATTACTAAGCCAATACGCTACAACAGTGAGATTGTATTATAATATCAACGACTGAAACTTGTGCATAACGTTTCTTTACAGTCACGTCGATAAACATGCATTTGATTTGTATCTTACAGTTCATTCATATCTACTGTTTATAATGTTCGAAATATGGAACATAAACAATTAACTGATGTTATCCTCCCATGTGGATTTAAAATGTATTTCTGTCAGTGTCTCTTTCATATGCCCTTACAAATGTTTCCACCAAGATTAATTATCTACGATCACTTTTTTCTTCCGTGATCTCGTCTCAAGTAGCGGAAGTTTAATTATACTATCCCTTTATAAACTTTCGTCTCCTAGGCTACAGCCAAACTGTCATTCCCCTGAAGGCACTTTCCCTGACGACACTTGTCTGAGTTTCCCTTGCGCTGCGTAATGATCTCTGACCGCATTACTTTACCGCGAGCGCTCACGCCGAGGCGGGGGGCGAGCGTCGGCGCAATTGTTCGTGTGGTCGCCTCTCGAACAGGCACTGTACATACACCGTACACACAGAAAACGTATAATTTCGTTATTAGTAACCCTTACTAAGCAAGCCGCGAAGCTGTTCTAAGCTGAAAGACTGAAGCTCAAGCCAGATCGAGTGGGTGGATGGACGCTTTGAGAAACACCTTCTCACGTTCCGATAAGAGACTCGCAGAAGACTGAAGAAGGCGAAATTTCAATGTGTGGAGCAGACACATACAGATCTGCAAGTGGATGAGACACTCGCTGGACTCAGAGCGGGAAGAATCTGTTGGACTGAAAGAAGAGTAGTAGCAGTAGATGTTAAAATGTTGTAAGGGAATACCAGGTTCGTAAAAACGAATTATTATGGTGGAGGGGAGAAGGACTCACGAATGCCCCCAACATTAGCCGAAAAGTGAAATCACTCTTGCTTTGACATTGGGCGCCGATGACACCACGCACAACTTATTCTTTGTGTAGGTTGCAGCGAGTTCAGTCCCTACAGCCAAGGGTGACGTGGAACTCTGCAACCCCGGAACTCTGTGCCCAGACCAGCGCAGGGCACCAATAGCACTCCGGCCAGGTTGTAACGCCGGAAATGCATATCCTCCTTATTTTGTTACCTGAAGATATGACATTTATGTGTGGTTATATATTGTAATTGTTCCACTATTTGTGTATATATATATATATATATATATATATATATATATATATATATATAATGTATAATCGGTTTGTTTTATAAATATTATTTGTATTTTTACTCTGAGTCTGGCCTAGGGAAAACTATGCTATCGATAGGTCGTGTGGAGAACCAAAGTGTTTAGGATCTTTGGTAATGTTAACTCTGCCGCATGGAGCGCGGGCAGAGCAGAGGGGGTCTGGCTGGAGTAGTGCAGTGGAGCAGGTGTGTTGTGTGACGCTCCCGCGAGTTGCCGCGCTTTCGGGGTTTGGCAGACTGTAATTGCGCTCGACTTGCTATGATAGTTTCTGATATGGTGTCGCGGACGGGAAGCATTAGCTGGCGCACATCAAGAGCCCGTTTCGCCTGGTGACCGTTTCGAGAAGAAGGCGCGCCATCATCCAGGTTCTGCAACAGCGACGGCCGACAGTGAGTGACTGTCGCCACCTCCTCGATCGATGACTGCAAATCTTCAATCGACCAACAAGGAAGACTGAAAGCACGTCAAGTTTTAGAACAGTATGGCAGACCTTAGCTTTTAAAACTGTTGGATCACAAAAATATAGCAACTTAGCATGAACCTTTGTTGCTCATTGTCCCAATTGCATTACCAAGAAGGGTCCCTTCCTTTTCTGGAATGAATCCGAGTGTCGTTGAAATTCAAACGCCAGCATTAAAGTAATATTATTCTATTTCACTGCTTTAATTTCAAAGTTCAGTTAAAGTATTCATAGCTGGCTACAATATTTAGATTACACAAGCAGAAATTAAGCGTGCGAGTTTTGTTACCATATTTTAGCTTACCTGTGACTGCAGGTCAGCTTGGTACGTACTAAATTTTACTATTGTTAATTGTTCAGAATCATTTAATGCAAGTTCAAAGTTAAATCTCTTATTTCTAAATTGCGTAGATTCGAGTAGCTTTTGAAATGATTGTTGAGGTAGCCCAAGACTAACCTCATTTTATTGAATTTCGTAGTGCTTCAGAAACAAAGTTCACTATTAATTTCAGTCACTAAATTAACTTCCAATTTTCCGGTTTTATTAATTCTTTTGCTAAATTAAGTCAGAGTGCAGCGAAATTTATTACCTCTGACAAACTTTCAGTTTTCACACAACGCGTGTCAACCTTCAGTTGCCATGCTTTCAGTGCTAATTATATGTGCATTAATTTTTCATTTTCAGTTATTATAGTAGTTGTCCATAGGACTGGCAACCGTAATTTTCCCCAAATCTCAAATACCTAATTAATGCCAATTAATTGTTAACTTGACGACCGCACATTTACATTCTTTATTAATTTTACCCTTTTCTCAAAATTAGTTTCCACCAATTTCATTCGCATTTTTCCTTTCATTTAGATGTAAGCCTTTCCTCCCCCTTTACCGACAAATTAACTTCGGTGACGATTGCTCCTCCCAAATTTCCATTAGGTCCACACGCTTTAATTTTTCCCTGTCATTAAGGTCGATAAGTGAGGGGGGTGGTTACAAGGTCACCAGGCGGCGTAAGTGGTGACGGTAGAGGTCGTTGGGCAACGGAACCTCTTCATGCATCCACCTTGTCACGTGCTAAAAACAGGCACGCACGTATCCGTCTGCGAGGCTGGTAATTAGGCGAGGGCATGGGGTCCCGAAGACTGTTTCGTCATAGCCAGCAACCGAAGGATCTTCACAATGCCGCGCCAAGGATTGGGCCATCGACTTTTGGACAGCAAGCAGCGTTTTCGTGGAAAGTAGGTTCAATAAACTTTTGTTCGTCCAATATACCTGAGCTGTTTACGTGTGCTGCCAGTGGTCTACACATCAACTCTTATGCTGGGAGAGAAGTTACACTTTCCACCCAACTCTGTGAGATTCGTGTGTATTACTGGTTAGTCAGAGTAGATTCATTAGGAGGGGGAAGATTGTTGCTAATGTTACAAAATTTTCATTCGTCGGCATTCGGAAGGTCTGTTGCAGTTGGTTAATGAGAACCTGGTGCTGGCAGAACCAACAAGATTTTCATAAGGAGAGCAGAGACACATTTCGCCTTTGATTGCCAGAGGGGGAATTTCTTCATCCTAGGCCGTCACAGGGAGAGATACCTTCGTTTAGAACTGCGGAGACGGAGGACTTAGTCCAAGAGCAGGTCATACGTGTGGATCCCGAGGCTGTCCCTGTAACTCTGAGCTGTCACCGCGGCCGTCTTTGGCTCTTGACTTCGATGGTTAGTTTGACGTGGGATTGCATGCGCACTAATAAGGGGACTGCGAAGTCGTTTGTTTCAAGTCAGGGGTTTGCTTTTGTAAATTAGTTCACGCAGTCAGCCAGTTAAACTCAGCATGCGTTTGGGTGGTTTTTGGGTCAGTTCTTAATCTGATGACTAATTCAGCGATCATTGTTAGTTTGTGTGTACGTAATTAACTGTATCATTTGCTTCGCATACCTTACGTAATTCATTTGTACCTTATACATTTTATAATTGTTTGTTTTGCCTATTCAGTGGTTGAAATCAAGTTATTGCACCTTAGTAATAAAAAAGACTTTATAGTGCCCTGTCGTCGGCCATCGATGTCGACGCTACAGTCGTCGTCCACCGCAAAGATGCTGCGCGTCCAACCAGAAGCAGGAAGCAGAAGCGCCGCCCCGTCTCCCCCGAGCATTGCGAGACACCACCACCGCGCCGCGACTTGATGAGCGACCACACAGGACGCGAGCGGCAGTTCTGTTTCGTCCACCATCACGAGAGGAGACCTGTTTCCTCCTCCGGTGGACAGTCAGTGTAACATCGCGCCGTCACTCTCTGACTCGTCTCCGTTACACAGTGTGTCACGTGGCGTCAGCGGACATGTCTCCATACTATCTGAAGTAGACAGAGTTCATTTCTCTATAGAATTGCGATTTCACACAGCTAAGAGTTTTCGACTGCTTGCTATATTTGGACGCCAAGACAGTGAACTGCATACTTAATGCCAGGTGTGGACATTCAGTCACAGCCGCGGAGAGCGAGAAAGAGAAGTGTATTACATTTCGCTTCAAATAGAATGTTCTGTATTTGGACTAATCAGTGTTATTGACTGTTCTCTTTGGCAACCCGTGTGTAGGAAAGCAGAACACAAAATATGGGTTGCACTCTGTAGTTCGATGAGACCCCTTTACCATAACGTAAAAATATGTAAGTTATGGTACCAATAATTCATGTTTAACTGGGTCCCCACTGTCTGAATTCGTATGTTCAGTAGTATCGTTAACGTGGTGTTTTTTCTATATAACTTACCTGGAGCGGTCTGTTCACTGCGTGGGTCACCGGGTACAGATCTTGCTAGCATCCCAGGAGTGTGCTAAATAATCGTCGATTACTCTCAGTAGGCGTGGAATTCTGACCAACATGAGCAGGAATATCGTCTCCAGGTAAGTGGGCTCATAGTGTGTATCTCTGTCCACATAACCTGCTACTAATCGGAAAAAAATGTGCACGTTTCGAGTTTCCCGACTTAGCCCTCGCAGAACCGGGGGGAAGGGGGGTGTGGTGCTGTATGCACACTTTTGGAAAAGAATTGCAATCTAGATAGTTACTTTATATTGTAAAATTTTGGAAAAAGAAAACTTTATTGTTTTTAATAAATTATTTTACCAGACTGCATATATGTTTCAAAATTTTCAGTGAAACCTAACCCAAAAATTTAAGACTGTGTAGCAGACGTCACTTTCCCTACTGAATTTCGTATTCAGTTTGAGACGTCCCCTTTTGAAAAATTATATAAAACTGTGCTTAAACTGACACACAATATTTTTAGCGCAACGCAATCTGACTTTCAGAAATCCCTACAAAGGAATGGCCCTGACTAACATTAACCTGTACCTTTCACAAATCACTTACCTCACAAAAATCTTCGTTACTCAAGCTACTGCAATACAGCGAGCGCCATTAGTGCCAGCTAAATAAAAGATTCAAACTACAGAAGGCACTAACTACTGATAGGCATACTTAGCAAATGAAAGATTTTAATAGAGAACAAACAATGTATTTACCTTAATAATCATAATATATATAGCAGTTCATGCCATCCAGTATTACAAATTTCAAAACTCCGCCATCTCTCTCCCCACATCCACCACTGCTGACGGCTCACCTCCAACTGCGCAACGCTACGCGCTGTTAACATCCAGCTGCCCAACACTACAATGGCAGACAACAATGCAAACCAGCCACAGACTGCACACAGCATAGCCAGTGATTTTCATACAGAGCGCTACGTAACGCTGCCAATAAGAAAACATAAACAGCGTACTTACAAGTTATTCGAGGTTTGTGGCCTTCCTTACACACCAATATCAGCTCAAAAAGTACGTTGAGAATAAAATTCATCAAATGCATAGGCCGCCAGGTTCAGATCTTGTTAGCATCTCGGGAGTATGCATTTTAATTTTTTTTATTTTTTATTTCTCATTTCTCCTTATTCTTATTTCGTATAGGCCAACTAAGGAACACGATATTCAACTATTGCGTTTGGAGTGGGATTTGGCGTTTGCTCAGTAGTTACATATCCTCTGGCTGTGTTGTTCCTTCCTCTGCTGTCTCCAGAGCGTACCAGTCTTCTTTCTTGGTAGTCTGTCCTGGAACCTCTTTGATCTAAACTTCTTCCTGAGTATTGTCCGATCCATCAAGTTTCCTTCTGTTATTCCCAGTTCCTGAAGGTCTTTCTTCACTTCCATCAACCATGTTGACTTGGTCTTCCTCATTTGACAGTAACCAAGAAGCTGGTAGGTCAATCTGTCACGATGCATCCTGTTAACATGTCCATAAAATGCTAAACGTCTCTTCCTAGTGTTATGGCTTCTCGCCGCTTGTTACGACTTCTGCAGTACTTGTCAGCAGCAGACACAGTGGCCGCGCCGATGGCTGAGACGGCATGGAGTTTTACAATTATTTATTGAACTTTCTGTACAATTTCTCCCTCGTCTTCGCTGCCCAGCCCTGCGTATGCCTCCGCTTGGCTGTTGCTGTCTAGATTCAGGCCACCAGGGCTACGCTGAAGCCAGGATGCCCTGTGGTTGAGATGAACTCGTCGCCGCTCAGGGAGCCGCATGGCCGCGAGGTCAGCTGCCGACGCCTGCTGCACCGGCGGCTGGGAAGCCGTCAGTCGCGATGTCCGCGAGGTCCCGTGATGGACGGACCAGCCACAGTGGGGCCGTGTTGCCGTGAAGTCCGGGCGTCAGTCCCCGGCGGCGCCTGTGACCGAGACCACGCTGAGGTCGGTGCTGCTGGAAGTTCGCACTGTAGTTAGTCAGCCACAGTGCCGACCGAACTCGGGCCGACCTCCAGAGCTGGAGTTGACATCTGGCGGCGAACGGATGACTCCTGCGAGCTGGAACACACTTCCGGAATCGTCACCTACGACGACTGAACATTCGGGCACGGACCGCGTCCGTCCTCAGAGTCCAACTGCTTCCTAATGGCTTCTGTCTTTTGCTGCCTGCGCTCCACTATTTATTTCGGCCAGGAGGACGTTTTTTTACCCTCGGTGGCGGCTTCTTGTTATTACTCCCGCAGTATATTGCAGCGTAACTTAGCGTGCTGGCCTCACTTCCCCTTACTGAGCACTCTCCAGGCTTCGCTCGGCGCTCGGTCTGTGTGCGTCCTTGCGTCACCTCGTTGGTAGACTGCAACTGTCAGCAAAGCTATCTGTGCCGCGCCTATTTCGCAATGCCGCGATTGCCGGCTGCCCCTGTTTTGCCATTCTCCACCGCGTGAAGCAACGCTTACTACATGTGGCTGCAACACTAGCTACATCTGTGATTTATTTATTTATTTTTTGGTTGTCATCAAGTCGGTAGAATACGTTATTGAAAGTTCATTGATATTGGTAAGATTCTACCAAAATATTTGTGCAGGTTCTGGACCCTACTTACACATCAATATCTCTTTAAAAATTATGTTGTTAATATAATTCAGCAACAGTTAACGATTTTGATTTTCAAAAATTTTTCTGTGGTGCATAAAGTATTCCTTGTAATGCTCCCTTACGGAAACCGCCTTGGTGTTGCTAGGGTTAATACTGCTGTGTGGTTGGAGGAATGGTGGTTGGCGATAAGGGGGGAGGGAAGGGGGTGGCAAAGAAAGAGAGGGCGGGGCGACAGATCGATGGTCGGCTGTGGCGGCCGTAACCGGAATGAACGCGTCGCGCCGCTGCGGCTCGACTTACGGCGGCTTGGGACGGCCTGCCTCACCGTTTGTCCCGCCGCGTATCCCAGCAGCCGGCAACAATTGAAAGCCTGGCTGGGGCCACACAAAGCCGCCCGCCTCGACAAAAGGCCAGACGGACGATACAGCACCACCTCTGTCAGGAGGCGTTTTTACGGCTCTCCACCACCCTCGTCTTGCTTATTACTGTAGCCGTAGACTTTAGATGAGATATGCTGCACATTCCGATCTACAATGATAGACGAAAAGAAATCATCAAAGGGCGAAGATGTGGCATCAAAAATACATTACAGTGTGTCTGTATCCTGGCTATCTGAAAGACGTCAACCAATCCGCCTCTCAAACAACTTTGTGGTCTTGCTTTGTCGAGGTCGGCAGTGTATTTTTTTTCTGCCTACATTTGCTGATATTTTCTGTGAGAGAGTGGAAGACGTCGCTTAGAACTACATTGAGAGTGTGTAGTATTTATTTTACAGCATTTGATTGTCAGCACAAAATGTACCCACAACCACCTGTCCTAAACATGCATGAAAGCTCCTTTTGAATTAATGTGAGTGTTACTACAAACGCATGCAGCTGGCTAAATTCAGATGAAAATTTTTGGTTTAACTTTACATTCAACTGCCTTCCCCAGGATACTATTGCAATCGTCATAGTCAGTAATGGTGGCGACAGTCTGTCTCGACACGATCTTAGGCAACACTATTGGTCTTTTTCGCTTCAAGCGCAGTCACACTATCTTCAGATTTTCAGACATTAAGCCCTAATAACCAGGCGCTTCCTCTCCTGTTTTCTGATCGGAGGAAACTCCTGGAACCTCCGGCAAAGTCGTCTTTATGACGGTTCAGTGGCCGTCCTTCGCCCCCTCCTCCCACACCAAGTTCCGTCTGTAACCAGGGGCTGCGCAGTTTGCACTATGAACTGGAGTGACCAGGGAATGCAGCAGTCAGGCGCTGCTCCTTGGTCAAGTAAGCGTAATGTGCTGCCCCCATGCACATGCACATGTGAGCAATGCTTTTCGGATGGGAGGTATTTCTATTTTGAGTTAGGGTGCTCTATAACGATTACACTAAATTGTTAGCAACAGTATGTGGGACTCTAGCGAGTGACGAATTTAGTATCATTTTATGTAAATCCAGATGGAGCCGACTCGGCCTTAATCGGTCAAGATTCACTAAATGCATTATTTACCTCCAGTTAACTTCCATGATTCTTTACACTGTGAGTTACGAGCTGCCTCTGACGATTCAGTCTCTAATGAAGAGCGGCGAACTTTGCTTAAGATTACTCTGAGAATTTGTTATTTTGCGTGTGAGTGTGAGTAATTGTGTACTCGTGCTGCGCTCCTTGCTAACAAACGATCGTTAGTAGGTTATTACCGTTTGCTTGCATGGGACCATAAGATTACTATTTGTATTTTTCCTGTCCCATGTGTCCCATGTAAATGCAGTTTCAGGAGTACGCTCCATCTGTTCATTGTGCACTTAATTATTTCGTAAAAATTCCCCACAATCTGTATACAAACACGCCTTCCATCCTCCCGTAATCTCTAACCTCATATAACGTATGACAGAAAATTTTTTGATATGTTTAGTAAAGTCAGACTCTGATCGGTCATCCAGAGATTCACTAATTAAGTCTCTGTTGCAAAGTTTTCTCGTTAGGATGCAAACTAGGGCTAATAATTAACATTCATGGAGCTTCAGACGATTTGGCACCCGGGACCAGGTAGGAGGACATAATCAATTTACTAAAATATAGCCTTTTACTTTGACGATTGTCTAGAAGCTGGCTTCACTTTCTTCTTACCGAGTTACGAGGGTGACCGGAGGTCCACTTTCTACGAAGAATATATGAAGATGGTATCTGTTCTTTGAGACATAGAATCTTCATATAGTTAAGGCTAACCGGCCGTTCACCTCCTTCTGTGCGGATGACACTCACTGCCCGAACTCCTCCACTACTCGGTAAGACAGTCTGCCGCGAGTAATGAGTGTACTAGGCAGGGGCACTACGAATGTGGTGTGTGGACATTGTTGGGAATGTGGATCTCACGGGGAGCGTGCCAGGGATAAACCGCTGCAGTCGCACTGCCCTCTGTACCCCCGGTCAGATGGACAGAGCGTCTGCCACATAAGCTGGAGATCCCGGGTTCGATTCCCGGTCGGAGCATACATTTTCAACTGTTCCCGTCGATGTACATCAACGCCTTTCGGCAGGTTAGGGTCTTGATTCAATTGTCATTTGATTCTACGAAGAACGTTTACTGACGCTGGGGTTCTGAAAGTCTGAAAAATCGTTAACTACGAAATGAAATAAGTATATTCACTTTTGAATGTTTGCATTGTAACTCTCCAAACGTAAGAATAACGTAACGTAAAATTCGTTCGGTTCCGTAAGCTATGAATTCCAACCGCAAAGTCTGCATCAGAAAGACGACTTACGTCCATTACTCCACACAAATTCCCGCCAAGCTTCTATGGACAGAGTACAAGATAACGCTTGAAGCAAAGAGTTTTACGTCGTTGTCAAAGACATAAAACATGGTAACTATTTAACAAAACTTAGTAGATTTAAATTTACAGAATCTTATGTTAATTAACCAAAATTCATTTTAATCACATAAGATATACAAAGAGTTATGCATGAAATAACGAATTTTACTAGGTACAGACATAGGAATTTTTTTTTAGTTCTATAACGAAATTACCTATTCCCCGTCGGTATCGAAGAATTCAGAACAGCAGCAAAACGAAAGGACTGGATCCATCGTCGAGATATTTCACATAAAATGTAATCAGCAACTCGGATACATTCCCGAAAGCACATCCTTACCTACTTTTCATACTGCTACGAGATGCTCTCCATGCAGTGTTCCATAGCTGTGGCATCGCTTGCTAGCGTGCTGCGGGTCGTCTGTTCAAACCCAGACACCAGCAAACATTTGGTAATCAGTATTTATCATTTCTGGAAGCTACTCGACAGTTTTTGTGCTTGTGATATTTGTATGTTCTTGAACATTCGACATATGTGTAACAAGCTGCACTGTCCACCTAGGAGCTCACTTCCATCTGTACGTTGATGCTTTGTGTTACTCATCATTGACGAACTTGATTTCTGAGTTGGACTTGATTCTAGTTACGATGTGACATTGTTTGGTGGAGACACCGGATATTTCAAAACATCCACACCGCCGTGGTTACAATTAGGCATCGTAAATCCCGTTAGTACGCTGCTTCCAGGATTCGGCGAGGCCGAACAACGACAAGTGTCGGTTTGCCGGCCAGCCTGGTTGTGCTGGAATAATTCTGGGGTTCGTTAGGGAGGGCATCCGGCCACTGTGTACTACCAACACTGCCAAATCCAAAATACATTTTGACACCAGGGTGGGGATACAGGAAAACAAGAAATTCCGTCGCCGACATGGATAGCTACCTAAACACAAGCAGTACGTCGTTCCCAAGGTCAGTGTATGCAGGAAGCCAATGTACCACAAAACAGCGGAAAATAAGCTTTACATCATATATATACACTCCTGGAAATTGAAATAAGAACACCGTGAATTCATTGTCCCAGGAAGGGGAAACTTTATTGACACATTCCTGGGGTCAGATACATCACATGATCACACTGACAGAACCACAGGCACATAGACACAGGCAACAGAGCATGCACAATGTCGGCACTAGTACAGTGTACATCCACCTTTCGCAGCAATGCAGGCTGCTATTCTCCCATGGAGACGATCGTAGAGATGCTGGATGTAGTCCTGTGGAACGGCTTGCCATGTCATTTCCACCTGGCGCCTCAGTTGGACCAGCGTTCGTGCTGGACGTGCAGACCGCGTGAGACGACGCTTCATCCAGTCCCAAACATGCTCAATGGGGGACAGATCCGGAGATCTTGCTGGCCAGGGTAGTTGACTTACACCTTCTAGAGCACGTTGGGTGGCACGGGATACATGCGGACGTGCATTGTCCTGTTGGAACAGCAAGTTCCCTTGCCGGTCTAGGAATGGTAGAACGATGGGTTCGATGACGGTTTGGATGTACCGTGCACTATTCAGTGTCCCCTCGACGATCACCAGTGGTGTACGGCCAGTGTAGGAGATCGCTCCCCACACCATGATGCCGGGTGTTGGCCCTGTGTGCCTCGGTCGTATGCAGTCCTGATTGTGGCGCTCACCTGCACGGCGCCAAACACGCATACGACCATCATTGGCACCAAGGCAGAAGCGACTCTCATCGCTGAAGACGACACGTCTCCATTCGTCCCTCCATTCACGCCTGGCGCGACACCACTGGAGGCGGGCTGCACGATGTTGGGGCGTGAGCGGAAGACGGCCTAACGGTGTGCGGGACCGTAGCCCAGCTTCATGGAGACGGTTGCGAATGGTCCTCGCCGATACCCCAGGAGCAACAGTGTCCCTAATTTGCTGGGAAGTGGCGGTGCGGTCCCCTACGGCACTGCGCAGGATCCTACGGTCTTGGCGTGCATCCGTGCGTCGCTGCGGTCCGGTCCCAGGTCGACGGGCACGTGCACCTTCCGCCGACCACTGGCGACAACATCGATGTACTGTGGAGACCTCACGCCCCACGTGTTGAGCAATTCGGCGGTACGTCCACCCGGCCTCCCGCATGCCCACTATACGCCCTCGTTCAAAGTCCGTCAACTGCACATACGGTTCACGTCCACGCTGTCGCGGCATGCTACCAGTGTTAAAGACTGCGATGGAGCTCCGTATGCCACGGCAAACTGGCTGACACTGACGGCGGCGGTGCACAAATGCTGCGCAGCTAGCGCCATTCGACGGCCAACACCGCGGTTCCTGGTGTGTCCGCTGTGCCGTGCGTGTGATCATTGCTTGTACAGCCCTCTCGCAGTGTCCGGAGCAAGTATGGTGGGTCTGACACACCGGTGTCAATGTGTTCTTTTTTCCATTTCCAGGAGTGTATCATAGTCTCTTGCGGTGTTGCTCAGGATCCGACGAAATGGCTGAAAGCATTCGGCCGTGTTGCCAAATACAACAGCAGGGACGATACGATGTATATGGTAGACATGTCAGTTTACCTGGACGGAGCAGCCAGCAGTGGATGGATAAAAATGAAGAGAAGCTCATTAGCAGGGCTAAATTGCAGATCTTCCGGAAAAAAGCATTTGGCGGCAGTTCTCTTAGCTTAAGAACAATTGAACAGAACCATATCTCATGGGGGAAATATCTTAGTGTTACCCGCACAATATTTGGCCCTATGCCACACAGTGAATCCGAATGTAACATTGCCGGCTGACAAAATATCACACTTGGTAAAACTAGTCGCAGAATGCATGTACCAAGCTCTCTTGGTAAAGGATGTCTGAACAGCCGAGGATATTTCAGCTGGCGTCAGCCCATAAAAGAGAGAAGGAAGAAAGAAGTATGACCGACTTCCGAATGTCGTCCCTACAGCAGTTGTGGAAGTCAACCACGACCTCGCTTTTGTCATACACCACGTAGTAAACCAATACAGCATTTCGTGGCAGCCGTAACTTTCGGATCAAGTAAGAAAGGGCCGACATTTACGAATTTCGACCTGTTATGTCTGGAGATAAGGGATATTGGAGAAGAGGCGTACCCAGGTTTATTCTTGGTGAGAAGAAAACATCAACTGGCCCCTTTCACTGGTGCTGTTGTTCACATAAAAAGCGCCGTTACCTGTTTCGAACCAACAGCTTCATTACCAGACGACTGTTGACGTTGACATACAAATTTGTTCTTGTTTACAGTAGTTTTCACTTTTTATTCGCTCTTCCTTCAGGTGCTTGTGCCCTAAAACCATATCATGACGCGAGAAACGGCTTAGTTAACTGTAGTTGTAGATAACGACTATTGAAAACAATGTAAACAAATAATTAAAACTACACTGATACTATCTCGCCATATCGAAAGGAAAGACCCAAATGTGGTTGAAGACGCGGAGTAGATGCCAGCCTGTAAGTAGCATTCAGATATTGTATCATCTGATTATGAATTCAGTCCGGTCTGGGGCAGTATCTTGAGAGAATGGAAGAGCCTGAAGCAGTTCGCTGTCAGCGAAGAGTACTTTACATAATTCGGATTGGCGGGGGAGGAGGGGGGGGCATACAGGTGGTATCATCAATTTGTTGTTTCTGCGTTACAGCGATACACGGGTAAGAAGAGGATGCTGACAACGTCGCAAAGTGTTGTCGCAAGTTGTTCAGCAAGAACTGACGCATCTGTACAAAGTCCATCCTAAAAGACGAGACCCGGAACACTTGTTGATCTTTGGCAGCCCAGAAACTTGGCTCAAACCTTCGAGGAAGAAGCATACGTCCCCAAGGAAGCGACGTATCGCTCCCAACATTCCTTCTTGCTGCGATTAATTGAACAGCGAGCCTTGGGGCAGAGTCGCTTAAACGTAAGGCGGGTGGCTGTGTAGAGCGCAGCTTCAGACGATGCAGGGTCGTACGACGATTCTGAACAGCTGTTGCAATGTCTTTGTCCCACCATGCAACTGGTCGATGACGGAGCATGCGTGCAGGAAGAGGAACAGTAGTTCCAGCTGCGTAAGTACTTGAGTCGGAGATGTGTCCGACAATCTCGTCGTTGCTGTCTAACAGAGGGGAGGTGAAGTTGGTTCAAAGGTTTCAAATGGCTCTGAGCACTATGGGACTTAACGTCTGACGTCATCAGTCCTCTAGAACTTAGAACTACTTAAACCTACCTAACCTATGGACATCACACACATCCACGCTTTAGGCAGGTTTCGAACCTGCGACCGTAGCTGTCGCGCTGCTCCAGACTGAAGCGCTTAGAACCACTCGACCGGCCACGACGGCCGGATCGGTGAATGTGATCGCAGAAATTCATAACTGCCAGGTGGCTCTTAGAAGAGCCGATCGAGATAACTGATCCATCAGGTGGTGAAAGATCAGCTGTTGCAAAGATCATCGTGGAGGAACTACGAGATTGGAAGAAGATATCGTAAGATCTATAGCTAAAAAAGTGCCATGAGCTGCACTTAAGTGCGTAGGAGTACTATCGGTCGTTCAGAAGACCCCCACAATGAAGTGTAACCTTCCCGCTGTCGGATGTTACGCTTTGAAATCTCCAAGTGGGCGGAGAAGGTAGAGCTTATGCATTTAGGTAGTCATGTCAAGGGAAGTGAGCGCCCTGCCTGGAGGTAAATAAACGCTACAAATGGTGATTGACTGGATAGTTTATACTCGCACCACTATTGCTCCGAACGTGGTTCGGTGGGGAGTGATCAGCACACAGACCCCCCAGTTGTCTATCCGGTGCTAGTACGATTCCGACAGAATGCATGGTAACGGCGAAGCTGTGGGGAATGTTCGTGGAGGGCGATTCAGACTGCAGAGTAAGAGGAAATTAGTTGTTGCAGTTTCGGCATGTGAGAGTAGTATCCATTACAGTTTCACTGGATTATGATGTTGAGTCTGTCTTGTTTAGCCGTGAGGGTGCCAGCAGGAAGTCGGATCGTGTCCCAGGACCACTGTCTGCCACCGATGTGGGCGGCACCATATCAATGAAGATTATCTCAAATACGACGACGTGGGTGGATCTGGCGCTTCTGGGGTAGGGAAAGGAAACGAACAGTGCGTATTTGTGTACGTCTGTTTAGTGCCACTGCTTAAGTGCGTAGGACGTGCAAATAGAAAGAGGAAGAGCTGCAGTGAGAGAAAGTGTATGCGTGCGTGCGAGCGCGCGCCTCCTGGTATGTGTGTGTTTTTTTTGTGTGCAAGGATCTGTAAACGTACAGGTGTACGGGGCTGTTCATGCTGGCGAGGATGTGCATATCTGAAGGAAGTCTGTCCCGTGAAAGAGTTAGTTACAAGTTAATAAGCTCGTTGAACTCAGTAGATGAGTATATAGGAATGCAGCGAGGTCGGCCTGTGAGGATCTCAGCCAGTCATGGCGAACATGACGTTAATTTCGAAGCCGGTACAAAGTCCGAATAAAAAGGGTGTTGGAGATAATTAACGTCTTTTCTAGCTGTAATCCAGTTCCAGAGAGAGAGGGTCCAACCTGGAACCGAAGTTTTACATGGAGGCCAGTACCTAAAACGTGATTTCCCACCCACGCTCCTTATTGGTTACAGAGAACAAGTCTATAGTGAGCTTGTTGTCAGCAGAGCAAGTGCAGTAGAAACAAACAATCCTTGCTGAACGGAAGATCCTAATCGTCGCGTAGGTCACAGCAAAGTGTGCCACATACCAGCAATGCGCCTGATGTATCGGCAACCCTTCGGACGGAGTGGTATCGCATACATACATAGCTCTAAGGCGTCGGCTCCAGGATTTCGGGTCACCGGCGACAGTCATATCGAACGTGGTAGACGGCGGGGCTAGCGCGGCAAGAGGTCCTTCTCGCTGGGGATCTACTTCCCTCCGCCGATTCACGTGCGTGGGAACAGATCCACAGGTGTACCTCCGCGCACCGGCTATTTATAGCGGCGCAGATCCACTCATCGGCAGTTCGACGCTGTGGGCCAACTCAATTGCCGGCTAATCCTAGCCCTCCAATACGAGCTCGGTAGGAGCCACCCCACAACAGCGGGACTTCGAACCTCTTCAACATCGCCCTGCAGAAGTATCTTCGGCCAGCTTCTGTTGAGTAAACTCTACTTCTCTGGCGTGGGAAACTTCTTTGGATTAGTCTCTACGACCCGTCGTCGTAATCCACTTTGTTCTTGAAGCGCAAGAACTCTGAGAGAGTTCTGTAATAATTTTTGTCAGAAGCTATTGTTTTGTCAGTAGACCTTTCTCTTGTTGATCTGGAAAGTGTTGTCTCTTAAGCGTCTCAATAAGTGATATATGGGAAAGTCTACTCGGACATTCTGGAGAACATTAGAATGAAAAAAATAAAATAATGAAATTGAACTTTCGAAATACCTACTAGGGCTGTACATAAAATATCGACATATCGATACTTCCCCAGGAAATACCGACGTATAGCGGACATGTTCTGATACGATATATCGAAATGTCTATATCAAAATGGACATATCGAGTGCTAGTATTTTTATTTTGTATTGTATTGGTATCGCAGTTTTTGGTAAATAGTTCAATTGTTGTAAAACAGTTTTACTTTCACTGTGTGCATGAGTCTTACTACTTTTTGAGCTGTCATCATGTAATGTCTTCTCTTTGGCTGTGTGAAGCAAGTAAAGGTGGCACAAATGGAGAAATTCGAATGCAGTAGGGGGGGGGGGGGGGTGGCGGTGTGAATGGAATAACAAGATTTGAGATACGAAGAGATAGCATACCAGTCACGTTAAAAAACAATTTTAACGCGTCTGGTGTGTTATTTCTTCACACTGACATTCTTAAAAGACAATTACTGAAAATGATGAACAAAAATCTAAATGACAAGATTGGTTTTAGCGGCGGGTGAAGATGTGTGAGGGGAAATACTGATGCAATCGGCACTCGGCGTTACCAACAAAAACCACAACGTTTAGCTTTACCGCGCAGTTTTCCTTCGTCAGGTGTGTTTTGACATGTAGCCAATGACAAATTAAGAAAGGGAGGAATGAGAGGTTAACGGGAATGAAATATTGCATGACAAATCATCGTGTACATAGCTGTTAGTTAACTAACATAACACTAGACGAAAAAAGTAGTGTAATACAAGCTTTTCATTTGCCCAAAATCCCATCATTCTTGAATGAAGTGTTCATTTTTGAATGAAGTGTTTTTCTTTCAATTGTTGCTATGAGGGGGAGCTGCTGCTAGTTTATGATGTAGAGTATATCTAATAATAAATCAGTACTTAAATGTGTTGTTGTTATTGTTGTGGTCTTCAGTCCGGAGACTGGTTCGATGCAGCTCTCCATGTTATTCTATCCTGTGCGAGCTCCTTCATCTCCCAGTACCTACTGCGACCAACATCCTTCTGAATCAGCTTAGTGTATCAATCTCTTGGTCACCATCTACGATTTTTACCCTCCACGCTGCCCTCCAATACTAAATTGGTGATGCCTTGCTGCCTCAGAACATGTCCTAAAAACCGATCGCTTCTTCTAGTCAAGTCGTGCCACAAATTCCTCTTCTTCCCAATTCTATTCAATACCTCCTTATTAGTTATGTGATCTACCCATCTAACCTTCAGCATTCTTCTGTAGCACCACATTTCGAAAGCTTCTATTCTCTTCTTGTCCAAACTATTTATCATCCATGTTTCACTTCCATACGTGGCTACACTCCATACAAATACTTTCAGTAACGACTTCCTGACACTTAAATCTATAGTCGATGTTAACAAATTTCTCTTCTTCACAAACGCTTTCCTTGCCATTGCCAGTCTACATTTTATATCTTGTCAACTTCGACCATCTTTATTTTGCCCCCCACCCAAATAGCAAAACTCCTTTACTACTTTACGTGCCACATTTCCTAATCTAGTTCCCTCAGCATCGCCCGACTTAATTCGACTACATTCCATTATCGTCGTTTTGCTTTTGTTGATGTTCATCTTATATCCTCCTTTCAAGACACTGTCCATTCCGTTCAACTGCTTTTCCAAGTTCTTTGCTGTCTCTGACAGAATTGGAATGTCATCGGCGAACCTCAAAGTTTTTATTTCTTCTCCATGGATTTTAATACCTACTCCGAATTTTTCTTTCGTTTCCTTCACTGCTTGCTCAATATACAGATTGAATAACATCGGGGATAGGCTACAACCCTGCCTCATTCCCTTCCCAACCACTGCTTCCGTTTCATATCCCTCGACTCTTATAACTGTCTTCTGGTTTCTGTACAAAATACACCACTCTAAAACCGGCAGTATATTTAGAATGTCAGACGATATTTTTAGAGGCCGATAACTCGATAATTTCTCCTCTGATATATCGATACCTTTTTCGATGTGTGTGTGTGTGTGTGTGTGTGTGTGTGTGTGTGTGTGTGTGTGCGTGTGCGTGCGCGCTGGAAACAGAGAGAGAGCCACTAACGTTCTTTTTTTAACTATCAATATACTGGATCCCCGATATTTTTAAAAATGTCAACAGTCCTAATACCTACCAGACTGGCTAGGCGACCAGCACGTAAGCTCTCGGAGAGACTAATAGGAAGAGGGAGACAAATAGAGAGACAAAAAGAATAAAAGTTGGAAAGAGAGGTGTGTGTGTGTGTGTGTGTGTGTGTGTGCGCGCGCGCGCTGGAGAGAGGCAGAGAGATGGTGAGAGAGGGGAACGTCCATCGACAGAGCTGCCCCAACCTGAAAAATAACAACGAACATTTTGTTTAGCTCGGGCTGCTAAAACCCACCAGTCGT
Organism: Schistocerca cancellata; assembly: GCF_023864275.1. Classification (NCBI taxonomy): domain Eukaryota; kingdom Metazoa; phylum Arthropoda; class Insecta; order Orthoptera; family Acrididae; genus Schistocerca; species Schistocerca cancellata. Next base: position 17,626,762 of record NC_064628.1, on the reverse strand, counting down.
CGCGAATGCCCCAATGTAATTTGGCAGCGGCGGCAAACGCTGACATTTGAGCAGCCAGAGTGGAGACGAGGCCTGGCGACGGGTATTGACAGGGCGGCCGCGCTAATCAGTAGTGCGGTGGCCGGCGTGGGGGTGGGGGTGGGGGAGTCGTGGTCATGGTGGGGGGAGCGGCGCCGACGGCCCGCTGTGTCCGCGGCTAACAAGTGGAGGCGGACTGCCGCTGATGCCGCCGTGCTGCCGCCAGATGGGCCCCTGTGGCGTTCTGCGGCGCAGAGTCTGCTGCACGTAGGGCTGGGGGCGGGGGCTACTGGCGGGGGCCGCTGCTGCAGCCACGGGGGCGCACACTCACACGCCACTGTACTTCCTCAGAACAGCAAGCCCGATGTTGCCATTTACATGCTGTGATGAGGTGGTTGAAGTTTTCATAGGCTATAGATACAGCAGAAATGAATCGCTTAGTAGGCAGTACAGCTGAAGAGCAGTGGACATCTCTAAAAAGGTCCATCACAGAAGTTGGGAAGGAAAACATAGGTACGAAGAAGGTAACTACGAAGAAACCATGGGTAACAGAAGAAATACTTCAATTGATCGATGAAAGTAAGAAGTACAAAAATCTTCGGGAAAACTCAGGAAAACAGAAATACAAAGTCGCTGAGGAATGAAATAAATAGGAAGTGCAGGGAAGCTAAGACGAAATGGCTGCAGGAAAAACGTGAAGACATTGAAAAAGATATGATTTTCACAAGGTACAGGAGTGCCAAAACAACCTTCGGTGACATTAAAAGCAAGGGTGATAACATTAAGAGTGCAACGGGAATTCCACTGTTAAATTCAGAGGAGAGCGCGGATAGGCGGAAAGAATACATTGAAAGCCTCTATGAGGGGGAAGATTTGTCTGATGGGATAGAAGAACAAACAGGAGTCGATTTAGAAGAGATAGGGTATCCAGTATTAGAATTTAAAAGAGCTTTTCAGGTCCTAAGGGCAGAAGGGATAGATAACATTCCATTAGAATTTCTAAAATCATTGCGGAAAGTGGCAACAAAACGACTATTCACATTGGTGTGTAGGATGTATGAGTCGGGTGACATACCATCTGACTTTCTTAAAAGCATCATCCACAGGATTCCTAAGACGTCAAGAGATGACAAGTGCGAGAATTATCGGACAGTCAGCTTAACAGCTCATGCATCCAAGTTCCTTTCAAGACTTATATACAGAGGAATGGAAAAGAAAATTGAGGATGTGCTAGATGACGATCAGTTTGGCTTTAGAAAAGGCAAAGGACGAGAGAGGCAATCTGACGTTGCGGTTAATAATGGAAGCAAGACAGATCAAGACACGCTCTTAGGATTTGTCGACGTGGAAAAAGTGTGCAAGATGTTCGAAATTCTGGAAAATGTAGGGGTAAGCTCTAGGCAGAGACGGGTCATAACAATATGTACAACAGCCAAGAGTGGACGACCAAGAACGAAGTGCTCGTATTAAAAAGGGCCTAAGACAAGGATGTAGCCTTTCGCCCCTACTGTGCAGACTGTACATCGAGAAAGCAATGATAGAAATGAAGGAAAGATTCAGGAATGGAATTAAAATTCAAGGTGAAAGGATATCAGTGATACGATTCGCTGATGACATGTCTATCCTGAGTGAGAGTGAAGAAGAATTACATGATCTTCTGACTAGAATGCACAGTCTAATGAATACAGAGTATGGACTGTGTATATTGAAGACTAAGGTAATGAGAAGCAGTAGGAATGACAATAGCAAGAAACTTAACATCAGGATTCATGATCAGGAAGTAGATGAAGTTAAGGAATTCTGCTACCTAGGCAGTGAAGTAACCAATGACGGATGGAGCAAGAAGGACATCAAAAACAGACTAGCAATGGCAAAAAGGGCATTCCTGGCCAAGAGAAATCTACTAAGCTCAAAAATCGGCATTAAATTGGACTAAGAAATTTCTGAGAATGTACGTCTAGAGTACAGCATTGTATGGTAGTGAAACATGAACTGTGGGAAAACTGCAACAGAAAAGAATCGAAGCATTTGAGATGTGGTGCTACAGACGAGTGTTGAAAATTAGGTGAACTGATAAAGTTAGAAATGCGGATGTTCAGAGCAGAATCGGAGAGGAAAAGATCATGTGGAAAACACTGATAAGTAGAAGGGACGGGATGATAGGACATCTGTTAAGACATGAGGGCATGACTTCCATCGAACTAGAGGGAGATGTAGAGGACAAAAATTATAGAGGAAGACAGAGATTGGAATACATGCCGTAAATAATTGAGGACGTAGGTTGCAAGTGCTACTGCAGCAAACCAGTCAGAAGACTGATAAAAAAGAGGTGGTGTGCTTGCACGCAGCTACTTCCAGGGTGAAGGAAAAATGCGATACTTTGATGTCGGCATGCGATTCCTCATCCAGGTTCACGACATAACTTTTCCTATCAAAATCAGATCGCGTTCATTTTGAAAACACATGTATGAAAGCGAGCAGCTGGCAATACTGTCACGTCGTGCAGCGCATCGCATCGGAATGTACAGAGGGAACGTGTGTCACCCCGTACGACCGTACCAGCCGTCGTAGCCCACTGAGAACAGTCACGTGGCTTATATATTCCCATTCAAACTACTTCATCGAGGATGGAGGTGAATTTGTAACTCATTTCAAACTACACTTACAGCAAGGGACAAAATTGTCAGAGATAACTGGAAAAAGGAAAAATTTGGCCCATACATACACTTTTTGTCGAGACAAAGAATGCTGTAAAAGGAAAACACCAAACAATTAATTTTCAGAGGAAGTTCCGAGTTTATGAGCAAGTATAGCTCACCTTCGTTATTACAAATACAGTCAGAACTTAATTTAATTTCTTCTAAAATGTCACTAATTAATTAATACCCTTAAGAAGGAGGTGGTTTTGGTTTCGAGAGGAAGTTAAAGTTTTTAGTTAAATTTAAAGAAGGATAGTTTAGTTACGCAAAATAAAAAATAAAAAGTAAAAAAATAAAAAGTAAAAAAATAAAAATAAAATTAAAGAAACTGGGTAGACTGCTGCGCCATGAACTCCACATCCCCCACAATGCTATGGTTCGGATTCTCGTCAGATTTCTCTTTTATTTTTTAGACGTCCGATCCCTAGTTGTCGTCGCTTATAAGCAGTTGCATCGTTGCCAAAGCCTATTTTTTAAAAAATAGCATTTCTATTGAACTTATTGGCGGGACTAGGTTTTTCTGGATACACTATTGTCCTGAATTGGCAGGAGGAATCGAATGTGGACGACCAAGTGTAGTATTTTCTCTTTACCTTGCATACAACCTGGTCAAAGCAATCTGCAATCTACGACGAAAATTATGGCAATACTGATTAAGAAAAATTTACAATAATATATTAGGAGGAACTGTACATCACATGACTGGAGTGCGTAGATGATGCAAGGCAATGTAGTAAAATATTCACTTGTGGAGATCTATCTTTCAACACTGATCTAGTCCGGAATCCATTTTTTCCTTTACTTTTTACTTCATTGCCTAGCTCCATATGGAGGTAGGGAGGCTTGCCAGCAGTTACAGATTTCAGTTCTCCATTAACATGATATTAAAATTTTAAAACGTAAAACTGAACATGACTGTTAACAGAAATAAATGTTTGACGTAGTAAAAAGACAGATCACCTGTTGCATAGGCTAAAATATAAAATGCTGGTTTGTTGATTTATTAAAATATTGACACAAATTAAATGGCAAATTAATGTTTCACAATGTGTGAAAGACAGATGGACAGTTGTATAAGTTAAAACGTAAGAAGCTGATGTGTCGACTGATTAAGATACAGGGTAGACGAATGAAATGATTAGTGGGCGCAGAATCCTTGAGATAAGGTTGTGATGGGAATGTAGCAGGCGGGGGCAGCGAGTAAGAAGATGTTTGTATGGGCGAGTGTTTGGAGGTGGGAATTTGGAGTGTGAAGAGGGTTGACAAGGGCTAGGGTGTGGGTGGAGAGAAGTGGAGAGAAAGGGTGCCCTGCCTGGGGTGGGTTCACTCAGATCTGTTAGGACGGGAGTACATCATATATCAGGGCGGACTTCATGGTCGGGTATGGGAAGGCGATGAATATTTCGTCAGTAGAGCACATGGAGGGTGTAGAGGTGTGGAGTTTGCCGAATGTGGTGGTAGAGGCGCGGCAGAGTACCTCTACCAGTGAGCAAGGGGGAAACTAGGAGGTAGCTAGTTTCGTTAACGAGTAACGTAGGGTTCTCCAATGCGTTAGAGACGGAAGAGTAGGGTGGGGAATTTTATAAACTGGTAAACAGTTCAGGTAGGACGATAAGAGAATCTGAAATCCTAGGAGGAGGGGGTGAAGGGCCTGGTGAAAGGAGGGAAGAGCCGAAGTTCAAATGGCAAATGCATAGCAGAGGATGGGCAGTAGTCTGGGATATAGTGAATGGAGACTTAGATAGCTTCTGGATGGTAGTTGTAGAGATTTCCTGACGCTATCTAGAGGAAAGGTGTTGATACTGTCGAACTAACTTACCGTGTGGAGCCAAGTTTCTGCTTATATCCGCGACTGGCGGATGTATATACACCTGGGAACTATTTGAGTCACGTAAGGCGAAAGCATAATATAGTCAGTGCTGTGTGTGCCTGTGTGGTGTCTGACCACAACTAAGTTGCGCTTCTCTTCAGGCTGGCGTTGCCATGTGACGCCCTCCATGTGTACGGCTGTGTGTTGTATCTTCTGGAGGACAGCACATGTTATGGACTGTTGAATGAAACTAGTCTACTCTTCGCAGTGTGCAGAAACAATACCAAAATGAATCTGATCAAGAAACGTCTACTGTGCAAGCTATCTAGTCTTTTCACCTGCCCAAATACTACTGTAACATCCCACATTGCAACTTCGTGGACGTGTAGTTGTGTATGCAAGGGTATCGAGAGAAAGGCTATCGGTTTCGAATACTGCCCAGAATGGTAAAGACAACTCTCTCACTTACGAGTATATTTTTCATTTGGAATTATTTATGAATAAAACGACGGAACGACTGGTTATCCTGGCCGAAGAACTTAGATGCTTGAAATGAACAATTTTGATACTATTCATTCGCCAATCCGACTGAAAGCACTTCACTGCAAAACAAGTTCGTTACAACAGCGGCGCGCGTAATCTACAACTGCATGTTCAAGTCGGTCACACAATTTTGTGCCGCGCCTGCAGAGGCAAATATTCCGCATAATTCCTGGATTTAGAATACCAGCATCACTCTGCTTGATATCTTTGACGGAACGCTCTTAATACAGTAGAACGCAGTTTGATTGCTAAAGCACTAATATAACGTTAAACACATCAATAGTATGCATATGTTGTAGCACACTAGCCATTACTCCACAAATTTGTTTATACATGAAACAGAAAGGAAACAAAATTTCAAACAAATGAAAATTGCAATGAAACTTTAACCATTGAAACAACGCTATAATATTGCACACCAATATAGCAACAAGACTTTATTTCAAAAATTTGAATTGGTTAATGCCAGTATTTAAATTAAATCAATTAGTTTCAAATAAAAGAATTTTGGGTTGAAGACCCGTTACTACACACACTACCTGTTACTTAACTTAGATTTCATATAGTCCTATTAGATTCTGTTTACGCTTATAATTCTCGGTAATGCAAATAGGAATCTTCGAACCAAAAACGTATCCCAGATAATAGCAATATAGGTCAAAAATGTAGATTACCGCACCCGGTATAGACTGATACAAAGTGCTTTATTAATGGAACACTGCTGTGGCCGAAGGAGTCACTGGCAGTCGCAATTTAAATTACTAACGACCCTAACCGTGTGTTACGGTTTTATGATGCTGGGATCTTGAGGAGATGTTGGTCGGTAGTGGCAACAGTCTCATAACAGCTCCACATGCTGCGTGTGGCAATTTGTAAGTAATATGCAGTGGCGTGAACTCTTGACTAAGTTTCCTTCTCTGCTTACTGCAGCCCACGAGTGTCACATTTGCAAGAAACTCTCATACTGTCAAACAGTAACTTGAAAATGTACGCGAGTCCAGTCTCTGTTACTTAAAATTGCTGCTAACGACACGTCCAGTGGCGCGAATTCCCTCCTCTGTGATAGACATTTTCTTGTACACATCAAGCTTCAAACTCACTCATTAGGGAGTGGTACCAGTCCTAGCATTCACAATGCTCCTTATCCTATTACATCTCAGTGATTACAATATTTCAAGAGTAAAAATATTATAAGCTTTGAAAACGGTGAACACTGCCCGATCAACAGAAGCATAGTCCGCCCCGGTAGCTGAGTGGTCCGCGTGACACACTGTCAATCCTAAGGGCCCGGGTTCGATTCCCGGCTGGGTCGCAAATTTTCTCCGCTCAGGGACTGGGTGTTGTGTTGTCCTAATCATCATCATTTCATCCCCATCGACGCGCAGGTCGCCGAAGTGGCGTCAAATTGAAAGACCTGCACCAGGCGAACGGTCTACCCGACGGTAGGCCCTAGCCACACGACATTTCCATTAACAGAAGCATAGACCTCATCGAAATGATTGAATTAGATATCACAATGCAACAATTGAAGAATAGAAAAGCAACATCGACAGACGGAATGAGGGTCGAGTAGTTTAAATACGGAGGCCTCTCACTGAAAGAAGGTATGCTGTGTCTCATTAACCTGTGCTGGACCGCGGCTAAGGTAACTCAGCTGTGGAATCTGGCTAATTTTCTTTCGCTGTTCGAGAAAGGTGACAGATGTGACCTACACGACTATAGGGAAATAAGTCTCGTTAACCCCTGTAGCATTATCTTAGGGCGCAGTCTATTATCTATCTCGCTTACAGTGTTATTAGAAGAACAAAGAAGTTTTTACAAAGGACGAGCCTGCACTAATGGTATTTTTAGTCTAAAACAGTTGGTAGAGAATTAAAGTAAGAGACGCACGTACTGTTTGCGGATTATGAAAAAAGCTTTTGACAAAGTCAGCGGGCACATTTTTTTGACAGATTATGGAAAAAAAGCTTCCCAGTGCAGCTTATTTACTCTGTAGAAGCACATTACAAGTGGACCAAAAACATGATGGAAGATAGAGGTAACGTGCTTCAAAGAGGAGGTGGGCGACAATGTTTAGGATCTACATAGGTGGGATAGTAAGAGCTTGGAAACAAAGTATTACCTACGGCATGAACATCAACAAGAAGAGCAATTTTAATACTTTTCTATATGCAGATTATCAAATAATAATTCAAGAAAGTGAAGATAACTTTCAAAGAGCCTTTTATTACCTTAATGTGATGGCCTCTAAATATAACACGAAAATCTCCGTGGAGGTTGTTACATTGAAGGGTAAACCGCCGAAAACCGCCTTGAAAATCTAACTTTATGACACTGTTATACTGGAACAAGTAACCCACTTCCAGTATTTCAGCTGTGACAGAGGACGAAATTTTGACGGCGAAATTGATAACAAATTCCTAAAATTTAGCGCAGTCTGTAGTGCAATTAGATGCATACAAAATGCCATGAATGAGACACATGAAGTTTTACAAAATCAAGGCAGTACCTATTATTCTGTATATCTAAAACAAAGGCAAAAGGATATGAACAGGATCGAGGCTGAGGGAATGAAATTCCTCCATAGCGTTAGTCGGTGCATCTGACAAGATCGCTTCAAAAATGAAGACAATAAAATAACAGGTTATTCAGTATACAAGAACATAAATCCAGACAGAGTGCATGAAAATGGACTTCAAAGACAAAATATTGACTACACATAGAGAGCAGCAAGACAGAAGAAGACCACGAAAGGGATGACTGGACCTTGTTGATCGGAACAGGTGAAATCATCCAATCCGTGAAGTGATAAGAACAAAAAGATGATGATGACGAAGCATTGATTTTTTATGTAGACGTCATAAAAGTCACAGGAAACGATTAATCTCTGAATATTACTTGATATTAAAAAAAAAAGAAAAAAAAGAAAAGGAAAGCGTAACTGACGCTGTGTTGGGGCATTACATTGGCTGATTGGGAATATTATTCTCAAATACGCTCATTTCGCATGATGATTTCTGGAAGCTGGCTGATGCCTAAATGATACTTACGTGTAAATTATTTCATACCTTAATAATGTATATAATAGCTGCCTCATACTGCGACGTAACTCTCTTTTAGTTCCGCGGTTTAATGCGGTGTTTTTCATTTTTCTTTATTTCTATATTCTTAAGTACTGTTTAGGTGTTTGATTGCACAGTTTTGTCTTTGATTCCATTCAATTTTTAGCTGTCTTAAAATCAATGAAAAATAAAAAAGCAGGTGTGAATCGCCTTCTCGTGAAAGATGAGCTGAGCTGAGCCGACGAAAAGAGGCGTGTATGCTTTGTAACACATTTCGTTAGTAAGCGATGGTTTTCAAAATACTTTGGTGTGGACTGTGTGAGTTCGTGCGGTTCTAGGCACTCCAGTCCGGAGCCGCGCTGCTGCTACGGTCGCAGGTTCGAATCCTGCCTCGGGCATGGATGTGTGTGATGTCCTTAGGTTAGTTAGGTTTAAGTAGTTCTAAGTTCTAGGGGACTGATGACCACAGAAGTTGAGTCCCATAGTGCTCAGAGCCATTTGAACCATTTTTGAACTGTGTGAGTTAATATTCATTCTATTATGCACAATGTTCATTCATTAATTTCATCTGCATGTTATTAGAAGAAGGACGGAGAAAGAGTTATGCTGAAACGAAAAACGGCTGTTGCGTTGTTTGCAACTCGCGTGATGAACGACGGAAACTGTATGATGAATCGTGAGTCTGTTCTCGGTAGTCAATCAGAATGCTCGTTCGTAATCTACTACGGATCGTTAATAAGGTCACCTGGTATTTACTTCTTTTGGGTTAGACTCTAAACTTAAAGTTGTAATTTTTGACAAAATGGAAAATGAAATAAGTCAGTAGGGTATTTCAGTGACGAACGTTTATATCTAGCTACACTATTACGGAAACCTATTCTGGTGTTAAGATTCGTTGGCTTCCAATTCACAATCAGATCGTCACATTATAACCGAGCCTAGCACCCGAGCTACGCTACAGCCATGAAATTTTTTTGCCACTCACATTCGTTGGCTTTGCCAGCTTACAGCCAGAGTGTCATTTCCCAACCTAACCTAAGCGTCGTGCTAAGCTAAAGATGTGAAAAATCAGTATTGGTAATAACGATATCAGTAAAAGTTATTTCGTGCTCTCCAAAAGCAATCAGTTCGTGTCTTCTGACGAAAGAAATCATTACATTCAGCGATTCAGATAGGGTTTTGCGTACTATCACCGACTGGCTACGCCCAATGTCAAAGAACTGCCAACATCAGCACGCAAGGGAAGACACACTGACACCGAAACAAAAGTGTGTTTCAGCCGTTTCTCGCGCCAGGTGCAGTCGCTTATACTGGAATACACAGACTCGAAAATGAACGAAGCAATCAGCCGCGTGTGCCATTTATACACATCCCTGCACAATACAATGATCTGAACGACCATACTGTGGGGCACAGACCAGTATTCATGCAGAGCATTTTTAACGAATATAAAATGAATTATTGCATTCTGGAACAATGAAATAAAATCGTTAATAGATAGCTTTACCACACATTTAGCTGGTTCCAATGCGACTGGTCCCGCCAAAGTCAGCGACCTAACCAGCATTACCCGTGCCGAACACTCGCTTCCAAGTTACAGATTGGTGAGTCTGTGGTCACAGGATGCAAGGTGCCGCAAACGCAACACAAAATTTAAAAAAAAGCAGCTCGTACGGCGACACGAATATCTTTCATATTTGAGAGACAAACAGAAAACAAGAAAAGGAGTGTTAGAATTTCATTTCCGTCTGTTATGGGGCTGTTTAGAGAATGATATTGGTTCCGGAACCGTTCCTAATGACAGAATAAATGCATTCTCGACCGGATATCATTCGGGGCATAAGGTCGTGGTCCGTCTGTAATGATGCGGTAGTGGAGGCAACAAACAGTTCGCCTCATTATACATGCAGCAGGTAACCACATATTGGAAGTTAAACTACAGACGAGTTGTTTCTCTGAGGAAAATCTGTGACATAGAATTTGGACAAATTATGAAGCGATGGTCGTGCAGACGACGTAAGTCACGAGGTACTGAGTGGCACATGACCTGAGAGTTACAGTCGTGACTCCTTTGCAATGTACCGGAAATTTTGACAGGGAGTAACCCATTTGTCTGCAGGGTGTACATATAGGATGCTTTTACAAAATAATGGGGCGGATACCTCACGTCAACTAAATATCAGATGTACTTAGTCAGAAATTCGTTCGTTTTGCTGGACATTTTGAACATTTATGTGCTCTTTTGGGTTCTACATTTTGTGAAACATTGTTTCATTAAAAAGAAAAAGAAAAAAACATTGTTCGGAGGCATGTTCACATGGACTCTTAGTATGTGATGTGAGGAAACCTCCATGAAAGTTTGCCTGCTGTACCCTGCATTGTCAGACTCACTGCTAGATGGAATGTAGCGCTATTAACTGAAGCGGCAATTGAAAATTTTGGCCAAGACTGGGAACCGAACCCAGATCTCCCGCTTACTCGTCACGTACGTTAGCCACTAAGCCACCTGGGCACAGATGTCCATACGACTGCTCGGACTAACCTGCCATGCCTCCCTCCTCGATCCAACCCCCCCTCCCCCCCTTACACACGAACAGAATTGCCGAGGTTGTCCATAGTCTGGAATAGCACCTCAGTGTCGAACATAAATGGGGATCCAGCCTGGAACACAGGTGCATGTACTTGTACATATGAAATCACACTGAAATGGGACGCCCCAGACTAAAGGAACAACTGCCCGCATCTCGTGGTCGTGCGGTAGCGTTCTCGCTTCCCACGCCCGGGTTCCCGGGTTCGATTCCCGGCGGGGTCAGGGATTTTCTCTGCCTCGTGATGGCTGGGTGTTGTGTGCTGTCCTTAGGTTACTTAGGTTTAAGTAGTTCTAAGTTCTAGGGGACTGATGACCATAGATGTTAAGTCCCATAGTACTCAGAGCCATTTAAAGGAACAACTAAACGCCCTGGGAAAGGTGCAGGCCATTTACCACAAGTCATTTGTTACTTCACAACAGTTCAGTAATCTTTTATTGCACAAATACCAAAAATATTAATAAAATACAAATGATAAAGCTGCTTGCAATGAATGTCATTAAGAAGGCACAACTAATGAGTGAAAATAATTAGCGCCAGCAACAGATTTAAAATGTTAACAGCAGATCAGATTTCAGCAGAAATTTAGATTAAATAATTAAGAAGAGGCATTCCGGCAGTTAGTCCATAATTTCTTCAGTTAAACCAATATATCATTAATTAGTTAATTTAAACGAATAAGATGCACCAATTTAGGAAGGGCTAACAAGCAGGTAGAACAAGCAAATATACACTGAAGCTGCAAAGGAATTCGTATAGGCCGGCATATTCAAATACAGAGACAGGTAAACAGGCAGAAGAAGGCGCTGTGGTCGGCAGCGCCTATATAAGACGACAAGTGTCTTGTGCAGTTGTTAGATCGGTTACTGCTGCAACAGTGGCAGCATTGCAAGATTTAAAAGAGTTTGAACGCGTTGTTAGTCGGCGCACGAGCGATGGAACACAGCATCTCCGAGACAGCGATGAAGTAGAGATTTTCCCGTACCACCATTTCACAAGTGTACCGTGAATTATCAGGAATCTGGTGAAACATAAAATCTCCGACATCGCTGCGGCCGGAAAGAGACCCTGCAAGAACGGGACGAACGACGACTGAAGAGAATCGTTCAACATGATAGAAGTGCAACCCTTCCGCAGACTGCTGAAGATTTCAATGCTAGGCTATCAAGAACTGTCAGCTTGCGAACGATTCAACGTAGCATCATCGATATGGGCTTTCAGAGACGAAGGTCTACTCGTGTACCCTTGATGACTGCGCGACACGAAGTTTTGCGCCTCGCCTCGGACAGTCAACACCGACAGTGGACTGTTGATGACTGGAAACATGGTGCCTGGTCGGACAAGTCTCGTTTCAAATTGTATCGAGTGGAAGGACGTGTACGCGTATGGAGATAACCTCATGAATCCATGGACCCTGCATATCAGCAGGGGATTGTTCAAGCTGATGGAGGCTCTGTAATGGTGTGGAGAGTGTGCAGGTGGAGTTATATGGGACCCCTGATAAACTAGATTCCAGCAGGTCAATGCGACACCCCACACATCCAGAATTGCTACAGAGTGGCCCCAGGAACGTTCTTCTGAGTTTAAACACTTCCGCAGGGCACCAAACTCCGCAGACATGAGCATTATTTAGCATATCTGGGACGCCTTGCAACGTGCTGCTCAGAAGAGATCCCTGCTCCGTCGTACTCGGACGGATTTATGGCTAGCCCTGCAGGATTAAAGGTGTCAGTTCCATACAGTACTACTTAAGACATTAGTCGATTCAATGCCACGTCGCGTTGCGGCCTTCTGCGTGCTTTCGAAGGCCCTACACGATTTTAAGGTGGTGTACCAGTTTATTTGGCTCTTCAGTGTATTTTAGGCAATGAGCACAGGAACGATTCTCAACAGAAATATCCAATATTTGATCAATCAGAGAAACTCCTTAGGCATAATAAAGATACTGACGGGGAAAAATAATAAAATACCATTTAATAAATTGAGAAGTGCGCCAATATTAAAACCATTACATATAATCCAATCTTGAAACAGGGAAAACACGACAGGGGCAGGTGCGGCCGGCCACGTCTGAGTAATATGGTTCAGTGTAATGGGCATTTCAGATTACATTAACGCGCGATTGCGACGAGACAGAAACTCAACTTACGAGGGATGCTGCAGTAAGCCAGCAGGCTGAAACGTCTCAGAGGCTACGATAAGGCGACAAGCGGAGCGCCGCTGGCGTACACGTACACAGCCGGCGAGGAGAGGCCACGCCTGGTGAACGCATCGCGGAATGGATGAGACACCGGGGCAGTGGCTCCAAACTCTACGAACAGCTCGGGAAGCCGAGATCAAACAAGCAGAAATATAGTTCAGTCATAATAATCATAGAACATACGAAAATGCTCAGATAAAGGTAAGACACTCAATGTGAGCGTGGCCCCAAGCTAACGTACGCATTACAACAAGAATATTACAATAAGAATTACTAAGAGAATTAACGGGTTAATCTTACAGGGTGTTACAAAAAGGTACGGTCAAACTTTCAGGAAACATTCCTCACACACAAATGAAGAAAATATGTTATATGGACATGTGTCCGGAAACGCTTAATTTCCATGTTAGAGCTCATTTTAGTTTCGTCAGTATGTACTGTACTTCCTCGATTCACCGCCAGTTGGCCCAATTGCAGGAAGGTAATGTTGACTTCGGTGGTTGTGTTGACACGCGACTCATTGCTCTACATTACTAGCATCGAGCACATCAGTACGTAGGATCAACAGGTTAGTGTTCATCACGAACGTGGTTTTGCAGTCAGTGCAATGTTTACAAATGCGGAGTTGGCAGATGCCATTTTGATGTATGGATTAGCACGGGGCAATAGCCGTGGCGCGGTACGTTTGTATCGAGACAGATTTCCAGAACGAAGGTGTCTCGACAGGAGGACGTTCAAAGCAATTGATCGGCGTCTTAGGGAGCACGGAACATACCAGCCTATGACTCGCGACTGGGGAAGACCTAGAACGACGAGGACACCTCCAATGGACGAGGCAATTCTTCGTGCAGTTGAACATAGCCCTAATGTCATCGTCACAGAAGTTGCTGCTGTACAAGGTAACGTTGACCACGTCACTGTGAAACGTCCCCTTTGAACAAATTATACACGACTGTGCTTAACCTGACACACAATATTATTTAGCGCAACGCAATCTGACTTTCAAAAATCCCTACAAAAGAATGGCCCTGACTAACATTAAACTACACCTTTCAAAAATCACTTACCTCACAAAAATCTTCATTACTTGAACTACTGCAATACAGCGAGCGCCACTACTGCCAGCTAAATAAAAGATTCAAACTACGGAAGGCACTAACTACTGATAGGGATAGTTAGCAAATGAAAGATTTTAATAGAGAACAAACACTGTATTTACCTTAATAATCATAATATATATGGCAGTTCAATTTCAAAACTTCCGCCATCTCTCTCCCCACATCCACCACTGCTGGCGGCTCACCCCCAACTGCGCAACGCTACGCGCTGTTCACATCCAGCTATAGCAGTTCATGACAACAATGGCAGACAACAATGCAAACTAGCCACATACTGCACACAGCACAGCCAGTGATTTTCATACAGAGCGCTACGTAACGTTGCCAATAAGAAAACATAAACAGCAAACTTACATAAAGAAAACATAAACAGCCTACTTACATAGAGAAAACATAAACAGCCTTTACATAAAGAAAACATAAACAGCCTACTTACATAGAGAAAACATAAACAGCCTACTTACATAGGTTTGCGTAATTGCTTATTTCATTTGATACCTGTTTTCCAGCTGTGTTGCAGCATTGCTTTTATAAAATAAAATGCATTTGCTAATGTGAACACTTTCTGTCAACAGATATATTAAATAATTATTTTATGATCCACATTCTTTAAAAAAGGAGCACTTGGAAAGGAAAGAACAATAAGAAGGAACTAGTAACAGTAACACATAATTTTCTTTTCAAGTACATGGTAATATTTCTTTTTACAATAAGTTGTTGTGCTGCACCACTTTAATTACATAGACATTAAGATGTGAATAGACATTTCCCTTATCTGCATTGTTGTTTTTACTGTAATATTTTTTCTGCTTGAGCTATGTCATGTTTAGGTATAAGTTGCTGCTGTTTGCCAGGCATAGTGCTGCTAAATTTAACTTTGTATTACTCCGTTAAGCATTTCTTGTTGTTGCACATTGGCTCATATTAGTTGTAATTTTGCATTTTATCTGTTAATTTAGATTTACTGCTGCTTGCTTTGCAAATTGGCATTTTTTGTCCTTGTGGTTTGTGTTAATTTGTTATGTGCTGCTGCATTGCCTCGTCCCTTAGTTTAGCATCTGAGCTCAGTAGATTTAAGTTAGCTTAAGATGGGGTAGACTATATAAGAAACTGACTATGATGAATTTATAAGAAATGCATTGAGAAGCTATCAGAAAATGGTCTGGCAAAAAAAAAAAAAAGGATACTGTACAGTGGAGAAAAACTATTTTTGACAGAGGATGTGAACAGAATACAGACAGCAGGCTTAGATAGGACTTTTTGGGAATAATGATGAACGAAGGGAGATCTCCATGCAAAATACTGCAGTAAAACAAACCCTGTCCTTTCCTTTTGTGTTATTCCGCTATGTGTTTGGGTACCCTTGTGTATTTGTGTTTTTCCTGTCTTTATGTGTTTAGCTGATGAGAGCTATGTTGTAGACATTTTCTAATATTCTGTTATTTAATTTGTAAAGATGTTTCGACATTATTTATACTGTTTGGTTGCTCACATGTGAAGCTGATGTTTCAAACGTTCTTCTGATCTTTTATGTATGTACTTATGTCATAATTTCTGTAACACTGATGTATATGTTTATTTCTATTCTTTTGTAAAGCCTGTATTACTACAAATGTTATCTGTATTGTTATGTTTTTAATGATGTATTTTGTACCTTTGTAATCGTATTCTTATGTTATAAAATTGTAATTGACAGCAGTTCATCAAGTAACTTGTAAGTTCCATTTCACTGCACACATTTCTGTTGGTCATAGTATACGGACAATATGTGAGAAGTAGGGACTGATAGTGTTTGCAAGTGTGTTAATAATTCAGCAAGGGACTGGATAACAGCATTGCTGGTTCTAAGGACAATTAGAAAAAAAGAACTTTGTGAGAGGACAAGTGGTGGTTTATGGACTTGCTATATTCTCCGCAAGACTCTTCGATGGTGATTGTGCACCTGCACAGTCGCAACAGATCGCTGCTGGCCATCTCTACAAGGACTGCTGTGGGTCTACACCTTTGATGGCCCACCAATACCATTATTTCTACAAGGACTGCAGTGGGTCTGCACCTCTGGTGGCCCACCAATACCACAATCTCTACCAGGACTGCAGTGGGTCTACTCTGTGATGACCTACCTACCAATATTCATCAACTTCGACTGACTCTGCTGTGGGTTTGCTCTGTTGTGGCCCATTACCTGTCACCATTTCAAGAGTCAGCACTGTCTTTCCGTTGGAAGGACAACACTACTTCTTCAAGACTGCATGGAAATCCACTACTTCTGTGTGCAATTTCTTATACTAATGAGACTTTGTGAAAAACAAAAACTGTAATTACTATTATGATGAATGATCAGGACTATCTTTATGGACTGTGAGAAAATTTTAGCTTTTGACCAACATTGTGTTAATAAGTGTGTGCATTTGATATCTTTGTTATTGTAATTATGAAAAATTTTTCAAATCTGTATTGGCCACTGCCCAAAAAAATTTGTAAAATTTTTTGTGGGGAGCATGGGGGCTATGTAAGTAGGCTGTTTATGTTTTCTCTATGTAAGTAGGCTGTTTATGTTTTCTCTATGTAAGTAGGCTGTTTATGTTTTCTTTATGTAAAGGCTGTTTATGTTTTCTCTATGTAAGTAGGCTGTTTATGTTTTCTTTACGTAAGTTTGCTGTTTATGTTTTCTTATTGGCAACGTTACGTAGCGCTCTGTATGAAAATCACTGGCTGTGCTGTGTGCAGTATGTGGCTAGTTTGCATTGTTGTCTGCCATTGTTGTCATGAACTGCTATAGCTGGATGTGAACAGCGCGTAGCGTTGCGCAGTTGGAGGTGAGCCGCCAGCAGTGGTGGATGTGGGGAGAGAGATGGCGGAAGTTTTGAAATTGAACTGCTATATATATTATGATTATTAAGGTAAATACAGTGTTTGTTCTCTATTAAAATCTTTCATTTGCTAACTATCCCTATCAGTAGTTAGTGACTTCCGTAGTTTGAATCTTTTATTTAGCTGGCAGTAGTGGCGCTCGCTGTATTGCAGTAGTTCGAGTAATGAAGATTTTTGTGAGGTAAGTGATTTTTGAAAGGTGTAGTTTAATGTTAGTCAGGGCCATTCTTTTGTAGGGATTTTTGAAAGTCAGATTGCGTTGTGCTAAATAATATTGTGTGTCAGGTTAAGCACAGTCGTGTATAATTTGTTCAAAGGGGACGTTTCAACTGTATGGAGAGTGGTACGGGAGAACTAGTTGTTTCCGTACCATGTACAGCGTGTGCAGGCACTATCAGCAGCTGATTGGCCTCCACGGGTACACGTCTGCGAATGGTTCATCCGACAATGTGTCAATCCTCATTTCAGTGCAAATGTTCTCTTTACGTATGAGGCTTCACTCCAACGTGATCAAATTGTAAATTTTCACAATCAACATGTGTGGGCTGACGAGAATCCGCACGCAACTGTGCAATCACGTCATCAACACAGATTTTCTGTGAACGTTTGGGCAGGCATTGTTGGTGATGTCTTGATTGGGCCCCTTGTTTTTCCACCTACGCTCAATGGAGCACGTTATCATGATTTCATACTGGATACTCTACCCGTGCTGCTAGAACATGTGCCTTTACAAGTACGACACAACATGTGGTTCATGCACGATGGAGGTGCTGCACATTTCAGTCTAAGTGTTCGTACGCTTCTCGACAACAGATTCGGTGACCGACGGATTGGTAGAGGCGGACCA
The DNA here is from genome assembly GCF_023864275.1 of Schistocerca cancellata. Taxonomy (NCBI): domain Eukaryota; kingdom Metazoa; phylum Arthropoda; class Insecta; order Orthoptera; family Acrididae; genus Schistocerca; species Schistocerca cancellata. The sequence goes on along the minus strand of NC_064628.1, from coordinate 17,609,003 downwards.
AGTGCTCGTATTGTGGACGGCTGTGATACAATACGCCATTCTCCAGGGCTGCATCAGCGCATCAGGGATTCCAAGCGACGGAGGGTGGATGCATGTATCTTCGCTAACGGAGGACATTTTGAACATTTCCTGTAACAAAGTGTTTGAAGTCACGCTGGTACGTTCTGTTGCTGTATGTTTCCATTACATGATTAATGTGATTTGAAGAGAAGTAATAAAATGAGCTCTAACATGGAAAGTAAGCGTTTCCGGACACATGTCCACATAACATATTTTCTTTCTTTGAGTGTGAGGAATGTTTCCTGAAAGTTTGGCCGTACCTTTTTGTAACACCCTGTATAATAAAATATAGCAACAAGTTAATGTAATAACCAAGAAATCACAAATGGTTCAAATGGCTCTGAGCACTATGGGACTCAACTGCTGAGGTCATTAGTCCCCTAGAACTTAGAACTAGTTAAACCTAACTAACCTAAGGACATCACAAACATCCATGCCCGAGGCAGGATTCGAACCTGCGACCGTAGCGGTCTTGCGGTTCCAGACTGCAGCGCCTTTAACCGCACGGCCACTTCGGCCGGCAAGAAATCACAGGGCTATTTAAACACATTAACCTAACTTACTTGAAAATAAAGGCAAATCTTGAGGGCTAACACTCAAATAACTACAATAGTAAATGTGTTTAGAAAAAAAAATGTAAAATTGTTTTTGAAAGGGGCAAAATCTCGTCAGGGTTATGGAACTTAATTACCCAAATGAGCCAATATTCACTGGGCCAATAGCGTACGCGTACCGCGGCCGTTGGCAATTTGATAGTCCTTATATCAACCAGGGAAGCGACAACTTCCAATACAAATAAAACTCAATTTCGATCTCAGTGGTCACTGATACACATGGCGGTCTAGAACGTATGACACAATTTCAGGCCCAAATGACAAGTTAAGCAGACACTGAACGAGTTGCAATTAAAAGAAACTTTAAAACACGCCAAATATGGCATTCAATTTCAAAACAGAGGCACAAGAAAGTAAACAGTGTGACGGAGATCCACAGGCAGTCAAGCGTAGCGGGAGCAACTTGAACACGGGAGCATATATGTCAATCAAATAACGAGTAACTTACCCTAAATGGGCAGAACAGACGGCACCAGCAGAGTCAACAATAATGCAATACCCAGATCAGGAACTATGTTTTCTTAATGCAGGTTAAACCGATTGCGTCGTCATTTAGGCCCAAGTATTGCCGACCAGCTGAACTCTACCGACCACCGGCCCCTTAGACAATCGTACGCTCGTGTTCTTCGTGAACATCTCACCGTACGTCACATGCGCCTCTCATCTCTCTCTCACTGACAGCGGCCGACTCCCTACCCATGTCGTCCACAACCCGCTCCAAGAAACTACAACTAAAGCGACAACTAAGAGGCTACCGAAACGCCACCCAGAGACTAGACAGAGACGGATCGCGCCAATAGGCGAAGATGTAAGAACACAGAACGAGCCGACACGGCTAAGACGCAATTTCAGGGACTTTACTGGTCTCATGCAGATATGGCTTTATGTATATAGACTGATGCGATGAGTGAGAGTTTGTACCAAGACCAGGAATCGAACCCAGGTGTGCTGGCTACTAGCAGTTGCCTTAGCCACTAAGCCACTTTGGTACAGCTGTTCACACAACTGCACGGATTACTACGGCACGCTTCCCTCCTCGTCTGTAAGGGTGAATTTAGAGTGGAGTCATATCGGGAATTTGTATCGACACTACATAAAACTTGTAGTGCTGTGAACCAGACTTCAAAAGAAGAAACTAGCTTCGATCATCACGCCCCACCTTTCACTCATCTCCAGGCTCTCCACATCCTGTCCCGGCATAATTTCAATCAGCTGCCCCTCCCACCCCATGAACATATCTTTGAAATGTACCCTTTCTTCCAACCATAGTCTACGCATTCTGTACAAAATATATGCTCCAACCACCCATTTCTTGCCCCGATGGCTTCCTATTAATTCAATCCATCGGTTACTTCCCACATAGACACTGTGCAGCGAATTTTCAGTTCGCACAGTGTCTGGTTTCCTTCCTCACCCTGCCTACCGCTTTAGCCCTGTTGCAACGCTAGCTGGTGGTTAGTGGATGCAGTAGGTGGCGCTTACTTTTGTTGCCGGGCCGCTCCGAGCATCGGTTAAAAGAGCGCGAGACGAGACAGCGTCAGATGCTTGCTGCACTTGGAACTCAGTATATCTCACGGAAACAAGCGCTGTGACCGCGGCCGTACAAGTTGCGACGAGTCGCCACGAGTCAGCGCGAGACGGCGGCTGTCACTAGCCGTTCACTCTGCGTTATTGTAAATGTCATGTGACTAGGGCCTCCCGTCTGGTAGACCGTTCGCCGGATGCAAGGATTTCGATTTGACGCCACTTCGGCTACTTGCGCGTCGATGGGGATGAAACGATAATGACTAAGGCAACGCAACACACAGTCCCTAAGCGGAGAAAATCTCCGACCCAGCCGCGAATCGGTCCCGGGCCCTTAGGATTGACATTCTGTCGCGCTGACCACTCAGCTGCCGGGGCGGACACGCTGCGATTTGCGGTGGCCAGTGAAGTCGCAGTCTGGACAGCTCAGGACCTGAAAGAGGTGGTTACGGTGGTCACTTACTGGAGACGACAAGCCAATTTTGTCAGAGTCAAGAGCGATAGTCTCGCAAAATTGGTAGTGTATTTTACGGACTATAAGAAGAAATTATTCCTTCGAAAAATTGCCTCCGAAGAGCAGTTGCGTTTTATACTCCAAATTAATATAAAAATGTCCAGTGTTTGATTTAAAATTCTCGCTAGTCTAAAAAATGGCCATATATTCTATGCCGCGTGAAACCTCTCTCTATCTGGCAACATTGGACTCATCTGGCAACAGTAGTGTACCGATGCGACGACCATGAGTTGCGGGGATTCACAAGCGTGCTAACGCCGCCACCACAGATCCAGAACACTGTCTAGCCTATGATCTGTCACTGAAGTCTACGGTACTGAAGAACTTGTAAGTGATTTGTGTTAACGCAACAGTACAATACTTTTTTTAATAGCTTGTTTCGTAAAGGAAAAAAAAAACAAAAGATACTCAAAACACGCGGGCTGTAAATTGAAAGCAACAGCATACGCAGAAGAACACGAAAACCGAGCTGCTGAGCGAAGTGTGGATCCACCACCAACAGAAACCGCTCGCGATTGGCGGGCTAGTGAAGAAGAAGTGAAAAAAGTGAGGGAGACTAAATGTGCAATTAGAGGACTGAATGCAAAAGGGCCAAAACTAGAAGATGACGTATTGAAATGGATTCAAGGACACCATCAAAATGGCATTGGAATTAACACAAAAATGATTCAAATAAACGCTAGTAAGTTAGCGCTGGAGTAGAACTTAACAGACTTTAAGAGCGGAGTTGGTTGCTGCTACAGGTTTTGAAGCGTTATCGACTTAGCATGCGAACCGAAACCAAAATGTCTCTGAAAATGCCACAAGAGTATGAATAGAAAATATTATGTCTCCATCGCTTTATTATTCAACATCAAAAGGAGGTCAGTGTGGTAGCAAAGAAAATAGCAAAAATCGACGAAACTTCTCTGACATTTGATGTGCCGTGTAACAGAATTGTTGACATGAAAGTTTCTAAAACTTCAACTATAAAAACACGTGGATACGAAAAAAATGCTCTACACTGTTGGGCTTCCATGCTGTGTTGACGGTACAATAATACATTAATTCCTTGAAAAATTAAGCTGATTCATATGTTATATTGCGTTTACTTAAACTTATGGCGTGTCTTTTTTTGGGTTCACAAACATTTCATTTTATCTATTATTACTTTTATGTCGTAATTTCATGTACTGACACTTTCCATGACCTTCGAGACTTGCTCCTCAATTTTGTCCTACGGAACTAGACGTGTAAAATGGAAAAAAAAGATCTTTTTCAGGCGCAAAACAGTGTCAAAACCTTCTTGATACCGCCAGGTGTTGTTATTCATGTACGTGACAAAGTTTGTATGGAAGAGGCTGGTATGAACTTAAGTATTAATGGCGTGTTCGACAGAGGGAAAGGTGCTTTATTGAAGAAGAGCTCTGTTCTTGTCCTGGATCAGTTAAGTAGTGATTTGAAAAGTTCTGCGAAAGAGAAACTGAGACACGAAAATACAGAGCTTGACGTTATTCTGGGAGGAGTTACTTCACAATTGCAGCCCCTTGATGTCTCGATAAATAAACTGTTTCGAGTCTATCTGAGAGAACAACAGAACTGATGGATGACGGGTGAAACACAACATGTACTCATGCCAAATGGAGCTTTGAAACGACAGTCACTCAAACAATTGTGTCAATGGATGAGTCTAGAGGGAGAGAAGCCATTATTGTTAAATCTTTCCAAATGTGCGGCATAAGTAACGCTCCCGATGGCGGTGAAGACCATCTTGTATAGGGAGAGGACAACGGTGACGACGACGAAGAAGAAGAAGAAGAAGAAGAAGAAGGTTCAGGTGACGATTTTTCTGGGACTTTAAAGATCAGTTCGCTTTTATAAAGCAAGAATTTTTTTAGTCTGGCTTTGCAATCTGATAATAAGAAGGAGAAAACGGTATTTAAAAAAGTGCTTCAATATTAAGATGCGCCTTATAGCCTTAGCGTCTTACAGTCCTTAAAATGCGGTACCTTGCGGTTTGGACTCTGTATGGCACAGCTGGAGTGTTTTACCGGCCGAAATGTCAGTGATTCCAGTGGAGGCGGAGAAAGAGGCTACTGCAAGAGAACATAAGAGTTCTTCGGCAGCTGACGGTGCACGCAGGTGATTTAGTGCTTCGACACGTTGCACTGTGCTGTGTACATGCTGTGGATTGGGCGTATTGGCTAGCTAGCATTATACGTGGAAGTCTACAGTTATCGTGTGACAGGAAATGGTTGTTAATTGATGGCATGCTCGGCGTGCCGGTGTGCCTCTGTGAACAAAAGCTATTTTATCTGTGAATTAGACACCGTGAACGTGATTGCTTGTATTACACAGAAAATGGTTTTGTTTTAACTACGCCTTGCGCGTAACATTTGTTAACACAATTTATACTAAAAAAACCAGCTTGTTATTTGTTCTATGTTAGTGATCAGTTTGTAAGTGTTTGTGTGTCGGAGTTAATTGAGATACACGGTTTAAACAAAAATGTGCAAACATTGTGAGAAATGCATACTCGAACGCGCTGTTGTAGCTGACCATTAACGGAACTTGCGGAGTGCCATCAGTACGTCAGTTGTGGTCAGAACAGAGTCGTGTGTAATTGTGAGTGTGTTTCGTCCGAACTAAGTGAATCTGAACATCAGCGAATTGTTGTTCCTCGTTTGGCGCCTGCTTCCGTAACCGAGGTAGCCGTCCCTGTGGGCATTTCAGCAGACACCGTACCGAAGATTCATATTGCAGAAGAAAACTGAAAAAACAACGTCCTCTAAGTTTCAACGAGATGAGAATGTATGTTGAGTGATGGTACGGACGATCATTCAAGAGTACACTGATGAAAAATAAGACGACGACGTGTGCATAAGTCGCTGCAGAGCTGACAGTAGCACGCACTAGTCCTGTCAGCGACAAAAGAACAAGAAAGGAGCTCCTTAAACGGGGAATTACAGGGGGAGCCGGAATTCCAATCAGTGATGTAAGTTCACGTAAGAGGAAAACCTGCTGCCGAAGACACAAAACCTGGACTAAGGAGAAACGCAAGTACGTCATTTGATTGTGTGAGTCTTACTTCACACTGTTTCAGAATTCTGGATGAGTTTACGTCCAAAGAGTGAAACGGCTCAATGATGATTTGGGCAGCCATATCGTGGAATTCCACGGGTTCCATTATTACTCTGAAAGACAGCATTAATGCCAAAGATTATGTGACGATTTTCAGTGATAAGATCCATCCTGTGTATCAGTTCTCGTTCTCGACCACAGGGCCCCTGTTCCCTCAGATCACATCGTCCAGGAGTGGTTTTTAAGTGCCGGAGGTTAACTGTCGTATCTCCACTGCCACCACAGACACCAGATCTCAATATCATTAAGCCTTTTTGGTCTACTTTGCAGAGAATGTTGCGTAATCGCTATTCACCTCCACGAGCGTAACATAAATATGGCACTATTTTGCGAGAAGAACCGTGCAAGATTTCGTTGAATACTATACACGACCTACATTGACACATTCTGGGGCGTCTGGAAGTTAGTTTTCTACACCGTGTTGGTCATGGTAATGTGTTTTTTTGCTGTTTCAATATTTTTGTGAACCTCCCCCTCCCCGCATATGTGTAGGCAGTTTGATATAACGTTGGTAGTAGCTTGGTGTTGTAGATACTTCGTGATGGTAGTAGTTGTAGACCAATGTAGTTACGCCCTATGCAGATGATTTTTAGTTAAGTCTGAGAGTTGGCTTAGTACCTTATGAATAATCAGACGTCATGTCCCCAGCGTATGCTGGGCGTGGTAGCCGCTCGGTCTAGGCGCCATGCCACGGTTAGCGCGGTTCCCCCCGTCGGAGGTTCGAATTCTCCCTCGGGCATGGATGCTTGTGTTGTTCTTAGCGTAAGTTGGTTTAAGTATGAGGACCATGTAATTGTTACTGTCGCTGCCCGGTTGTGGATTCCGAGGCAAAGGTTTGTCTGTAGGAGTGCTGCTCAGAAAGTAATGAGCGATCGGTCGGTGAAATGAAACCACAGGAAAAAATCCGGTATTGGGCGCTGTCTCTAGCATTTCACAGATAGCGTCCCGTCACTCTTCTCAGTTCTGAGCACAAAACATTCCTAGAAAATAATGTCACCCGCCATGTATGGATACCTGCCGAGAGATTTCACCTGATTTTATGCAACCCCACATAAGTATCAGTCACGCAGTTTCTTCTTCATGACACTTCTTAGGCCACACTATAGTGGCAATGAGGAACCGCCTGCAGCGTTTTCAATGGGTAGTGTTTTATCAACCACCATTTAGAGTGTACTTGGCCCAGTGTGATCTTAATCTCTGCCCAAATTAACCACTGTCTATGAAGACAACATTTTGGCACAGACAAGGAGCGGAAGTCCAGCACAGAAAACTGTTGGAAAGCAGCCGGCCTCGGTGTCCGAGCGGTTCTAGGCACTTCAGTCCGAAACCGCGCGACTGCTACGGTCGCAGGTTCGAATCCTGCCTCGGGTATGGATGTGTGTGCTGTCCTTACGTTAGTTAGGTTTAAGTAGTTCTAAGTTCTAGGGGACTGATGACCTCAGGTATAAGTCCCATAGTGCTCAGAGCCATTTGAACCATTTTGTTGGAAAGCAAAGGAGGGTGCCTCCTGTGACGAGGGTATTGGAAAGTCGGTGCAATGTTATGATAGCCGCGACTATGTAGAGACGTAGCTGTAAAGTGTAGCCACCTGTTGCAAATAAAACTGTTTTATCACTCTGGTTTTCATTAAATAGCGAATCGTTCCCTACTTTATGAAAGGCCTACATAGTACTGTTTATTGTATGCAAGATATTTTAGTGGTATTTTATTGTTTGAGCCGTGCTGAAGGAAGTGTATGGGGCTACGGAGTAATATCTGCTATACAGAAGTATTTTGTGTAACAAGTTATTTATTAAGCTAAGTGCCAAGTTTATACAAGCTGAATCACTTCACTTCACTCAACACTACATCATCCCCTCATCCGATCGGTCACGAAATGGAAACCACAATCAGAATCCGATACAGCTTTGCGTTGATGTGTTGGACAGTGTGTGTAGTATGCCCGCTGATCGCTTCACGTCTGTCTCTTCAGTTCTGGGCGCACAGTGGGCACGTAAAGGTGCCTACAAAACAGTGTCTCCCGCCAAGTACAAGTGCCCGTGAGAGATTTCGCCTGATGTGACGCAGCGCACACAGCATAGCTGTCCTGCATTTCCTTATTCATGACAGTTCCCGGCCGCACTCTACAGGAGAAATGAGGACGCCCCTGCAGCGTTTTCGATGGGAAGTGTTTGATCGCCTTCCATACAGCCCGGACTTTGCTTCCGCCGATTTTCATCTCTGCTGATATGAACCGCTGACTATGAAGTTAACGTTTTGGCACAGACAACGAACTGCAGATCAGCGCAGAGAATCTGCGAAAAGTGCAGGCGGCTGCCTTGTATGGCTAGGGTATTGGAAAGTTGGTACAACGCTATGACGTCTCAGACGGAGCGGAGACTATGTAGAGACGTTGCTGGGAGGTGTGGCTAACTGTTGCTAATAAAAGGCTTTCGATTTTCACTATGCTTACCATTTCATGAGCGATCGGACCTTACTTTCGGAATTCGCCTCGTACATTCCAGATGGATTTTCAGATGTGGCGAGTTGGTGGACCAGTACATCAACTGGAACTCGCCACTGTGTTCCTCGAACCACTCCATAACATTTGTCCTTGTGAAGTGTCCAATTTCTTTTTGAAAAGTGCCACTGCCGTTAGGAAACATGACTGTCACTAAGGGGTGTACGTGGTCTGCAACAAGTGTACGATGTTACTTGGCCATCATGGTGCCTTGCACGAGCTCCACTGGACCCATGGATGCTCACGTGAATATTCACAAAGCATAATGGAGCCACCTCCAGCGTGTCTCCGTCCCGCAGTACAGGTGTCGAGGAGCTGTTCTCCTGGAGGACGGCGGGTTCGCGGCCTCCCATCGGCGTGATGGAGAAGGTATCGGAATTCATCAGACCGTGCAACTCTCTGCCACTGCGCCAACGTCCAGTGCAGATGGTCACATCCGCACTTCAGTCGTAGTCCAATGTCGTGCTGTTAACATTGGCACATGGTTGGGTCACCGGCTGTCGGGGCCCATCGTTGATGCACTGTGTGTGCAGACACACTTATTTTTTGCCCAGCATTTAAGTCTGATGTTAGTTCCACAACAGTCATCCTCCTGCCCAGTTTTACTAGTCAGGCCAGCCTAAGACGTCCGCCAACTGTAACGTGGGGTGATTGCTCTATCACACGTCATCTCGACGTTTTTAACAATGTAATTTGCCTACAGCCGTGCAGTTGAGATGTTATATTGTTTTATTTTTACTACCAGTTTCGGCATTCCATTATGCCACCTTGAGGGGCCATATGCATCTCTCAAAAATGGGGCCTGAAGATAGCATAATGGAATGCCGAAACTGGTAGTAAAATTAAAATAAAATAAAATAACTGCACAGCTATTGGCGAGTTTCATTGTTAAATACTTGAACAGCCGCTGTCCCACGTCCACGATGGATTAGCAGACATCTCGACGCGGTTTCACCTTGGTTTCGCCACGTGTTGGAGACACTCACCATAGCACTCCTCGAACACTCGGCAATTCGTGCAGTTCCGAAATGCTCGTTCCCAAGCAATCACAATCTGCCCTTGGTAAAACTCAGATACATCGCACGCCTTCCACATTCTATACTATACGCATCGTGTGGGCGTCCAACAGTAATTCTTCTCCAGGGGACGCTGCTATCGCGTGGATGGGTTTATATCGATACTAGGTCGGGGGTCATAATGTTCTGGCTGATGAATGTTTCGCAGTTTACATGAAACTATCCAACCTAAGTCCGCAGCTCATGGTCTTGCAGGAGCGTTCTCGCTTCCCGCCCACAGAGTCCCGGGTTCGATTCCCGGCGGCTCAGGGATTTTTCCTGCTTCGAGATGACTGGGTGTTGTTGTGTTGTCTTCACCTCCGTTACGATCTTGCGTAGTTGGCGGTGCGGGTCTCCGGCACCCTTCCCTACGCTCCTCGGTGTATGGGACCTCATCACCATTAAAACCCAACGCCTGTGAATTAATCACGTTTCACTTACTTTACCTTTATATACTTTTAAGTAAACAACAGTCATGCATTAGGCTTTGGTCCTGTTCTAATTGGCCGACTGCTATATAAACGGTAGTACAAAGAGCGATCTATGATCTCTCGACATGTCACCAGCAAATCGTCAGTCCCTCCTGCCGTTACTTCCAGTGGATGAACCTTGGTGGTGCCGCTACTTCTTTATTCGAGCAGCTACTGATTTGGCCATAGTAGGTTGAGTGGATCCATATCCAGACCTCCTTGGCCTCCAGAATAATATGTGATGTACCGGGAAATGAAACCATGTCGTTCCGCAGTGAAGGCTGCGCCGCTGTCCATTGGACAACGGAGGCCGCCCTCGTAATTATTTTTATATATTCAGACTATAAATCACATAATGCAATGGCCGAAGAGCGGCAATTCGGCCTCTACCAGACTATTCACAACAAAGTGAGTGCAAACAAAGGTTAAAATTTTCAAAAAATGTCTTTCAGTTCGCATAAGTCTACGGTACCTTAAATTAAGCTCTGTACATGTAGTGCATTGTCAACTTACCTTGGAGTTCGACCTGGGCACGATATGCGCTCTCAGTTTTCTCATGAAGCAGCTCGTCCCCACATTCGAGCCTGTACTGACTTGGCACTTAACCTCCTCTGTCCTGAGCTTAGATTTTGTAAATGAAAAGTTTACATTGTTGTTCAATGCATTGTTTTGGGCAAAATAAGATACAAATACTGAAATTAGAAAATTGGTGTCATTCATAAAATTTTAAAACATGTTCAAAGCGAATACTATTTAAGTTAGAAAATATTTAAACGTGTGCAATATGTGGAAAATTCAATATTAAACGTCTCAAGGATGTGAAAACAAAGTCACTGGAATGTGAAAATATAAGCAGTTGCGAAATACAATCCCAGTGCTGCGTCGAAAACAATACATCTCTGTATTTTTGTGAATAAATAAACAATCATTTGATAATGTAGGGGCTATTACCAATTTACAGCTTGGTCCAAACGCATTCTAGTCCAAAATTACTAAAAACAAACAGAAATTACCTTTATTTTTCGAAGACGTGATGATATTGCGATGAACACATTTTTAAGCATCCCACTGGCAACATGCACAGACGGAAAACAAAGTAATGTAGGGAAAGCACATGGAGTAGACGGCTTGTTATAGTTAGGTATAGGAAGCTTGTGTTATTCTCTGAGTTAGAAAAAAAGTAAAATTTCGACGTAGTATATATGGTACATAGGGACTGAAGAGTTTAACCGAAGCTTCGCTGCACTCCGCTTAAGTTTTGATCAGCATTTGTGGATTAGTGGGCTTCGAGTCTAAGACGTCTTGGCGGGACTCACCTTTTACGTAACCAACGCATTTATCACAGCATGAAATGGATGTAAAAGTGATAATATTAAAGCATACACTTCAGCCCAGAGTCATAAATTCCTTCTTAAACAAATCGTCAGGCGATTGGTAAGCCATTCTCTCAGGAGTAATATTTCAGTGCATCATAGCCTCTGTGGAGATGTGAATGTGGAGTGGATGTAATGGTTAAGAGAAGAAGAAAATCAAAGTGTGCGTGAAAGAGGCTACATTAGAGGTAAGTGGTGCAGATGTGAATATCGGAAATGGGTTAATTGGGAATTAAAGAGGAGTGAGTGATGCAAATTCGTGTCTCAACATTGAGAAACTAATACGACAATCGACCGTTTTACTTGTAAAAAACATAGAACTACATGCATTCGACTGTTGGGTACAGCATCCAGAAATGTAATTAGTAAACTGAAGAGGAATACTACAAAGAAATGAGAAGAAAATATCGAAATAAGTATTGTGCATATGCATCAAAAATCGTATTTCTCTTGAGAGGAGAGGATAAGATTTTATGAGATATCAGAGCACAGTATAGCTTTTGGAACTATAAATACAAATATGAACACTGATTAACAGGCAGTAGTACTCTTGAGTTCGTGTGTATGTGTTTAATGGATGTGATATATATATGCTCCCGTGATATATATATGAGCCCGTTGTCAGAAATTTACAGGTATTGTAGGGCAAATATATTCGCAGAACATCTTCCATGATACGTGATCCACATTGAATATGGTGCTTTTAAACGTTTTGTGCAAAACAACTGGAGTTATGTCAACTTAGGTCTATAAGAAAACTGTAAGATCATTGCCTACGAAATGGAATGGTTCGAACCTGGACTTCCAGGTCAGTGATCGATTTTAATCTGCCAGAAAACTTCACAGTAGGGTTATCTTTGTGCAATCAAATATACGCTCTGGAATCACTGTGCCAGGCAAAAAATTTTTCTGAAGGATAAAGTACCTAACGATTAAGAAATGAAATCTCTCTTTGCATGGCGTAATATTATAGCCAGCCCGTGTAAATGCAGGTTTACTTGTTTTATAGTAATTATCTTGCAGAACATTAATAGTAACTACAGACTTTCCGCAGGCGATGCAGTTACCTATAAGGGACGATCTAAAAGTTTCCGTTTGAGGGCCTTGCTGCAGCTTGTATGCAACTTAGCTCGACTCCGACATTGGTGTATAAACACCGACAGGGTTAGGGTGCCATTCGTGTCTTTCCGACGTGTATGCGGTAAGTGAGGAACGACGTCAATACCAAACGTGTCCAAACAAGACCATCGTGCTGTTATTCTTTTCTTGGCTGCCGAACGACAGATGACAGTAGACGTACATCGGAGAATGAGGAATGTGTATGGGGCAGCATGTCTGCCGAAACCCACCCTTGTAGAATGGTACGCCAAGTTCCGTGCTGTCTCATAATAAATATCGTCCTCATATCGCAAATTTAGTAATGCAGAAGTTATGCCAACTCAGAGGGGAGACGCTAGAGCACCCTGACTTCTTCCCATGTGACTATTACGCGTTCAGTTAATTAAAAAAGGCCTCGAAGGGTCGACGATTGCTGTCGGACGAGGATGGGCGGCAGCCAGTTACGGACTTGTTCACGCAGCAGGACACGGTGTTTTGCCAGACGGCTATCTTCGGTGTGATGCATAGGTCGAATGATTCCTCGAATGCTCACGGCGATTTTCCCCGCTTGACGTACCGATTCTGGACAGTAGGGCTTAACATCTTGATCATCCTTAATATAATAAAGTACTGTCTTAAAGTTTCTGCGCAAATATTCAGTCAGATCTTGATAAGAATTAAAAGAGGCGCAAAGACTCGAAACAGGCTGCAAATGTTCAGAAAAGTAAAAATCTGCTCTTCACACATAAAAAAATGTAGTGTTCTATGACGACAATATCAACGAGCCACAATTGGAGTCCGTCGACCCATACAAATACCTGGGTGTAACTGTCTATAGGGATATGAAATGGAACGATCACATAGGTTCACTAGTAGCTAAAGTGGTGGCAGTGTTCGCCATATTGCTAGAATACTAGGGAAATGAAGTTAGTCTACAAAGCAGACTGCATACGTAACACTCTTGCGACCTGTCCTAGAATATCTATCGCATGTGTGGCTCCCTTATCAAATGGGAATAACGGGGCATATTGAACGGATACAAAGAAGGGCAGCACGAACTGTAAGAAGTTTCTTCTATCCATAGGCGAGTGTCACGAAGGTGTTAAAAGAACTGAACCGGCAGACTTGAAGATAGACGCAAACTATCCCTACCCACTTAAAAACAACTTTAAGTGACAAATATTGGAATATACTAGAATTATCTACGTATCGCTACCACAGTGGTCTCTAAGACTAATTACAACATGGACAAAGGCATTTAAGCAGTCATTAATCTCTGGATCTGTGTGTGAATGGAACGGGAGAAAGTCCTATTAACTGGTACAATGGAAAGTACCCTCAGCCATGCACCCCACAGTGGTTTGTAGAGTACACATGTAAATATACACGCGAGTATTTAGTAATATCGGTGATACTACCAGAACGGTTGTGCAAATGTAACTGAAACGAAGGGACCGTATTTAGCATCACATACATTGCTCAACAAAAGTTTGGACTACTGTTGAAAATGTAGGCCGGCCGAACTGGCCGAGCGGTTCTAGGCACTTCAGTCTGGAACCGTGCGACCGCTACGGTAACAGGTTCGAATCGTGCCTCGGGCATGGACGTGAGTCATGTCCTTAGGTTAGTTAGGCTTAGGTAGTTCTAAGTTCTAGGGGACTGATGACGTCAGATGTTAAGTCCCATAGTGCTCAGAGCCATTTGAAAATGTAGTCTATGATACTAGGACGTCGTGTATTATCCGATTAGAGATCATATACTGGTTCGCTCTGTGGCCGTTTCCCAGTCATGTAAACATACCGCTGTCGCACTGGCACACCTCGAGCAGTCAAGTATGGAGAACACTTTCATTCACTTTGTGTTCAGCTCTGCAGTAACACGCGACCTAGTGGCATATATTGCTTTGACAGGGTCAGGATAGTGGTGTTACTTTCAGCAGAAAAAAACACAGCAAGACGTTGCCGATCGATTACATCTCACTCAAAGAAATACGTCTCAGGGGTGGAGAAAGTACTGAGAGACGGCAAATGTGAGCGATGGAACGGGTGGCAGTCGTCCTCGTATGAGAACATCAATGCAGGATCGTTTCCTCCAACTGTCAGCTCGCAGGCGACCAACATCAATTGCCAGCAATTTTGGAAATTGCTTCTCCAGGGCAAAAGGAATTGGTATCTCACACGAAAAAGTTCGTAGAAAATTGCATCAGAGTGGTCTTCAGCCCATAACGGAAGCGACGCAATCCAAGGACCGGGGCATTTGCACTTCAACATTGGACCATTGCAGAATGAAAGCATGAAGTATAGTCAAGTTTGCTGACGAGACCAGGATTAGTTTGCGGCCGGACACTAGACGCGTTAGTATCTATAGAAGCGCTAGACGATACCAGTAAAGCCAATATATCCAGGAAGTCCATCTGATTGCAAGGGTACGTTTACTGTTTTGGGTTACAATAATGATGGGATGGCGGACCCCTCTAATTCCTATGCATGACAGTTTCGCTGGTCACGGATATCACTAATAGGCCCTACTGACGTGAAATAAGTAACACCTTCATTTTAGTCGGCGACAATGAAAGACCTCACCGTACTCTTGCATTGGCCAGGTAAGTCTCCAGATGTAACTGATCATGCATGGGACCTGTTGAAGGCGGCCATTGCACAGCCTGCGAATGCATCTGACAATCTTCAGGGTCTCCCTGAAGCAGCCATGGAGGACTGGGACCTCATACCTCAAGATAAACTTGATGTCCCCGTCCAGAACAGGCCTCGCAAAGAACTCATCAATGTCCAGGGAGGACTTAGTCACTACTAAAGACTGGTAATCATCATGATGAAATAAAGATGTTCACTATTGATGCTTTCAAGATGTGCACTTAGGGGAGAGTTTGTTTTGTTTTGTAATGATTTTTGTAGCTAATCATAATCGTTATTGTTTTCAGAACAATTATGTTTATTTCGTAAATAAGGTATTGTAGAAACCCCAGTGTGTGTACTAAATAGTTGTAGTAAATTCTATGGTGTTCCAAATTTTCGTTGAGCTGTATATTTAGTGACACGCTGATAGTAAAGTAGCAATGAGGGAAATAGTTTGGTACATACTAACTTTATTTGTGATGAGAAACCTAATAGTGCACTTAACAGATTCCGTCAAAAAGTGAGACTGCAAAAAAGAATTAGATGCCTGGATAATGAGCAGCGATGACGTGTAGAGGTCGCTGCGGTGTGGACAGAGCACGCCGGTACGGCGGCAATGCGCCTGCGAGCTGAAGCGGGGGGACACAGAGGGCAGCGCTGGCGGGCTGCGCGGGTGACAAGTGGACAGCGCCTGCATAAGCCGCGATACGGCTGTCACGGCACGTCCGCGTCGCTATCCGGCGGAGCTGCGTCCACGCAGCCGCTCTTCGTCGGACGGCAGCACTGCCACCAGCAGGGGGCAGTAAAACATCAGCAGGCGCCACAGTGGCTGCGTGACGTAATGAGGCGTGACTCCAAGACAGAATGCACTGCGTTCCGAAGATACGATACGTTTAAAAAGTCCCATCATCGTGGATATTTGGTTCATTTGGCTTACTTTATAGACAGACTTCCTCGTGAGGTTGTAATGTTTCGATAAGTTCTATGGAAAAGAGAAAAAAATTGAAATCATCGTTGGTTAATCAACAAACAAATACAACGAAACCACGATGAATTCTTCACTCGGCAGTGAAAAGGAATATTTTGGAACTGTCTGGCTAGTTACACCTGTGTGCCGGACAGTTACTCGACCCCATAACCTTGACTTCCGTGGACAGTGTTCTTGCCAACGAAGCCGTCCATCCACGACTCACGACGCGTAATCAAAACTTCACTTCCGCTTTACTTTCAGTTCCTGAGCGAAGAAAATCCCCGACCCCACCGTGAAACAAACCCGGGACCGCAGCGATCTAATCTAGAGGCTTGCAAGCTAACCACTGGACATGAGTTACAGATGGATCAACGACGAAAGATTCTTTCTGGAAGGTAGGAATGATAAACTGGTGTAGAAGAGAAGCTATCAGGGTTGATGGTCGGGAGTAGCCGGCTACCTCAGTTATTCACGACCATCGCTTGCGAAAGTCACGGTTCTGGTTTTGATTCCCGATCCGTCACACAGTTTTAATAAGACGACGTCGTATTGATCCTCCAATTAGCATGCGATGCTTTCTGGAGGCATTTCTCCATCATATGCTGAATGTTTAGGTTTCTTCGCCCAGTTAAATTGCTCATAGAAATCAACGGCTTTGAAATTTCTGTAGTACAGTCATCGACGTTTACAAACTTTATCTTTTGTCTACTGAAGGTAACTCATAAGCCACCTTATGGTGCGTGGTGGAGGATGCTGATGGTACCACTATCTTTCCTCTACTGATTTCTGTGCTTGGGAGGAATAATTGTCTGTAAACCACAGTGTTAGTTCTAATTCTCTGACTTTGTCGTTGCGTCCATTTCGCGAGACGTGTGTGGGAGGAGAAGTAGTATGTTTCCCGACCCATACTGGAATGTACTCTCGGAATTTAAGCAGCAAACCTCTCCGTCACCCACAAAGCCTCTCTTGTACCGCTTGCCAAAGTAGTTTGTTGAGCAGGTCTGTAACGCTCTCCAGCCGACTAAACGATATCGTGACGAAACGCGCCATTTTATGTTAGATATTCTGTCGTTCTTCCGTTAATCCAGTCTCATAAGTGTCCCATACTGATGAGCAATACTCAAGAATTATTCGAACAAGTATTCTTTAAATCACTTCTTTCGTGGAAGACTTAAATTTCTTTACGATCTTCCCATTAGATCTCGGCCTAGCATTTGCTTTTGCTACAGTTTGTTCCGTGCGATTATGTTACTTTAGAAAGCTTCGAATGTTTAATGACAGGTATTTTACGGTAATTTCTGTATCCAGTGATTTGGTGCCGTTATTGAAATTACACATAAGCGGACTTATTGGCTTGTCTGTTCGCAGTACGTTATATTTATTTACGCTCACGGTCAACTGATAGTCCCAGTAGCAGCCATCGAGCCTCTGCAAATTCTTCTGTAATTTATCACAGTATTCTGGTGTTGCAGCCTTCTTACAGGAAATTTTATCGACTGTGGACAACTTCGCATAGTTTCCGACATTGATCATTTTCACTGGCCAAACCACGCTTCTATGATAATGCAGTGCCTGCGTATCATCGTTTACATACTTGATCTTTTGTAATCCAGAAGCCACCTTGTGGTGTGTGGTGGAGGATACTTATGGCACAACTATCTACTCTCTCCCAATTTCTCTGTTTCATTATCGAATAGTGAATGGGAGGAGTGATTGTCTGTACAACGAAGAAATATAATGCCATGTTCCTTCGGAAACGTATGCATGACTCATGGCAGACACATGTCTGTCATGCGTCACAACCTGCATTCCTACACTTTATGTAAAGGCTGTACAAGTGGAAGACCTATTACTTGAAAGTCGTTGCCAGGTGGCGGCGGATAAATGTGATATTTCAGTACCTGTGTTGTTAAAAATTACGGTGCAATGTTCCTTCGTCCATTTTCATTCCGTTATACACATGATGGTTGTCCGTATCCGCAACTGCAAATGCATTTCCTGGGTTTCACAACGGCTGTAAGCGCCTCAGTGCCTGTTCCTTCGGATCTGCATGCATGTCCGAAGATTATCGCGCCGTAATTCTTAACACCACACTGACTGCAATATCACATTTATCCGCCGATATGGGGCAGCGAATTTCGATAAAAATGTCCTCCCCATCTACAGGAATTACATAATGTGTGCGAGTACTTGTTGTGACTCATGAATGACGACAGTGTGGAAGTTTGAGTATGGTGGTGAGCCGCGCACGGTCGGCCAAAGCGGATAAAGCGACAGCTGGAGCAAAACGTGAAGTCAGGGTTCGATTCCCGGTCCGGCAGAAATTTTCATTATCGTCATTCCCTTATAGAGCTGCTGGATGTCGGTGTTGGCAACTGTGAATGCATTTTGTGTACACCGCACTTTCTCTGCTTACTTCTGAAATTAGCTTTGCATCTCTACATCTCGTCTCTGGCGTGTGGATTTGTATCTGTAAGGAAGTCATGAATGAATTCATAAATCTGCTCAGATAGTGAAGTCGTGCTTTGCTTAGTAAAAGAATGCACTAAACTGTATCGAATTCCTTCCTTAAGTCAAGAAACATGGCATTTACTTGGTTACTATTGGCTACTGATCTCTGCAATGCATCGTCGCACGGAGCCAGTTGAGTTTCACAAGACCTCTTTTTGCAGAATCCTTGTGTGACAAAATCGCACAAGTTATTGCCGTAATTTTAGGAACAGGTCTGATGTTGTTCGAATGCTGTCACAGGCAGCGAGATTTGTTCTCAGACTATCCTGTTCGGAACAGGTAAGTGTTCCGTACTCAAGAATCTTCACATGTTCGAAGAAGAAGAACTCAAGTGGAATCAGATCAGGTGGACAAAATACATTTGGAACAGCACCGCGATGACCTACCTACCCGTGTGTCAGCTAAGCTCAGATGCAGATGTTCATAAATTGGTGGCCCAAACTGAGCTGGTTTCCATGTTGGAACCACATCCGTGCATGGAGAAAATCAAGTGAAATGCCACCCAATAACTTGGAGTGGATGTCTCTCACTAATAAAGGCGCAATCAAGCTGTTCGAAAGCAGATGTAAGGCTTTCAAGCAGTCAGTCTACCCACTTGTTCAGAAGAACAGTATGCTCATGATTTTTGACAACTGTAGTGTTGTGTTTCTCAACAACCTATACCTGTCATTTGAGAGTATTCATCATTCCACATTTGCTGATACAGGTTTCATCCGAGTAATCTGCTTACGGAGAATAGCGATGTTCGACCGTACACCTCTCTAGCACCAATTGGCCCGGTAAGGCGTGAGCTTCAAAGTCAACAGGGCGTCCATAAATCTGCTGTTCCAGGGCTACGATTCCAACAAAAACTTTGGTGTCACGCATTTCTTATCGAGTGCTGCTTAAAGATTGCTCATGCTTGCTAGCAGTAACCGCTTACCCCAAGTCTGGAGTAATTTCGTTTTCCTCCTTGGCTAGTATGTAATACTGTAGTATCTCGCTTCCCTTGTGAACCGTGACCGGCTCGCGTTGATGCCGTTTGTTCTTTTGCATTGGCTGGTCCCGGCGGAGGTCCGAGTCCTCCCTCGGGCATGGGTGTGTGTGTTTGTCCTTAGGATAATTTACGTTAAGTAGTGTGTAAGCTTAGGGACTGATGACCTTTGCAGTTAAGTCCCATAAGATTTCACACACATTTGAACATTTTTTTTTTCTTTTGCATTTTCTCACAATCGAGTGGCATCTTATTTGTCCCTGAGTTACTACCGTAACGAATTGCTGGCTCTGTCAGTGGCAGCAGTAATGCTTATCGATACTAGCACCGCTGTACCATCTTTTTGGTGTGACCGCTATATTTCTGTGTGGTGGTGTGTGAGGCAGTCGCTCGGCTGGGATAGAGCAGCGAGGAAGCCTGCGCGGCGCGAGCCGGGACTTCTGCCCGCGTGCATGCGTGGTCAGATTGCGAGGCGCCAGCTGCGAGAGCTGCAGGGTTCGTTGCCTACAGGACCTGGACACTGAAGGTGAGTGAGCAGTTAACCTGTTACGAAAGCTCAACTGCTCTGACATCTCTTCATTCATTGCTTCCTGGGCCGTTCCAGCTTGCAGGAATGTGTGGTGTGTTGGAGTCAGCGAAATTTTGCAGCCGTCTTTCTGTATGGTCTTTAACTATTAAATTGGTTGTTACTTGTCAGTGAAGTGCACCACTGGTATTTTCTGCCTTGTGGCCGTTAACGTCCTAGTTAGCTGCCCTCGTCGTCAGCGTAGTTTTCTGGCAGTGTTTTTTTCCCCGCTGTTTTGATACTGTCCGGCAGCCTTTTAGTTGTTTATTCATATTTTTCTTAGAGTGGTTATTGTGCCTTGGCTGTTTGTAGACGCCAGTTTTGAAGACGTAGTGCTGCTGGTATCTTCGTCGTCAGGTGATACTTTCAATTTAAGTGCCGTTGGTCGGGCGGAATTTATTAGGTTTCTGATCAGCTTTCAGCCGTCCCTGGGTCGGGTTGCCATCCGGTTATTTAACCTTACTGTGGGCTGCCTGTCTCACCTCACCTTACGTTAGAGCTACCTCCTCAGACCGACCCTTGAAACACTTCTGAGCACCACTGTTCTGTTGGTTTTAGACTGTCATTTTCATTTTAGTCTGAAGTACTGTGCGAGGCTTTAAGCTACCTATTAATTTAGTTTGTTTTAATTTTTAAGATAAGGCCTTCAGCCAACTTAAATTAAAATTTGAAGATTCAATTGTTTAAAACTAAATTTTTAAAGTTTGTTCTATCTGAAATTATTGTTATCCAGGCCTTAAGCCTTGAGTTGTTCAATGTCCTATGTGTGTCCCTCAGCCGAGTGTTTACGTGAAATATTTTTTAAGTAAGACCTTCAGCCACATGTATTCTTTAAAGCAATTTTTTATTACTTTGTGTTCAGGCCTTCAGCCGTTCTTGTTTTTGGTGTGGTTCTGGGCCTTTAGCCCAGGAGGTATCTCAAGTTTTATTAAATACACCTTCAGCCATATTGTTTTATTCTGATACTTTTAAGGCAATGTGTAATTAAGTGGTTGGAACTTCCTGGCAGATTAAAACTGTGTGCCGGACCGAGACTCGAAGTCGGGACCTTTCCCTTTCACGGGCTTGTGCTCTACCACACAGTTTTAATCTGCCAGGAAGTTTCATATCAGCGCACACTCCGCTAAGTGAAAATCTCATTCTGGAAACACCCCCTAGGCTGTGGCTCATCCATGTCTCGCAATATCCTTTCTTTCAAGAGTGCTAGTCTTGCAAGGTTCGTAGGAGAGCTTCTGTAAAGTTTGGAAGGTAGGAGACGAGGTATTGGCAGAAGTAAAGCTATGAGGACGGGGCGTCGTGCTTGGGTAGCTTAGGTGGTAGAGCACTTGCCCGCGAAAGGCAAAGGTCCCGACTTCGAGTCTCGGTTCGGCACACAGTTTTAATCTGCCAGGAAGTTTCATATCAGCGCACACTCCGCTGCAGAGTGAAAATCTCATTCTGTAATTAAGTGGTTCTTAGGAAAATGAATGTCTGTGTGTTTTGTGCAACTGACAGTGACTGATTACGGACCCCTCCACAACCATAACCTGATCCGCTCTATCCTGCGAAACCAGATTTCATCTTGATCGATGAAACAGTCTTGAGAACATGGACTGCGTCGGATCCGTCCCACGTGCGTACTTGGCCTGATGAAGCATCTTCCGTTCCCTACAGTTTCCATTTTCTCATCAGAAGACGAAAATCGTTATTGATAGTTGCTGAAGCGGGTACGGTGTTGTTCTGATAAACTCTACACCCACTGAAGTCGTAGCTCTTGGCAACAGCGCTGATCGTGGCAGTGTAGTAGATATGAGCAGAACCAAGTATTTCAAGGGACCAAGAATTCTCTTTTCCAGTTTAATTCGAGAACCTCTGTAACTATAGCACAGCAATTAGGGGCACCACCCCGGATATTTCATCTATGCACCTCGAAATACTCGTCAAGTTCTCGGGTCTCACATGAGTATCTGGTGTTCCCACGTACGTAACGTAGTGCTTCATGACGTTCGTTGCGCATCTGAGATAATTCTTTTACGTAAATCATGCAAGGGTTACCGAGTCCTGAACTTCGTTTTTCCGGTACATATTACTTTTTCCATAAAAAACACTGTTTTGTGGTTAATGTATTTGCTCTGCTATGCAGTCTTTCGTATTCCATTTTGAGGAATTGTTCTGGAGAAAACTGGTTCCTTCGCTTAGTTCAGTGCAAAAGAAGATGTCACAATTGCTATCAGAAACTCCCATAAGCGCTAATGTTCATTTAAACCGAAAGTTAATATCCATTTATTTGTAAAGAATATAAATGTGTTACTTTCCTGTTTCGATATATTTTAAATGCCATTTTGGACGAAATTGTAGAAGAAAACTGACAATTAAATAGCTTTAGTATTTCCATGAGAACTTAATTTTAAAATATTTAATCGATTTGTCTTTTTAACATCATTTTTGAAAAAGAATGGAAGAATTGTTAGTGAAATTTTCATGGACCTACGAGTATTTTAATGAAAGATATAAAGTATTTTTGATAAAATATTGTTTTTGCAAAGACATTACTAAGTGCAATGAATTTTTTCTTTGTGTATCAAGTAAACAGGTGAAATGCAATACCCAACTTTCAACATCAAGAGGCAGCTGAATGGGAATGAAAACATATACGAAAATCGAAAGCTTTTACACAAACGGCTGGCTACTTCGGATTAGCCAATCAACTAAAGGACTAAAATATTTCGGACAAACCCTTGACCACAAACTAGCATGGAAACCAGAACTTCTAACAGTACAAGAGAAAGCCCACTCTAGACTGAAATTACTAAAACTACTAACCATCGTAACGTGGGGATGGTATTACTCATCCAAACTCCACACCTACATGGGCTTGATCCCATCAGGCCTCGCTTATGTCAGTGTCGACTGTATCTCTACTGCACCCCAGTATTTTACCTTCCACTCCAAACCATAGAACTCTTCTTACCTCGCCTTCATTATCCGTTTACTCTTTCCCGCTATGATCCTCAGTAAATTTATTAATTCCTCCCGCCCTCCCTCTCCTCTCTGACGTTGCACGCCTCTGGACTTGCTACGCTTCCCGCGAACCTGCCACCGACCACCCTACCACTTCGTGCCTCGCTAGGTGCCGCGCCTGCGCTACACGCCTTCCTTTCCCCCCTCCCCCTTGGAGATTACACCTACTCACTTTCCACAACTTCCCCTAACACAACTTTAA
Source organism: Schistocerca cancellata (assembly GCF_023864275.1). Classification (NCBI taxonomy): domain Eukaryota; kingdom Metazoa; phylum Arthropoda; class Insecta; order Orthoptera; family Acrididae; genus Schistocerca; species Schistocerca cancellata. The sequence continues at coordinate 17,585,821 of NC_064628.1, read as the reverse complement.
CCGCTTGTCCCTAAGTGACCACTAAAACCGCCGATAGATGTACCCATCCTTCCAGCTTTAACAGAACACTGCTCTGAAATATCCTCGATCCTCTTCTCCTCCCCTCCCCTCCCCTCACTTTTCCCCCTTCCGTTGCAGAAGCCGCGTTCGGGATCCTCCTCCTCAACTGTTCCAAGCGACATTTTTTCTAAAGCTCGCTTCCTGCTTCAACCCTCCTCACCTATTGTTTACTTCTTGTGGGCTCAGTCCAGCGAAGTGAAAAGCTCCGTCTTTTTATCTCTTTTTTTGTGTGAAGTGTGTCAATTTTATGTATTTTAAAAGAAATGAATATTTTATTTCTAATCGCCGTTGTTCAACCACCTACTTTATTTTTCAAACATGTGCGTATTTATCAAAAGGTATACTTTTATATTGTATAAATATATCGGGTAGAATCGCTGACAGACCAATAAACGAAAGTTTATCCACCAAAGTTTCTATCATCTTCATGGAGACGTCACTCATACAGCATTCTGCATGTGTAACAATAAAGCAAATGCGGCGGTGATATGATGATACCCAAAAGTCAAAGGCACATCTCAGCCAAACGAGAAGAACATTTTTCTTTAAGGCTTAGCAGATTCGCATGTAAGCAGTGCAATAACAAAGCGAGTTTTGAGTCATTTTATCGCTAGGTATTGTCCTGTGTCCTGAGCGAAATCTGTTTGTTAGGTAATGCGTGTTGTGACGGCAGCTTTTCTGTTCTGTGTAGAGGAGGTCCTGTCGGTTGTAGTTATGACGTAGCCATGCTACTGTTACGAGTGGTAAGCTTATTTTGCTGTGGTGCTTCTGACCATACGAGGATCGTTGTTTTATCTTTTATCCAGTGCTCTTTCAGACCAGTTGCGAGCTGAAAAGAGAAGCTTGGTAAGTGAACTTCATGCCAGTAACAGCATTTTGAAGTGCTGTAACTATGACTATATGTTAAAACTGTGTTTAAATCTGGCTTTACTATGGTCATATTTTGAATTTAAAGAAACGAAAGTGTGATGCCTGCTGCTACTTGAGCTTCTGAGAATACGTAAAGCCTACTGCAGAATGAAAGTGACCAGCTGTAACTGTACCTAGGAGAACACGTTTTCGTTAATGACTCGAATTATACACCGTTATTCTTAAGTATCGCCAGGTTTTGAGAAGATGACTGCACGAAAACTGCAAGACATACGGAAAAGAGACCCAAACCAGTGTCCAAGACGCTACTCTAGGCGGGTGTAAAATGAATGTGCGCATCGGAAAATGCTGAATGCGAAAATTAAGATTTGGCCCTGAAGCAGATCTTAGGATCTTTTAATGGTGCTATTGTCTACTCCTTCTTGCTCTTTAACGTATAAATTACAACATAAACTTAAATGAATGATTAAGGGAATAGTAACTGCAAAATGATAAAAGCTGTTTCTGCTTATACATTTATATTTTACAAATGTTTATATATCAATGTCCAATGGACATGATGACATACAAATGAATTTCCTAACAAATATTCCAATCCCAAAGAAAGCAGGTGTTGACAGATGTGAAAATTACCGAACGATCAGTTTAATAAGTCACAGCTGCAAAATACTAACGCGAATTCTTTACAGATGACTGGAAAAACTGGTAGAAGCCGACCACGGGGAAGATCAGTTTGGATTCCGTAGAAATATTGGAACTGAGTCTACGACTTATCTTAGAAGCTGGATTAAGGAAAGGCAAACCTACGTTTATAGCATTTGTAGACTTAAAGAAAGCTTTTTACAATGTTGACTAGAATACTCTTTCAAATTCTGAATGTGGCAGGGGTAAAATACAGGGAGCGAAAGGCTATTTACAATTTGTACAGAAACTAGATGGCAGTTACAAGAGTCGAGGGGTATGAAAGGGAAGGGGTGGGTGGGAAGGGAGTGAGACAGGCTTGTAGCCTCTCCCCGATGTTATTGAATCTGTATGTTGAGCAAGCAGTGAAGGAAACAAAAGAAAAATTCGGAGTAGGTACTAAAATCCATGGAGAAGAAACAAAAACTTTGAGGTTCGCCGATGACATTGTAATTCTGTCAGAGACAGCAAAGGACTTGGAAGAGCAGTTGAACGGAATGGATAGTGTCTTGAAACAAGGATATAAGATGAATATTAACAAAAGCAAAACGAGGATAATGGAATGGACTCGAATTAAGTCGGGTGATGCAGAGGGAATTAGATTAGGAAATGAGACACTTAAAGCAGTAAAAGAGTTTTGCTGTTTGGGAAGCAAAATAACTGATGATGGTCGAAGTAGAGAGGATATAAAATGTAGACTGGCAATGGCAAGGAAATCGTTTCTGAAGAAGAGAACCTTGTTAACATCGAGTATAGATTTAAGTGTCAGGAAGTCGTTTCTGAAAGTATTTGTATGGAGTGTATCCATGTGTGGAAGTGAAACATGGACGATAAATAGTTTAGACAAGAAGAGAATAGAAGCTTTCTAAATGTGGTGCTACAGAAGAATGCTGAAGATTAGATAGGTAGATCACATAAATAATGAGGAGGTATTGAATAGAATAGGGAAGAAGAGGAGTTTGTGGCACAAGTTGACAAGAAGAAGGGACCGGTTGGTAGGACATGTTCTGAGGCATCAAGGGATCACAAATTTAGCATTGGAGGGCGGCGTGGAGGATAAAAGTCGTAGAGGGAGACCAAGAGATGAATACACTAAGCAGATTCAGAAGGATATAGGTTGCAGTAAGTACTGCGAGATGAAGAAGCTTGCACAGGATATAGTAGCGTGGAGAGCTGCATCAAACCAGTCTCAGGACTGAAACCATAACAACAACAAACTAATATTATTGATCAATTGCTCAAATATGCCACTTTTTATGGCTATGCGATTTAATATAAATAACGTGAGGTGACTGACATAATCTACAGGGTGGTCCAAAAGTCGGGAAACACCAACATAAAATTCAAATGGAGTAGCAAACAAGGAAACAGAGTCCCTACACACGGGGAACTGGAAGGGGGAAACTTTATAGGTTCTGCCACCAACATGCCGGCCATCTTGAAAGCCGCCATCTTGGATTCAACTCCAAAATTTCAAATGGGAATGTGGTCATGTGACATATCAAACAGATAGAGAATTTCACCAGAAAAACAATGCCGTTGTTATTTTAAACATAGCGTTATTCATTCTCGGGTTATAGCCAGTTATATGTGGCAGCGGTGGGACGCTCGGCAGCATGTGTGTTATGTGCCGAAGAGACATTACGCCGATGTTACACAATCACGAGAGACCACCAACAGTCATAGGAATGGTTCGATATGTTATCCATTATGTTGGATTGTTAATGCTATCCTCCGAACCCAGTCGTGATGAACTTTGACCAATACATCTGGCTGAATTTGACCACACGCATCAACAATGCGCTGCTTTAGATGATGAAAATCCCATATTTTCACAGAATAAACCAGTGCTTTGACATGACCCCAAAGATAAAAATCCAAAGGAGTCAAATCTAGTGAACGTGGTGGCCACTCCACAGCACCCCTACGACCAAACCACTTTTGAGGGAACTGCATATCCAGGTATGTTCGCACATTGTGCCCATAATGTGGTGGGGTTCCATTATGCTGGAAGAATTCCGGAAATGTCCCGTGCTCCGTTAACAACGAGGGAAACACTTCTCCATCCAATAACCACAGATAACCGCTGGCTGTTAACGTACCATCAATAAAAACGGTCCAACGACTTTGGTACCCCATACACCACACCAGACCAATACTTTTTGTGAGTCGACCGTTTTGGAAGCATCAATTCAGTGTGGATTTGTGTCGGACCAGTATCTGTGATTCTGCTTGTTCACCATTGATAAAGAAATTGGCTTCATCACTGAACAGTACCTGATAGGGGAAACGTGGGTTTATCTGCAGCTGCTGTGTCACCCATTCTGCGAACTGTACCCGACGGTCTGGGTCATCCTCGTTCAGGTGTTGGAGCAGATGAGTTTTGTGCAGGTGCCATTCGCAGTATGGAGGTACGGCTAACCCCACATTCTTGTGACAGGGGATGAGTACTCCGTTGCGGACTCTTGCTAAATGATGCCAACACACTCACTGTTGTTGCTTCATCGGTGGCGGATTTTGGTCGTCTAGCCTTAGGCTTATCTGCGACAGAACCTGTTGCTCGAAATTTGGCCAAAAGCTTGGCAACTGCGCTGTGAGTGATGGGCTGTCTGGTTGGGTGACGACTGTTGAAATCCTCAGCAAAGACTCGTGTACTTTTTTCTGCTGATATCAAGATGATTTCAATGCGTTCTTCATGTGTTAAGAACATTTTGTAGCCTGTAAATAAGGAAACAATGATTAGAACGTTAGCATGAGTAAATGATACCTAACAGTTAAACACATGTAACATATCAGGCATGAGATAGTCACTTTGTACCGTTTCAGACTCCAGTTTATGACTTCTCAGTACGTAATACGCACGTTGCCGAGCTCTCACTGTTGCTGCAAGTAATTGGCTATAACTCGAGAATGAATAAAGCTATGTTTAAAATAATAACGGCATTGTTTTTCTGGTGAAATTCTCTATCTGTTTGATGTGTCACATGACCACATCCCCATTTGAAATTTTGGAGTTGAATTCAAGATGGCGGCTTTCAGGATGGCCGCCATGTTGGTGGCGTAGCCTGTAAAGTTTCCCCCTTCCAGGTCCTCGTGTGTAGGGACTCTGTTTCCTTGTTTGCTACTCCATTTGGATTTTATCAAGGTGTTTCCGGACTTTTGGACCACCCTGTACATACAAAGCGCCAGAAGATACGACCTTCAAAGTTGATGTGCAGTGGTGTGCAACCTCAGTGGAAATAAAATTTACGTGCTCAAAGCTGTTTAGCTTTATAGCCCCAATAAGCCGAAGAAATTCGCAACATCACCGTATTTCCTGCGTCCGGTGCGTCGGAGTGTTGATTCGCATAGACGTTTGCGTCGATGGAAGAACTTCAGACACAAAATAAAAAAACCTTTCAAACACTAGGACGGTAGGTGGCGGTCCTCTGACTAGTATGATATAACACTGCCTTCACCTCTCTGTGTCCTACAGACGAGAAACGCGAGCTCCCAGCCACAAGGACGGAATTAAGATGACGTCTCTACGTGAGTACAGACAGAGGAGGTGCTCTCAATCAATGAACGCTGCGTACTCAACAATGACTCTTTATCCTGAGGCGAAGGCCCCGAATCGTGTAAGTTCGCAACAGCACAGGGCCTAACCGTTCTAACTATAAAAAATCTCCTGAGAGCAAAGACAGCAAGTCCGTCTGTACCAACAAGGCCGGCCGGTGTGGCCGAGCGGTTCTAGGCGCTTCAGTCTGGAACCGCGCGACCGCTACGGTCGCAGGTTCGAATCCTGCCTCGGGCATGGATGTGTGTGATGTCCTTAGGTTAGTTAGGTTTAAGTAGTTATTAGGGGAGTGATGACCTCAGATGTTAAGTCCGATAGTTGTGAGAGCCATTTTTTTTTTGTACCAACAAAAGCTGATACTAAGCGAACATCAATCACGGGCGTTCAAAAGGGAAGATCTCTTTGTCTGCACCCCTGGCTTCCCAGAAAACCTCGGCTCCCCTCCCTCGTAACTGCAGAAGGCGAATCATGTTCTCGAAACCGCGGAATACTCTCCCCCTCTACAGATTCTTCCGAACGTCGACCAACCATATTTTAGTCTTTTGTCGTCCAGCGCGGAATGTTTGCGAGGAAATAACCTACACCCGTTGATTAGGAATTCATACAATGGTACGCTTCTCAGAGTAAAAATCCTCGGAAATAACCCAGCCTGCGTGATTTCCGAGGTAACGCTTCCTCGTTCGTCTCTGCTGCGTCCAAGATTTGGAACGGGAAACCATGATGAAAGGACATAAGTATATAGCAGTGTGATGGAGTCTGGGTTAGAGGAGAAGGTGAGGAGCGAAGGGTGAAATGAAACTGTGAGTGGTAGTGGGGAGGAGGGCGGGGAGGGGGTAGTGGGAGAGTGGGAGGGGGTGAAGGATGGAAAAGGCTCTTTTCATTTTCGTGTGATTTTATCTATTATTCTGTATGGAGACCTCCCGAAAAAAAAAATCTTCATCGCTATTCCTTCTCTACACTAACACATATAAATACACAGAAACATACTTAAACAGAATTACACACACACAATAATCTAATTTAAAAAAGAATATTTATAGGTCAAAGACAAAGTAGTGGAAAGGTTATATTGGCAACACTACAAAACACAAAATCAACACACACTTGAAGAACGAAAACAAACAGAATACAGTGGTGTGCATAAAAGTGTGTTGTGAGAAGTGCATAGTGCTGCAGAACATGTAAAAAGTAGATGAAATTTATCAGTGTCTAACACAGAAAAACAACGATGTACAAGCAGACGGCATTTCACGATGTAAGCGAGAAAGCAGCCGAAAAATCACCGTAAGTACATACCAATCTATCCTTAACGAACTGTTTTTCGATATAAATAGCAAATCACTGTGTAAATACACTTAATTGCAGACCACTGATCATTCTTTACCTCAATAAAGCGAAACGCGTCTGTTGAAAAAATCACGCATTTTTGTTGTTGCAACGACGGATCAAAAATACTCTCAAGAATTATAAAGCAACTACAGACAGTATGTCCAAACAAATTAAGAATACCTGTATTTTTTCTGAAGAGAATACAACTTGGTTACGGTGCTGTTGCAATTGGAGATTGTTTTGGTTTTCGAAAACAAGTTTGTAAGACTCTTCAAGTAATTATTATTTTTGATTGTCCGGTTGTTTGCTGGTTACAGTGCATTTGACTCTTTAGCGTGTGAAGTTTTATAACACGACTGTTGCTTGATGTCCCGCAGTGGAAATTTGTTTTTATCAGTTTTTGTCACGTTTCAGTGCTATTTATAAATATAAGTTAGAAACTTGAGGTAGACGTCATAGTATCATTTATGGTTAGTACTGACTGGTGATATTTATGACGTGAAACATTTAGCCTATTGTACTGATTCCTTTTCTAATGATGAGGACTCAAATGTCTGAAACTGTGTGAAGCGATCAGTATTAAGGGCTGGTTATGACTTAGTTTACCGGTCTGAAGAATAAGTGTCATTCTATGCGGTTGACGTTCTTATGAAATTGCAATCGTTTTCTGCTTGCTCCAGTTTCTGTTTCATATTTCAATCTACGGGACGACACACAAATTTGTTACTGTGTCGAACAAGCAACTACTGCATCGCTTCAATTGCGTTTGGCAGCAAATGCTCTGCTAAATGCCAGCCACCACTGGTAAAACGCCAATTGGCGGCCCGGGAACAACGAGAAGGCGGGAGAATTTCCAGCGGCGGGGTATCAAAGCTTCAAAAGCCGGCGCTACGTGCTGGAACCTTCTGCTGGTAACACGGAATTCTATTAAAGCCCGACTGGATGATGGACTGGCAGCAGCCAAACTGCCAGCCTTTATCTGATTGTTGTATCTGTTTCGGTGTGCTTCAGTGGCTGTGTTTCGGCCGCGGTAGTCAGTAGAAGGGTATGGAACTGCATGTTTCCATCATCACAGACCTCGTAACAGCAACGTAACTCCAACATACAGTCACCGCAAGCGGCGCTGGGTCAGCTGAACTGCATTAAGATTTATTTCCACAGCCCTTCTCTGAATATATCCCACAAGAATGAATGTATCGTATCAAGACTAAATAATACGATTCATGTGATCTTTAAAAGAGTCAGGTATAAAGAGAGCACTGAGATTTCTTATAATTACTCTTTAAGGTAATGTGGTGGTAAAACTCTTCTGATATTCCACTCCGAATGACCGTTGCCCGAAAATAATTCAGTCCGTAGGGTACGGGGCACAGGAAAGATGTTCAATTTGGTGGTCAAGCAAACACGAGGTAAATGACCAAATATCTTATTTATTCTCCAGGCTAATATCTGGGTTGTTCTGGCACATTTCCGCTTCCTCTCGTGAGCCAACCCCTTCATCTCTAGAACCCTCAATTACACAGAGGTGACTTAAGTCATGGCATAACGATAAGCACGTATACGGATGGCGGTAGTATCGCGTTCACTAGATATGAAAGGGCACAGCATTCGCGCAGTTGTCATTTGTGATTCATGTCAAAAGGATTCTGACAATATCACATACGGCAGCACGACAGGAATTAACAGACTTTGAAAGTGGAGTGGTATTCGGAGTTAGATGCGTGCCATTTTTGGAGTTGTTAGTGAGTAAAATATTCTGCGATCCACAGTGTCAAGAGTTTGCAAAGGAAACGCAATTTCAGGCACTACCTCTCACCACGGATAATTCAGTGGCCGACGGCCTTCACTTAACGACAGAGAGCAACGGTGTTAGCGTAGAGTTGTCAGTGCTGACAGACAAACAACACAGCTTGAAATAACCGCAGACATCAACGTGGGTCGTGCGACGAACGTATCCGTTGGGTCATCTCGGTGAAATTTGGAGTTCACGGACTACGCTAGCAGACGACCGCCGCGGGTGCTTTTGCTAACAGCGCTGAGACGCCTCTCCTGGACTCTAGACGACTAAAAACTGTGGACTGTTTAGACGAGTCTCGATTTCCGTCGGTAGGAGATGACGATGTAGTTCGAGCCTAGCGTAGGCTCCGGGAAGCCACGGACCCAAGTTATCAACTGGGCGTTTTGCAAATTGGTGGCTGCTCCTTAATGGTCTATTCTGTGTTTACATGGAATGGACCGCTCGGAGACCATTTGGAGCCATTCATGGACTTCTTGTTCAAAAAAAAAAGATGGAATTTTTATGGATAACAATGCTCCATGTCACCGGGCCACAACTGTTCGCGATTGGTTCGAAGAACATTCTAGACAGCTCGAGTGAATGGTCTGGCAACCCAAGCCAACCAACTTGAAATCCAGCGAAAATTTTTGTACACAAAACCCTGCACTATCAGTACTTTCCGCCGGGAAAAATGAGGTCCGACATGAGATTAGGAGGTATCGCTTGATGGACTTTTGTCACCTCGGTGTATTTGTTGGGTTTAGTCCAGTCTCTGTCGTCCCTACGGTTTTTACCCCCTGTAGCTCCCTCTAGTAACATGGATGTTATAATCTAATATCTTAATACCTCTCCGGTCGTCCTGCCACTTCTTTTTCTCAGTGATTTCACAAATTCCTTTCCTCGGTGGTTCTGAGAAGAAATGCTTCATTTCTTATTAGTTCACCTAATTTCCAACACACTTCTATACCAACGTCTCTAAAACGCCTCTTCTTTTCCGTTTGCCTCAAAGTCTGTGATTTACTTCCACATATTTATCTATTCGAAACGTACATCATCAGAAATTTGTCTTCAAATTAACGCCAATGTTTGAGACTAGTACAGTTTGTTTTGGCAAGGAATTCCCCTCTTACCTTTGCTAGCCAGCTGTTTATGTCGCCTTCCTTTCCAATCAACAAACTACCCCGCTAGAGAGAACGAATCATAACATTGTGGTGGAAAACTGGGTACAATCTGTTTACTGATCTTGTAAGTTTTTATAGCGCTGAAAGCAGAAAAACAGCATCAGCAGGTGTGGAGCAAGCACAGAGTAGTGCAACATCCAGACACCTCGCAAGTTTTGTGTTATGTTCTCAGATTTTGAGAGTGACAGCACTTCTAACAACGCAAAATTACAATGACCGAACCTGTAAATGAAGCGTCCTGGATGCAAATATGTACATATGTAAGGACACAGAAAAAGATTCTGAATAAACTGAATCAACCAGTGTTGGAAAAATGTAAATTACTTTTATTTAGTTGCTCCCGTATGGAGATTCGATATTCGCTGGTACGGGATTACTAGCAACTGAAGATCGACAGGTGAGCAACATTAAGAAGCTAATGATGATCTATTTCTTGTTTAATAACCATGCTCTGGTACTCTTTCTCTAATGCCGAACGTAAATCGAACACTATGTAAATTGATCTTGTAAACTCTACATCTGAATTTGTACTGAACTCGTTTCAGCAAGCCTCAGATCAATGTTCCCCCGAACCTGATGAGCGATTACAAAACAGAAGTTCAAAATGCTTGAGGACACAGTGAAGTTTCCGTACTTTAAATGCAAATGGAACAACAGTGACGCCTCAGATCCTCGGTACTGAATGTTCCACGTTATTCGGTGGTGCTATTCGTGAAGGTCGTAATTTGTTTGTCCCTGGTATTCTAAGAGAAACTTCTCGATTTTTTTTCTTCCTATGACAGGCAGTATAAATTCCAAATAAATTTTTTGCACTTTATCGTCAGCTTGTAATAAAGCGAACTTAAAAACGTTCAAACATCAAATGCAGAACTATTATTTTACCTGTAGTGGAAACTACAGTAAGGAATTACAAAATGGCACAGAACAGGATTAAAACACACGCGCCCGCGCGCGCCTACACTCACACACTCACACACTCACTCACACACACACACACACACACACACGCACACACACACGCACACACACACACAAATACACGCACGCGGAGATCCGGTTTCTATTTTCTTCGCTTTCCTGGACAGCGAGCGTTAGGGAATTTGCTTGCTCCTCCATAGATAGAGTTTTAAATACAGGAAGGGAGAGGGATGAGGTTGATACGATGGAAAATACAGACTTCTCACTGAATAAAGTAGGTGACGGTGCTCTTGGTGTCTCGTAAGCTGCCTGGAGCACCGTCCAGCAAAAGTTAAGCCTGGTGAATCGGGATGCGCTCCTTTTCATTATCTGCGTTCTGGACACCCCTACCATAGCGGAACGCCACGGGGTGGTGTAGAATACTGTGCTAACGTGAAACCCTGTCTGCAGAACGTACGCTACTGGCCCCAGGATACTGAGAAATCTGAGCTAAATGAGTGAAACGATTGAGAACTAACCAGGTCACTTTCGTCCTTTCATCACCTTTCCCTTGAAGGAGTGGCGTAAAGAGTCCTTCCCTTCAATTGGTCTCGATGACAACAGAGCTGCCTAATACACGAGAATGCAACCTCGTCTCTTCCTATACGGGAAATTGGGATGAGTGTGGTTCTTGAAGTCGGTAGAAACGAATGACGGAGCCAGCGGCCGAGGAGCAGTATTCCTTAAGGGACCTCAAGCGTCTTGTTTCTGACGGGAATCTGCTGAGACGTAACTCCGAAAACGGTCGTTTTGGTGTGCTGTGGCACGTCCAAGAAAGACAAAGCTTTGGAAATGAACATTTCGCCATCTTTATCTTCTTTATTTTCTTATATACTTGAAAGTGAAGTGATTACTGCACGGAAAACCAAGAGGTAGTTCTACCTTTTATTAGGAACGCACTGATACGGCTATTCCAATTTTACTCCTTTCCATTGCCACGAAATTAGAGTATCGATTTATATGAATTATTAATTAAACGTTTAATTAAAATTTTAAAAGAAGTGACATTTTTTCCCATTCAGTCCTCAATCTCTTCTTACTGATGTTAATTTCTATTCATTCTTCGTTATCGAAATTTTTCAGAAAAATAAGACTTCACACACACACACACACGAACGCACGCACGCGCGCACAAACATCGTCCTCTCGCTGACCCTTCCATGTCAGCGTCCAACATCTAACAGAATTAGTCAGTATCCCGCCGCAGCTTTCCAAACTTTCGCGGGGTACGTGACGTGAATGAACAAAATGGTGTAGCAGTTGAACGTATGTCAAGGCTTAAGCGGGTGTTAAGGAAACGGCGTTAAGAAGCTTTTTCAGAAACTGAACGATGACCACGAGACGCGAAAACACCAAATAAATATATTCTAAGACACTTTTCTCGCGCAGTGTTATCCAACTTTACGAAATATTCCAACCCGTAAATACGTTGTGAAACGGCAAAAAACTACCATAAGTGGACGAGTGCACAGCAATGCTTTTATATATAAATGATATTTGGAAAGTATTCACATAGTAAATTGAGAACATCACGTGCGTCAGCAGATAGTATACTCTCTTAATATTCATCAAATCTTCGCTTTCCTGCAGTATATTCACAGGTGAAAAATGTTAACGTTATGCAAAGTTATAAATTAAACTTCAGTACTAAAGGGTACCAAAAGCTGAAGGTATTTTTTTAATGTCACGTGTTTCAATCGTCGCTTCTTTGTACTACAGCATAGTTAGAATGAAAAGTACAATACGTGTATGTTCTACAGAATTAATTTATTAAGTTAATCGGTTAGCCGTGTATAACGCCATCATCAGACTTCAACTGCCTGTCGTCATCAAAAAAGTTACAATATTTGGAAACAACATTGGAAAAGACGTTACTCAACTACAGCGAGGTAAGCACACACAGTAAATTTCACGTTTGACGGAGTAGTAGTTGTACTGCAATCCAGGCGTTAAAAGTTGAACGGTAAGTAAACGTAACAGGATAAAACCGCTAAAAACGTTAACACTAAACTCAACAAACAGTGCCTATACGGAAATGAAGTCCCATGCTTATTGACAAAGCGCAGAGGAACGACGCTGGACACCCGCACCGTCATAGTAGGCAAGGTCCTAGTGGAGCTGGTTTGCCATTGCCTTCCTCCGACCTTAATGGGGATGAATGATAATGATGATGATGAAGACACAAGAACACCTAGTCATCTCGAGGCAGGTGAAAACCCCTGACTCCGCCGGGAATCGAACCCGGAATCCCGAGCTCGGGAAGCGAGAACGCTACCACGAGAGCACGCGAGGCAGACTGTGCCTACATAAAAAATTAAATTACCAATCGCAACAAAATATAATTAGTGGTTGATAGGAGTACTAAATAATAGGTTGAAGAGGTACTACATATGGGAAGTGATACAAAAACAGAGTTAAAAATAGAACTGAAAAGTTAAAACAACAGAATATTTCGATGGTGGTGAGCCACAGCCAGGCAATATGTTTTGAAAGAATAAACCGCAGTTGACTGTGCATTACTGTATTTAGCCGATCTCTGTGGCCGAGCGGTTCTAGGCCCTTCAGTTTGGAACCGCGCGACCGCTGCGGTCGCAGGTTAGAATCCTGCCTCGGGCATGGATGTGTGTGATTGAACCATTACTGTATTTATCTTCTGTCTATCTAGATTTCGGCTTTTATGCGATTATGGAGTACAATACTAAAAGTTTTTAAACTATTAACACATCGTAACTGTTAAGGCAGTCCAAAACCTTAATGGTCTAAGAACTTTTAGTATTGTACTCGATAATGACATAGAAGCCGAAATCTAGATAGTACAGAATATGAATGCAATAATACCCTGCCGAATGGTGGTTTATTCTTTCAAAGAATATACGGAGTACAAAGGAAATAACAAACAAATAAACGCTCCATTTTCCTGCATTTATGTAAGTTATTGCGAATTCCTTCGTACGCCATATATTCTGTAATTACATTTGTGAGTTCTGTCATTTGCTCTGTTTCTGTATCATTTTCCATATGTCACACCTCCTCAAGCAATTCTTCAGTACTCTTTTCAACTACTAATTACACTTTCTTGGGATTTGTAATTTAATTTAAATTGTTACAGAGGCACTGTTTTTGCAGTTTCGTTAATGTTCTTCCTGATTTGCGCCCTCTATATTTATTTATTGTTCAACTTTTAACTTTTTAATTGCATTACCCCTCCATGTCAATGGCAACGTTTACTCTGTGGCCGTGTCTCACTGTAGATGAGTAATATTGTTTGCAATGTTGTTTAAAAATAATGTAACTTCTTTGATGACGACATTCAGTAAAAGTCAGATGATGTCCTTATAAGCTGAAAAAGTTTAACGAACCAACTTTATTCTCTGGAACATACACGATGTTATGATTTTCATTTACGTTGTACTTAACTTTAGCCAAAAAAACCAAAACAATATTTAAAAATTAACATGTTCCACTACAAGTCAGTTCCGTATTTTGTGTGTCGTAGCACAAAACTCACAGACAGTTGCGAGCATTCACCGAAACCAGTCTTCAGATGGCAAACGAAGCGTTTTCATCAAGTCGGAGCCAGAAGACCTATATCACTTGTAGAAATCAAACGAACATGTTCCAGCTAAGGATTTAGCTCAACGAAAAAATTTGGAAATTTGCGGCAAGGTCTTATGGGACAAAAAGTGCTGAGGTCACCGGTCCCTAAGCTTACACAGTACTCAAACTAACCTACGCTGAGAACAACACACGCACCCATGCCCGAGAGAGGACTCGATCCTCCGACGGGGGAAGCCGCGCGAACCATGACAAGGCGCCATGGACCGCTCGGCTAACCCAGCGCGGCCGCGTTCAACGAAATGAAGCTTCATTCCTATTTAAACTTCATGATATACGCCCAGCTAAATTGTATACAGCTTTTTATTCACTCAGACTCAGTGTAGGAAGGCCCGCTGCTTGCTGCAAGTCTGGGCGAGTAACGGAATTTCCATAATTACAGGGAGATTAAATTCCCTAGTCGTCCTTTCCGCGCCAGAAGTCTCCGAAAGTACTGGCTTATCTTCGTTTCCTTCATCATGTTGCCTTCTGTTACCAAGGTAGTAGGGCCATGTTACACTATCAGGGATAAAAAGAATACTAAAAAAAAAAAATCTCGTCACCCGACTCATGTCACGCAGTGGAATTTTAATTTGCGCTCTTTTATCCTTTCCTAGCTATTCTGTGGGTTTAGTAGCGGCTCTGTTCAAACGACGGGCTTATTTGGATTCGAGAGATAATTCAAATAGCTACATCTCACAGCGATAGGAATCAGTGTTCATAATCCAAAGAGCGACTAGTATGCAGTTCTCCGTAAATCAGCTAGCAAAAAAGCTCCGATATTGAATTGCATTTCATATCACTGCGTTCTCTTTGCTGAACACTGTTACAGAAGCTTTATTTTCGATTACGGTTTGCTCGGAATTATTTTATTTAACGAACCCTTAATAGTTTCACTTTACACATGGAGAAACGAAAAACATTTGTTTTATGAATAATAGTGTGTTGACTGTGTTACTCTTTTTTAGATTCTCTTTTCGGTAAGTGTTTCAGAGAAAAAACTCATCTTCATTGTTTCCAAGATTTACTCGAGGTTTTTCCGTTGTAATTTGGACAAGCGGACGTACCTGAAGGAGCTTTGTTGTTGCACATTTTGCCGTCGCATTAATGCGACCACCTGCAGAAGGGCTGAAGTGCGGACCGCTGTGAGTTATGCAGGAAGAGAGTCCGCTGGGATCCTGGAAGGTACCGCTGGGGTGTGGAGCCATCCGGACTCCAGAGTCGCGGCCAACTGGGCTCGATTCGTTGGCTGATAAAGATGTTCGCATAGATTCTCAACTGGGTTTAAATACAGGGAGTCTGGTGGACAGGGGAGTAAGGGAAACTCATGATGGAGATCTTCGAATCACGCACGAAAGCTGTGAGCTGTGCGACACGTTGTAACCTCCCCACTATATTTATTTCAGTATGAGATTTAGCTAAAGTTTATCTGTCACTCTGTAAAAGTCTACGTATTACCAAAACTATGCATTCACAAACAGTCATTCAGCTCGTATGGAAACCTTTAACTAAACAGAATCTAATTTGAATTGAAATGTAACTGCTCTGAATAAAGCATGTCTTTAAATTAGATGCGCAACTGAGGTAAAACAATTGTCTGGTCCTAATCAAAATTTCCAGTTACCTCACGTTTTGACAACATTGTTGCTGATTTCTTGAAAGCACAACAGCAAACAGCAAGGAGGCAGCGGGTAAGCTATATTTCTATTTTTAAACAAAATTTCTCCACTATATTCAAACCATTGCATACCAAATGGTTCAAATAGCCCTGAGCAGTGTGGGACTTAACTTCTGAGGGCATCAGTCCCCTAGAACTGAAAACTACCTAAACCTAACTAACCTAAGGACATCACACACGTCCATGCCCGAGGCAAGATTCTAACCTGCGACCGTAGCGGTCACGCGGTTCCAGACTGTAGCGCCTAGAACCGCTCGGCCACGCCGGCCGGCATACCACATGGTGCAGTGTGATAATGCGTAGTGATAAACAGTGCGATGAGGAGAGAAACCATTACTATGAAATGATATTCCAATCCAACGATCTTAGAATAAAGTATGTATTCAGAAACACAGAGTAAAACTTCGCATGAACTTCACACACGACATTGGTCTGAATAATATCATGCTTGAGAAAGTGAAAAATGATTTGAAGAGATTACAGTGTTAACAGAGAACTTTCTATAAAATTCAAACAGCTTAATCAGTTAATATGTTAATTCATGGCTCAGGGAAGTGGGGTGGTCTTCCTTTCGTCTCTGAGCAAGTTAATTACGTGACAATAATCATTCCGAAAAACTAGATGCGTAATGTTGCAGACTTACCTCAAACTTCTCCTCTTCAAAAAATAATTACATTATTCGAAATTTATATATTGCTTTTAGCTTTCAATGTATACATCATACTCATTCTTGCTGTCCTTCACAATCACTCATTCTTCATGTAACATATACATTCAGAAGTCAACGCAGCACTGCGTAATATGTCCATCATCTGCCACATTTCGATTAAGAATGCATCAGACAGCGCAGAAGAAAAGGCTATGTCACAACAAGACCAGAAATTGTCTAACAGTAACGTAACTTGCTCTCCATCTGACGAGCACATCGATAACATACAAAAACCAAAATAACATTACCACCTTACAACGTTCTACTGCTCTGCCGGTAGATGCCATCGCGCCGAGGAAAAACAAAGTGCATGAGGAGATGGAGATGGTCGCCGAGGATAGATGCATACGTCTGTTGACCCATTGTTCCTAACCGAATCACGAAATCACCCACGGAATCCGACGAAAACATTCCTCGTATCACAACGCTTCCGCCTAGTTGCAAAGTGTTCGCTTTCAGACGTTTCGTGCCGTACACGCCACCGGCCAACAGTCCGGCGCCAGTGGACGTCCAGTCGCAGTAGTGACGTGCAACTCCCAGCCCTCGGCGCCGACGAATAGCAGTCAGCAAGGGTGCATGAACAAGACGCCTGCAGCGGAGGCCCATTTGCAGCGAACGGACGTTGAGGACACACTGCTGGTAGGCCCTTGGTTCAGCTGAGAGATCAGTTGCTCAACAGTTGAACATCTCCGCATAAATGGTTCACACTTGTCATCTGTGGCCCATGGCGCACAACAGTTGTCTCTCCGTAGGTTTTGGATGGCGACATTTTACGAAGCACGGCATACTTTAACCACAGCAGCACTTGAAAAGTTTACAAACGTATCCATTTCGGAAATGGTTTAACTCTTGGTCCAAAAGCCAACTATCATGCCATTCTTGTTGTTGTTGTTGTGGTCTTCAGTCCTGAGACTGGTTTGATGCAGCTCTCCATGCTACTCTATCCTGTGCAAGCTTCTTCATCTCCCAGTACCTACTGCAACCTACATCCTTCTGAATCTGCTAAGTGTAATCATCTCTTGGTCTCCCCCTACGATTTTTACCCTCCACGCTGCCCTCCAATACTAAATTGGTGATTCCTCGATGCCTCAGAACGTGTCCTACCAACCCATCCCTTCTCCTAGTCAAGTTGTACCACAAACTCCTCTTCTCCCCAATTCTGTTCAATACCTCCTCATTAGTTATGTGATCTACCCATCTAATCTTCAGCATTCTTCTGTAGCACCACATTTCGAAAGCTTCTATTCTCTTCTTGTCCAAAGTATTTACCGTCCATGTTTCACTTCCATACATGGCTACACTCCATACAAATACTTTCAGAAATGACTTCCTGACACTTAAATCTATACTCGATGTTAACAAATTTCTCTTCTTCAGAAACGCTTTCCTTGCCATTGCCAGTCTACATTTATGCCATTCTTGACGTGAGATAAATCTCTCCGTTTCCACATTACGACAACGACTGCACAGCTTTTCCGCGTATCCCCCCCGCCGCGCCTCCCTCTCCACCCGACACACTTTATATGCCCTCCACTGCTAGTGTTGTCATATGCCACCTGTGAACGGTTACTGCACATTGACGTCGAACACAAGTGGTGGTCATATTATTGTGACTAGACGATGTACAAATGCAACAAGCGTATGATAATTTGTGAAAGAAAACCGCTATAAAATACGCGCAGTTCATAGAAACTGCTTCACCGCTGGTGTGTGCTAAAATACCTCCATGATCTAAGCTTTTCAATAGACAAATAACTTGTTCACAAACAGAACGACGAAAATACGGAGAACGGCCATCCTGTGTTACCATAGATACTGACTTAAAGTAGGACTACTTTAAGTGAGCACCATTGGAAGATTGGTGTATGATGTCTACTGCATAGAACTACTTTAAAGTTGATGATTACTCTCAATATTTTCACACTTTTGGTTGTTGGCATAATATTTATGCCTAATGGAAACCGAAAATCTTATAGATATTTCACGAGAAATTTCAACAAGGAGAATCAGTGTAATAGATTCTCAAAAAATGGCTCTGAGCACTATGGGACTTAACATCTGAGGTCATCAGTCCCGTAGATTTAGAACTACTTAAACCTAAGTAACCTAAGGACATCACGCACATCCATGCCCGAGGCAGGATTCGAACCTGCGACCGCAGCAGCCGCATGGTTCCGGACTGAAACGCCTAGAACCACTCGCCACGGTGTCCGGCAATAGATTCTCGCAATATGATTCTGTTGCTTTTTTTTTAACCTCCAGCACATACATTACACGGATGAGGCAAAACAATATGACCACCCACTCATTTTTAAAACAATGACACGAATTCCACAAGTTCTTGACCTGTTTCCGGAGGTATGTGGCACAGACATCTACGCACAGACCACGCAGTTCCCGTAAATTACGGGCCCACGGTTTGACGAAGTGCCAGATATGTGCCATCGCGTTCAGATGACGCAAATTTGGTGACAAGACACCAAACGTCAGTTTACTATCGTGCTCCTCAAGTCACTGTAGGACGATTGTTGCCTGGTGGTTCGAGCACTTTTTCTGCTGCATACTATGGATGTCGGGGAAGACACGAAGCACGATAGGATGCAAGAGGTCCGCAGTAACAACAGCTCTTAAGGTGCCTTCGATGACCACCTCAGCTCCGTTGGGAGCCCAGGTGAGTCGCCGCCACTGCACGAGGCTGTGCCCGCCGGCCCGCGTCCTGGGGGCGGTGCGCGATGCGGGCAGCCGCGCGCGAGGACGAAGGCGTTCGGAGATACGGCCATCGCTCTGGTGTAACGAGAAACTTCATTGTCCTGACCAGTTAACAAGTTTCCCCTGATCCACTGTCGGTGATCCTGTACCCACTGAAAACGAAACTGACAATGCCTACGTGTTAACGCCTACGTGCCGTCTGCGGGCCCTTGGCTAACAATACGCACTGAACAGCGTGCTCCGAAGCACTTATACGCACGCCTGCATTGTACAGGTTGTCCATAAAAGAATGTTGGAGTTGTAAATTTTAATATAAGGGATGATCAACAAGTTTCCTTTCGAAGGCGAGACTAACCTTTTGCCTGCAAGTCGGTGCCTACACACGGTGGTCAGAAACACTCTGAAAAGGTTTTACGGGTATTGCTAGAGAGGAGATTGAGCTGACAAGCAAACCTACAGATATTGGACTCTCATATCGGTCGCAAACGTTGTATGTCGATAAAGTATCAACCAAAACTCCGATTTAGTTCGTACTATGTTCTGTCGTCCTGCAGAACGGGCGTAAACGTTCATTAATAGTGTGAGTAACTAATACTCATAGCTCCCTTGGGGAAGTTGAAAGAGCGTTAGATCTTCGTATTAAGAGTCCTGGCTTCGTATCCCACGGATGACAATTTTTTGTTGTATTATACCTGAAAGTGTTATGTGGGACTATTAATACTTCTGCACGAGTTATAAAATTGATTCTTTACTTTACTCTTCCGATTGTTTATGCTTATTCTGTGAAACTACAAACGCACTAGCTGCTTCATCACGAATAGTTGTCTGTTCTGTGGCACAAGTCCGACAGAACACCACACCTATCTACACAAATGTTCTCTATAAGTTTGCCGCTTTCAACTGCTGAAGCGAAACCACAATGTCCCAAAAGACCATTGCTACCAACTCCCAAAAGTCATTTCACATGCCAGGAGAATGCTCTCCCATATTACAGTTTGACGAGTAAACAGTTTGTCGTCTGAGGGGCTTGAATGTGGGACGTTTGGAACGACGACATCACTTTCTACCGACTTACCATACGAGATCTACAAAAATGTCACTCATAGGTATTCCTTTCCAGTGCTTCGTAGTTCTGGTGTTACTTGTAATTACCGTTCACTCATATTCTATTGGACCACAGCAAACAGCACGAATTAAATCGGTGTTTCGGTTGAGACTCTGTCCGCATACAACGTTTCGCACCGATCTGAGTGTCTGATACCTGGAGGTTTGGATGTGAGAAAAAAGTTTCAAGAAAAAAATCAATACGTTGCGCCGTTTCCGAGACAGTAATCATTGAAGTTGGCCAGTCAGGTCGTCGCGCACGAAAACTCCAGTACTTGCACGGGTTAAAATGCGACAATGCGCAGACATTTGTGGGTCTGTGAGTTACCTCTTGATCAAATTATCATTACCAGTTTAAATGTGCCTTTTTTCGAAAGTGCCAAGTTTAAGCTAGGAGAGCAAAAGCTACGTTTATTCGGTTTGAAGAAACCAAACGAAGTACACTCTTGCCGACACTCTTCTGGCTGGCTGCTTGAATGCAAGAAATTGGCTAATTTCAGAGCTAAGTAACTCGGAAACAGCGGAACGTACGAATTTCTTCTTAACAATTAGTTATCAGCACAAACTTCCCTCCAACAGCGTTACAAGCTTCCGACACCGTTTCTCACCACCCTGCTTACACGCATCGGAGTTGCGCTGCGTTGCATATACCCTGCTGAAACGGTCGCAAACGGAAGCTTTTTTATCGCCTCATGGTATCAACTGTAAACGTTTTAGAGTCTTTGTTCAAAGTAACAATTGCAGAGTATCTCAAACAGTTTCCCATGAGCGCATGCGCGAGAACTGCTTTATTGTTTTCCCGTTTACCGTGCCACATACGTCACACGAGCAAAACCACCACTCCTGAGCGTAAGATTTTTTGGGTTCTACAGCTTTTTAAGAGTGAATCTGTAATTTCAGCTCTACGTGAATTTCACTTAAAGTTTAACTCTAATCCCCTAAGTGGCAAACACATCCGCCGGTGGTATAGTCGATTCGAAACGACCGGATGTGTGTGTAAAGGGGAAATTAGAGAACGACAAAGTATGTGTGAAGAGGATGTTGACAGTGTCAAGCATCATACTTCCGTAGCCCTAAGAAGTTTGTTCGGAAAGCAAGTCTTGAACTGTACTTGCCAAAGACGTCAGCGTGGAAGGTTTTAAGAAAACGTTTACACATACGTCCATATCGGTTACAGTTGGTACATGCTTTAAAGCCAGATGACTATGGTGTATGTTATAACTTTGCAACTGAAATGTCGCAGCGGGAAGATGACTTTTTCCATTGTGTGGTATTCAGTGATGTGGCAGCTTTTCGTCTAAATAGGAAAGTAAATAATGTTCGTATTTGGGATCGGAACAGCCTCATGAATCTGTGAAATATCAAAGACAAGCCCCAAAAGTAAACGCTTTCTGCGCTGTGTCCCGACGTCAAGTTTACGGAAGATTTCATTTCGCTGCAGCTACCGTAACAGGGATAGCTTATCTGAATATGTAGCAAAATTAGCTCTCTTCGCAATTAGATGGTGAATTAGAAAACGTCCGCAGCTCGTGGTCGTGCGGTAGCGTTCTCGCTTCCCGCGCCCGGGTTCGATTCCCGGCGGGGTAAGGGATTTTCTCTGCCTCGTGATGACTGGGTGTTGTGTGATGTCCTTAGCTTAGTTAGGTTTAAGTAGTTCTAAGTCTAGGGGACTGATGACCTCTAAAGTCCCATAGTGCTCAGAGCCAATTAGTAAGCTTTATTTGGAGACAGTGGTTTCGTCGTGATGGTCAAAATAAGGAAACACTTTTCCGTTAGTCTCCACGTTCACTTCACCACACACCACGCCATTTTTGTTTGTTTGGGTTTTTATAAAAGATCACCAACGGCCTTGCCACAGTGGTAACACCGGTCTCCGTTAGATCAACGAAGTTAAGCGCTGTCGGGCGTGGCTGACACTTGGATGGGTCACCGTCCGGGCCTGCCGACTGCTGTCGGCAAGCAGGGCGCACTCAGCCCCTGTGAGGCCAGCTGAAGAGCTACTCGACTGAGAAGTAGCGAGGCCGGTCGCGAAAACTGACAGCGACTTCGAGAGCGGTGTGCTGACCACATGACCCTCCATAATTTTCAGCCTTCGCCAAAGAGTCTAACGTGATTAACAATTATAGTACGATCCGTACATTAAAATCAGTTGCCGAGAATCTAAGAGATCGGTAATAATTCTAAACCTGAAAATGAATAGAACTGTAGGCTCCTTATTTAACACAATTATCTTCCCAAGAACATCACGTCGAAAAATTACAATAACGTCACCATGATGGGAGCAGTTCCCTCAAACAGGGTTCGTCTGCATGATTACCGGTAAAACAGAACGCATTGTTGATACGCTCTGGAAACCATTGATTTTGGCGTGGAAGGAAGATCAAGATACATTTCGAAAAAAATTTGTGTGAAATCTTATGGGACTTAACTGCTAAGGTCATCAGTCCCTAAGCTTACACACTACTTAACCTAAATTATCCTAAGGATAAACACGCACGCACTTGCCCAAGGGAGGACTCGAACCTCCGCCGGGACCAGCCGCACAGTCCATGACTGCAGCGCCCCAGACCGCTCGGCTAATACCGCGCGGCAGATACATTTCAAATATGAGAACATTGGTATTCAATGTTCATGAATAGACATTCATGTCGCAGTGTCTTTTCACTTTTAACTTGTGTTGGGCTGTAACAAAAAATGTTCTGCAACCAAGTGTTAAATGCCAATTACATGGGTATAAACAGTAAAGAAAGGCAGTTTTATGCTACAGAATTAATACGAGGTGCATTCAAGTTCTAAGGCCTCCGATTTTTTTTCTCCGGACTGTAAAGAAATAGAAACATGCGCATTGTTTTAAAATGAGACCGCATTCATTGTCAATACGTCCCAGAGATGGCAGCACCGTACGGCAGATGGAATTTTACCGCCAGCGGCGAGAATGAGAACTGTTTTAAATACTTAAAATTGCGACGTTTTCCTTACTTGAACAGCGTGCAATCATTCGTTTTCTGAATTTACGTGGTGTGAAACCAATTGAAATTCATAGACAGTTGAAGGAGACATGTGGTGATCTTATGGATGTGTCGAAAGTGCGTTCGTGGGTGTGACAGTTTAATGAAGACAGAACATCGTGTAACAACAAACCGAAACAACCTCGGGCTCGGGCAAGCCGGTCTGACGACATGATCGAGAAAGTGGAGAGAATTGTTTTGGGGGATCGCCGAATGACTGTTGAACAGATCGCCTCCAGAGTTGACATTTCTGTGGGTTCTGTGCACACAATCCTGCATGACGACCTGAAAATGCGAAAAGTGTCATCCAGGTGGGTGCCACGAAAGCTGACGGACGACCACATGGCTGCCCGTGTGGCATGTTGCCAAGCAATGTTGACGCGCAACGACAGCACGAATGGGACTTTCTTTTCGTCGGTTGTGACAATGGATGAGACGTGGATGCCATTTTTCAATCCAGAAACAAAGCGCCAGTCAGCTCAATGGAAGCACACAGATTCACCGCCACCAAAAAAATTTCGGGTAACTGCCAGTGCTGAAAAAATGATGGTGTCCATGTTCTGGGACAGCGAGCGCGTAATCCTTACCCATTGCGTTCCAAAGGGCACTACGGTAACAGGTGCATCCTACGAAAATGTTTTGAAGAACAAATTCCTTCCTGCACTGCAACAAAAACGTCCGGAAAGGGCTGCGCGTGTGCTGTTTCACCAAGACAACGCACCCGCACATCAAGCTAACGTTACGCAACAGTTTCTTCGTGATAACAACTTTGAAGTGATTCCTCATGCTCCCTACTCACCTGACCTGGCTCCTAGTGACTTTTGAATTTTTCCAAGAATGAAAGACATTCTCCGTGGCCGCACATTCACCAGCCGTGCTGCTATTGCTTCAGCGATTTTCCAGTGGTCAAAACAGACTCCTAAAGAAGCCTTCGCCGCTGCCATGGAATCATGGCGTCAGCGTTGTGAAAAATGTGTACGTCTGCAGGGCGATTACGTCGAGAAGTAATGCCAGTTTCATCGGTTTTGGGTGAGTGGTTAATTAGAAAAATAATCGGAGGCCTTAGAACTTGAATGCACCACGTATTAAGGACTAGGCAGTTAATTTATGCCTAACCCGGCCAGGTAACTGCACGCGCGTCAGCACGGCGCTTCCGGGATTCGGTGAGGAGTGCTCCCTCCAGGTCGTGAAACGTGTTCCAGTTGCGAATATGGAAAACCATCAGCTGTGTAATGTAATGATGACAGTGAAAACTGACTGGAAGCCGGATTCCCTGCTTAATCGTGAGCGGTCGCCTTGCCATTTGGCTAGTCCAGCGTTCTCCACGACCAGACCCAAACTTCCGTATTTCGTCAACCACGTGTCTACAACCTGCACCCGTACATTCATTATGTATATTCTCGTACAGGGGAGACGGTTTAATTGATAGTCGCTAGCTCGGTGTCGGCAAATAAATATGTTATTATGTGGTTTTTGTCGTTCAAAATTACGATGCAATGTTCCTTCCTTATTCGCAGCTGGGAATACGTTTCATGTATTGCGCAACGGCTGTAGTCGCCGCATTTGCGTCGTGATTCTCAACACCACATGAACTGAAATTTCGTATCGCGCCCCGGCCGGCGGGTTAATGACGTGGACCGGCTTATCAGCTATCGTGGTTGTAGTCTTAGACGGTTTGCCATATCGGAATAGGTAAACACCGGGCTTTTACCAACGTTCAACCTCAGATACACGATTAACAAACCCTTAGAAAACGTTCGCACAGTTTTACATGGGAGGACACTAGACGTAGACAGTTGGGGTACACAAATTACGTACCGAGGGGATAAGGGGTGGCGGGAGGAAGAACCGATAGACCTCCCTCCTACTAGCACTGACAAATCCAATAACAAACATCTCAACCCCGTGAAAAAAGCGCCAACGGCCACATTAGAGAAGAAGTGCAGTTAATTTGTGATTGGCTTTCGGGGCTAAAATAATACACTCCTGGAAATGGAAAAAAGAACACATTGACACCGGTGTGTCAGACCCACCATACTTGCTCCGGACACTGCGAGAGGGCTGTACAAACAATGATCACACGCACGGCACAGCGGACACACCAGGAACCGCGGTGTTGGCCGTCGAATGGCGCTAGCTGCGCAGCATTTGTGCACCGCCGCCGTCAGTGTCAGCCAGTTTGCCGTGGCATACGGAGCTCCATCGCAGTCTTTAACACTGGTAGCATGCCGCGACAGCGTGGACGTGAACCGTATGTGCAGTTGACGGACTTTGAGCGAGGGCGTATAGTGGGCATGCGGGAGGCCGGGTGGACGTACCGCCGAATTGCTCAACACGTGGGGCGTGAGGTCTCCACAGTACATCGATGTTGTCGCCAGTGGTCGGCGGAAGGTGCACGTGCCCGTCGACCTGGGACCGGACCGCAGCGACGCACGGATGCACGCCAAGACCGTAGGATCCTACGCAGTGCCGTAGGGGACCGCACCGCCACTTCCCGGCAAATTAGGGACACTGTTGCTCCTGGGGTATCGGCGAGGACCATTCGCAACCGTCTCCATGAAGCTGGGCTACGGTCCCGCACACCGTTAGGCCATCTTCCGCTCACGCCCCAACATCGTGCAGCCCGCCTCCAGTGGTGTCGCGACAGGCGTGAATGGAGGGACGAATGGAGACGTGTCGTCTTCAGCGATGAGAGTCACTTCTGCCTTGGTGCCAATGATGGTCGTATGCGTGTTTGGCGCCGTGCAGGCGAGCGCCACAATCAGGACTGCATACGACCGAGGCACACAGGGCCAACACCCGGCATCATGGTGTGGGGAGCGATCTCCTACACTGGGCGTACACCACTGGTGATCGTCGAGGGGACACTGAATAGTGCACGGTACATCCAAACCGTCATCGAACCCATCGTTCTACCATTCCTAGACCGGCAAGGGAACTTGCTGTTCCAACAGGACAATGCACGTCCGCATGTATCCCGTGCCACCCAACGTGCTCTAGAAGGTGTAAGTCAACTACGCTGGCCAGCAAGATGTCCGGATCTGTCCCCCATTGAGCATGTTTGGGACTGGATGAAGCGTCGTCTCACGCGGTCTGCACGTCCAGCACGAACGCTGGTCCAACTGAGGCGCCAGGTGGAAATGGCATGGCAAGCCGTTCCACAGGACTACATCCAGCATTTCTACTATCGTCTCCATGGGAGAATCGCAGCCTGCATTGCTGCGAAAGGTGGATATACACTGCACTAGTGCCGACATTGTGCGTGCTCTGTTGCCTGTGTCTATGTGCCTGTGGTTCTGTCAGTGTGATCATGTGATGTATCTGACCCCAGGAATGTGTCAATAAAGTTTCCCCTTCCTGGGACAATGAATTCACGGTGTTCTTATTTCAATTTCCAGGAGTGTATTTAAAAGAATTATTTCAGTGCTTTTGTCACGTGGTAACCACAATCAAGTTCAAATTCGAAAGCACAGTCTTCAGTGACGTCCAAAGCTTAGCACTGAAAGCACATTTATTATGGAGACCAACGGACAGACAGAAGAGAACTGCCTCATGGACGGACCGTGGTTCCATTTGAAGACACAGAATATCTCAGACTATACATACAGAACAGACGTAAAACGTTTCAAAAACCTTCTAGAAACGATGAATATTAAATATTTTTTGGTGCCGTGCTTTCAACTGACGACCTGCACTACGCCAACGAACGACGCTAACTGCTATTCCGTATTCCATGCAGAACAGCTCGCCGCACTGTTAAACAGAGTGTAGCGGTATATCACTTCTAGCTCTCTCTCTCTCTCTCTCTCTCTCTCTCTCTCTCTCTCTCTCTCTTTTCTTTTTAGACAACGTATCGGTTTGTTATGTTTGCATATTTATAAGTCGTAACGTCGCGTATAGTTCGCAATTTCGCACACTCTTAGTAGCGGCTAGAGTATACGCTGACGATCATCAATGTTGCTACATAGGCAAATAATTCGGAGTAGCGGTACTAGGTTGGATTGTAACAGTTATGTCGTCAACACACACGGCTAGCTAAAAATTAAGCTACTGAGTTTAAAATTGTTGTTAATATCCAATAAATAAATATTGTTGCACAGAGGGACACGATATAACCACCAACGTAGTTGTACTGTTATTCTCAATGTTACGTAAATTCTTTGCTAAATACTGACCTTTTATACTGTTAATTATGATTTGAATAATATTTAGAGCAGTGAAAACAAGCTTTTTAGCAGTCAGCGATTTACTCATAAGAAAGCCTGAGCCTCATATTATTATTATTTATTACCTTCACGATTGTCGAGTGTATTTAATGAAAATTCTTCTGCAAAAAATATTTTCTTTTCCTGATAGCAAGATTTTTAAAGTATTTTTTTCTGTTGTCTTGTGGGTGAAGCCCGAAAGTCACGTGATTAATTATAGTTCACGTAATGGCTGCCAAGGGGCCATTACGACAAAAGAATGGCAAATAGCCAATGATAAAACTTGAATTCTAGCATTACTTACTTATTTCCACAAAACTATATTCACATGGTTCAAAAAATGGCTCTGAGCGCTATGGGACTTAACATCTGAGCTCATCAGTCCCCCAGAACTTAGAACTACTTAAACCTAACTAACCTAAGGACATCACACACATCCATGCCCGAGGCAGGATTCGAACCTGCGACCGTAGCAGTCGCGCGGTTCCAGACTGCAGCGCCTAGAACCGCATGGCCACCGCGGCCGGCTATTCACATGGAGGGAGAGGTATGATATGAGATACATATATTGTATGTGTGTACAATTAACAACATCGCGGTTCAGAATCAATCTCGTACAAGAACGTCCAACAGGTTCGAGAGTTGACACCAGAGTGATCATCTTATTCATCCACGTTATTATCCCAGAATTATATAGAAATTCCTTGATTTGTTATTCCTAGTATTTGTTACAGAGAAATATATCTACTATTAATAGTTTTATATTCAAAACATGTGAAAGGGTAGAGTTTCCTTGTTCAAAAACAATATTTCGTCACTGACAGTACATTTACCTACATAAAGACGCATATTTTTGTTCGTTATTGACACAGTTCACTTGTGGTTATCGTAACATTTTACTACTGGTTTCAGAAGGCTTCCCAGGGAACAGTACGTCGGGTACAAGTGCAGATATTTTTACATGTGGTATATAGTGTTATATGCGCTAGCCATGAAATACACATTTGCAATGTTCCATGTAACTTCATAAGCGCCTGAAGTGTAAGATGAGAATATGTCAATACAAACATACTGATATTGTGATATGTGGTGAATTTCTGTTTCTGTTGTTCTGCGTAAAATACGTTTTGTAATTAAAATCCTAAAACAACATTTGGTCAGAGAGGTCAAACGGAAACTAATTCCATATGTCTTTTACTGTAAAACATACAATCCTGCACTTCATTTACTGTCTCGATTCTGTTGCGTCTTTTTTCATCTCGCTGTTGCAGAAGGCCGCAAAGATAGGATTGTTGACGAACTGTCCAAGTAAAAAACGACAGAACACACTGCGTGTTCTCCTATCATCTGAGCAATATCTTTAAGCAGAATCTTCCCTGAGACCGAGTTGCCGATAACTACTTTTCATTTCTTATCAGTATTTTTTATGCAAGAGTCATGGTATATTGATCAGCCAATAACGTCGGCAATCGCTCCAATGGTTTCATGTATCGCGTCTCATGATATTAATTGGTTGTAACCCGATAATTATGTGAATACGTAGCTTACATCTTCTGACAATAACTATTTATTTCATATATCTGTATTTTTTGTTCACGTTCGCCGTGTTTGAACGTTTCTCCCGACCGTCGCAGAATTGCATAACAAGCAGTATTTTTGTTTGCTTGGCTTTCGTAATAACAATATCTCAGTCCTTTCTCTTGTACTGTAAATTCAAGAAGGAAACGCTTCAGATACTTTAATATGTAGATACGTCAGCGTGTTGGTTGTCTTATACCTGCATCAAACAGTATTTCCACAATTACGTCACAAACTTTAGGACCTGATGTTTTCTGCACGGTTGTAACTGCACCGCCAGCTTGAGTACGCTCCTCTGTACAGGCGCGCCCACTCGCCCAGACTCCAACGCCTGACCTGCTGCCCAGGAGGAAAATGCATTAGTGGCTTATTCATGCCACATGTACAGGGTTATTACAAATGATTGAAGCGATTTCACAGCTCTACAATAACTTTATTATTTGAGATATTTCCACAATGCTTTGCACACACATACAAAAACTCAAAAAGTTTTTTTAGGCATTCAGAAATGTTCGATATGTGCCCCTTTAGTGATTCGCCAGACATCAAGCCGATAATCAAGTTCCTCCCACACTCGGCGCAGCATGTCCCCTTCAATGAGGTCGAAAGCATCGTTGATGCGAGCTCGCAGTTCTGGCACATTTCTTGGTAGAGGAGATTTAAACACTGAATCTTTCACATAACCCCACAGAAAGAAATCGCATGGGGTTAAGTCGGGAGAGCGTGGAGGCCATGACATGAATTGCTGATCATGATCTCCACCACGACCGATCCATCGGTTTTCCAATCTCCTGTTTAAGAAATGCCGAACATCATGATGGAAGTGCGGTGGAGCACCATCCTGTTGAAAGATGAAGTCGGCGCTGTCGGTCTCCAGTTGTGGCATGAGCCAATTTTCCAGCATGTCCAGATACACGTGTCCTGTAACGTTTTTTTCGCAGAAGAAAAAGGGGCCGTAAACTTTAAACCGTGAGATTGCACAAAACACTGCGCATACCATCGCCGAATGGAGTTAGCAGTTGGTGGATCTTTGTTGAACTTCGTCCTGAAGTGTCGTTGCACTGTTATGACTGACTGATGTGAGTGCATTTCAAGCACGACATACCCTTTCTCGGCTCCTGTCGCCATTTTGTCTCACTGCGCTCTCGAGTGCTCTGGCGGCAGAAACCTGAAGTGCGGCTTCAGCCGAACAAAACTTTATGAGTTTTTCTACGTATCTGTAGTGTGTCGTGACCATATGTCAATGAATGGAGCTACAGTGAATTTATGAAATCTCTTCAATCATTTGTAATAGCCCTGTACTTGGAGGTACTACCCAACCTAAGAACATGACACTTGTAATAGTTATTAGTTTGCAAATGAAGTATGGCTCAAATGGCTCTGAGCACTATGAGACTTAACTGCTGAGGTCATCAGTCCCCTAGAACTCAGAACTACTTAAACCTAACTAACCTAAGGACATCACGCACATCCCTGCCCGAGGCAGGATTCGAACCTGCGACCGTAGCTGTCGCGCGGTTCCACACTGTAGCGCCTAGAACCGCTCGGCCACTCTGGCCGGCCCAAATGAAGTAAATACCGATGTAATGCTGTTCACTACACTGTCCTCAGACGCCAAGAAAAATATCTGCTGTCATAACTGTCACACCCCGCATGTGGACTCCGTGCCAATTTCATATCCATTAGCTGCACCCGAACTGTAACATGACAATCCTAATGGTTATATGCCAAATGCGATGTCTGTGAAGCGAAAAGACTGCGACTCTAACAGCGGCTTGGCCAAACCCCAATGACAATCTACGTCTCACTAGCTACTACTTCGGCGGGATGGGGTAGCGTCACAGTTTCATGTGGAGTTGGATATCAAAGCAACAGAAAAATGTCCGACTGCTATGATTATTGTAATGCTGGATCGTAGTTAGATTGTGGTACACGAAGTTATTCGCGGAACGGGTGCACACTAATCGTTTAAAGTGTCGGGAATAATTATGTGCCTTTATTTTGCGGAGAGACATTAGCAGTACCTATAGACGTAATCTGCTTTAAAAGCAAGCACCGATACGCCGTAATGCTCATGGTAATAACTGGTTCTTGCTTGGGAGGTATCAAAGAGCTTTAAAGTGAGTACACGCATTACCGTGTTGGATAATGCCGTTGTTAAAGAGCACCTACACCACTGTAAGATACACGTGTTTACCAGTGTTCAAGTAATCCATAACTGAAAATTGGGCTGGGAGAGTAACGAGAGAATCAACGAATAGACAAAAACTCGCGATCACACTCCCACATAACTACCTCCTCGTTTAAGAGTGGAAAATAGTCCGTCAGAACTAGAGACTTGTTTGGAAGTGCGTCGTGTGCAGCTTCGTATGTTGTCAGACTCATTCTGATCACTTGCTCAGATAAATGTTTTAACAACGTCTTCTTGTTGGCAGTTACTGGTTTGTATGCAGATCCCTTCACAGAGTCCTTGAATGAACCAATTGCAGAAGGTACTGGATCTAACGATGATATTATCTCAGCATTCCTCGGAACAAATCTGTGCAACGTTTGGCTACCCAGAGCGCTAGTGGCTGAGATGCGCCCAACATTACTTTTAGGTGTGGTGTCTTGAAACGAGTCGTGGTGTGCCACCATCACTGCGGGCGCTGTTCGTCTCAATAAACACGAAGAGAAGGCAATTTTCTAAACACTTGAGGAAGCGAATCGTATTCCGTCAACCTTTCCTCTTTAAAAATTTGAAAATAAAACTGAAGCCTTAGAAATTAACGATAGTGCTCAGACACACCAATTCAGATATCGTTGCTCGAATTGAGCTCTACAATTGGCTATTGCATTTGGTGCTTGGTTGTGAGGTTGATAGTTCCTGTCATCAGAATAACATCTAAATGCTATAACGGATGACGTGTGTTCTATCAATCCAGTTACATAAAATTGTTTATTCACCACTTACGTTGTACGTGATACACCCTGAATATATACTGATGGAAAAAAAAATCGTAACACCAAGGAACAGTTGCGCGACATTAACGAAACTTGAAAGGACGTGTTTCTACATCTGAAAGACTCGAGCGATAGTTACCCCCTTTGAGATTGGACGTGGTGAATTTGTTATGGCAAGAATGCCATTAACGCCACACAGACGCTATTGTAAACATCTTACTGAATTTGAACGAGTTCGTATACACTGTACGTGACTGCTGGCAGCGGTGGTCACCGGAATGTAAGGTAGCAGGAAGAGTGGGCTGCGGACGACCACGTGGCACTACCAAGACGATCGTGTTAGGGCTGTGGCTGTGGAGCGTCGTACTGCATCCACTGAAGCAGTCTGAGCAGACGTGGGCACCACCAGGACACAACCAACTTAGAAATCGCTTACTTCAAAGGACATCTCGCTTGGCACAACTCAAGTCGCAAATCTGGGTCAGAGGAATGCACACTACAGGGCGTCTGGCGTGTCCAGAACAGTTCTGCAGAGTTCACAGGAGAAATTCCGTGAAGTTTGGAAGGCAGGAGACGAGGTACTGGCAGAATTGAAGCTGTGAGGAGCGGTCGTGAGTCGTGCTTGGGTAGCTCAGATGGTAGAGCACTTACCTGTGAAACGCAAAGGTTCAGAGTTCGAGTCTCGTCACACAGTTTTTAATCTGCCAGAAAGTTTCATATCAGCGCACACTTCGCTGCAGAGTGAAAATCTCATTCTATTCACTATCTTTGTTTGAAATACTGCCGCGTTACTGCTTTCTTCACATGCTTACAGGCGTGTTTTATGGATTTCACTGACTTGCTCTGTTCTACTTTTATACATGCTCGGAACATTTTGTAAACTCTGTTTCCAGTTCGTCGCTGCCTCGAATTTGTATTTTTGCTGTGAAGCCACCGTTTTTGGGTGGTCGTCTTCTGCATTTGGGAAAGCCATCAACCCCGGCTTGTGTGTCGTCCCAGAACGGTTTTGGGTATTTTTCTGTACATTGTCCTTCACTTATACACGTTGGGGCTATTCCTTCGTAATAAAAAGAACTACGAAGCTTGTGCTTATTCGCTCAATTCCAGCATAGTACAAGTATATAATGAATTTATCGGCTTTCTTAAGTCCCCAGTAGGATTTTCTAGCAGTCATTGTTTTTTCTTCGGAATTTGTGCTGTGGATTTCTAGGATCCTAACAGCACTACCTAAATTATTGTACCACCAACATTCGAGATCTCTTCGAGCAATTCCATCGCTCAAGCAACTTGTGTCAAAAACAGGAAAAGAAGAGAAGATTGCAGAGGAAACCTTTCTGATAGCGGCGAAGCGAAGAGGACGCTAACTTCCTTTGATGGCTCGCTGAAAACCCGAAAAAAAAATGTTCAAATGTGTATGAAATCTTATGGGACTTAACTGCTAAGGTCATCAGTCCCTAAGCTTACACACTACTTAACGTAAATTATCCAAGGACAAACACACACACCCATGCCGGACGGAGGACTCGAACCTCCGTCGTGAAAACCCGAGAACTACCGGAACACGTTCGAGGAACGGCGAATGCGAAACGCGCAACGCAGAATGGCTTTTGCGCAGCGCTTACACCGACGAGAGTTCTAGTTCGCTTGTGTTCGCTTCGGTGTGAACGGGGCTTAACGCGAGACGACCTGGACGGTTTCGGCCGTCGTCAGTTCGGCTCGGGCCGTTCACGCACTGCGGTCGCTGCGTGACGTCGGTTCGACAGGTAGCTGCGGGTCGAGTGGCTTTAATAGAATAACGCGGCGGCGGCGGCCATGCATATTCAGCAGCCGCGGGCGCTGATGAGAGCCGCCGAGTGCTGCGTCCCGGCCCGCACACGCCGCACGCCGGCGCCGGCGCATGCGCACCAGAGGACGCTGCGGGCCGCCGCGCCACACTGACAAGTGACTGCCGCGCACAGTGGCGGCGGGGCGGCGGGCGCTCACTCAGCGGCCTCTGTGGTCACAGGGCTCCGTCCGGCACTAGGGGGGACGCGGGCCTCGTCCAGCCTTCTGCTGATGTCGAACTTACTCTCCCTGAATAAGTTTGTTTGCGTGGCACAAAGCTAAACGACAAAATAAAAATAAGAAATAGAAACAGAAAACACGCACAGACAGCCGGCCGGAGTGGCTGAGCGGTTAAAGGCGCTACAGTCTGGAACCGCACGACCGCTACGGTTGCAGGTTCGAATCCTGCTTCGGGCATGGATGTGTGTGATGTCCTTAGGTTAGTTAGGTTTAAGTAGTTCTAAGTTCTAGGGGACTTATGACCACAGTAGTTGAGTCCCATAGTGCTCAGAGCCATTTGAACCATTTGAACGCACAGACAGCAACATAACAGAACCAGGCAACCATAAACACTCATTTTCGTAACAACTACACTGAGGAATCAGGAATATACAATGACCGAAAAAAATTGCAACACCGAGAAGGAGATGTGTGGCGTAAACAAAAAATTGTACGCGTGTTTCTACATCTGAAAGATTATGTCTGTTCCAGCTTCGGACCCGTAGCATAAAAGTGGCGCTAGTAGTGCCACTATGAGGATGTAGGTTAGGTTTGAAACTTACTGGCAGATTATAACTGTGTGCCGGACCGAGACTCGAACTCGGGACCTTTGCCTTTCGCGGGCAAATGCCCTACCGACTGAGCTACCCAAACACGACTCACGCCCCGTCCTCACAGCTTTAATTCCGCCAGTACCTCGTCTCCTACCTTCCAAACTTCACAGAAGCTCTCCTGCGAACCTCGCAGAACTAGCACTCCTGGAATTTCTTGCGGAGACATGGTTTAGCCACAGCGTAGGGGATGTTTCTAGAATGAAATTTTCACTCTACAGCGCACACTCCACTGTATAGTGAAAATTTCATTGTACATTAGGTTTGCTTTAAATACACGCTGTTACTGTAGTGAGTGTCAGTTGCCTTTGAGACTGGACATGGTGGGTTATTGTTGGTCAAGAATTCCTTGAGGGCGACAAAGACGCGATTATTATCGCTGAACTGAGTTTCAACGAGGTCATGTAACAGGGCTACGAGAAGTTGGACGTTCCTTCTGCGATACCGCAGAGAGACTTGGCAGGGATATAGGCACTGTACGTGATTGTACCAGTGGTGGTCACGACAACGTACGGTCGAAGCAAGGCTGGACCACGGACGGCCACGTGGCACTACGGAGAGGAAAGACCATCGACTTCGGTGTACGGTTCAGCGCTTCGTACTGCTTTATCTGCAGCAGCAGTCTGAACAGCAGTTGCCACCACAGTGACACACCGAACTGTTACAAATCTGTTACTTCAAGGATGGCTTCGAGCCACGCGTCCTGTAGCGTGCACTCCACTGACCCCAAACCATCGCCATTTGTGGTGTCAAACGAGAGCTCATTAGACTGGAGGTCTCTTGTGTTCGAGGTGAAAGCTAGTTCTGCCTCGGTGCCAGTGATTGGCGTGTAACGGTTAGGAGCAGGTCAGTTGAGCACCGGCAACCAACCTACACTCCTGGAAATTGAAATAAGAACACCGTGAATTCATTGTCCCAGGAAGGGGAAACTTTATTGACACATTCCTGGGGTCAGATACATCACATGATCACACTGACAGAACCACAGGCACATAGACACAGGCAACACAGCATGCACAATGTCGGCACTAGTACAGTGTATATCCACCTTTCGCAGCAATGCAGGCTGCTATTCTCCCATGGAGACGATCGTAGAGATGCTGGATGTAGTCCTGTGGAACGGCTTGCCATGCCATTTCCAGCTGGCGCCTCAGTTGGACCAGCGTTCGTGCTGGACGTGCAGACCGCGAGAGACGACGCTTCATCCAGTACCAAACATGCTCAATGGGGGACAGATCCGGAGATCTTGCTGGCCAGGGTAGTTGACTTACACCTTCTAGAGCACGTTGGGTGGCACGGGATACATGCGGACGTGCATTGTCCTGTTGGAACAGCAAGTTCCCTTGCCGGTCTAGGAATGGTAGAACGATGGGTTCGATGACGGTTTGGATGTACCGTGCACTATTCAGTGTTCCCCTCGACGATCTCCAGTGGTGTACGGCCAGTGTAGGAGATCGCTCCCCACACCATGATGCCGGGTGTTGGCCCTGTGTGCCTCGGTCATATTCAGTCCTGATTGTGGCGCTCACCTGCACGGCGCCAAACACGCATACGACCATCATTGGCACCAAGGCAGAAGCGACTCTCATCGCTGAAGACGACACGTCTCCATTCGTCCCTCCATTCACGCCTGTCGCGACACCACTGGAGGCGGGCTGCACGATGTTGGGGCGTGAGCGGAAGACGGCCTAACGGTGTGCGGGACCGTAGCCCAGCTTCGTGGAGACGGTTCCGAATGGTCCTCGCCGATACCTCAGGAGCAACAGTGTCCCTAATTTGCTGGGAAGTGGCGGCGCGGTCCCCTACGGCACTGCGTAGGATCCTACGGTCTTGGCGTGCATCCGTGCGTCGCTGCGGTCCGGTCCCAGGCCGACGGGCACGTGCACCTTCCGCCGACCACTGGCAACAACATCGATGTACTGTGGAGACCTCACGCCCCACGTGTTGAGCAATTCGGCGGTACGTCCACCCGGCCTCCCGCATGCCCACTATACGCCCTCGCTCAAAGTCCGTCAACTGCACATACGGTTCACGTCCACGCTGTCGCGTCATGCTACCAGTGTTAAAGACTGCGATGGAGCTCCGTATGCCACGGGAAACTGGCTGACACTGACGGCGGCGGTGCACAAATGCTGCGCAGCTAGCGCCATTCGACGGCCAACACCGCGGTTCCTGGTGTGTCCGCTGTGCCGTGCGTGTGATCATTGCTTGTACAGCCCTCTCGCAGTGTCCGGAGCAAGTATGGTGGGTCTGACACACCGGTGTCAATGTGTTCTTTTTTCCATTTCCAGGAGTGTATTTGCGTGCTGGACACACTGGACCTATACGTGGAGTTATGGTCTGGGAGTGATTTCGTGTGGCAGCAGGACCACTCTCAGTGGTTACACATCGCACCGTGACTGCAAAACCGTACGTCAGTCTGGTACACACCCACGCCCGAGGCAGGACTCGAACCTGCGCCGGTACCAGCCGCTCAGTCCATGACTGCAGCGCCATAGACCGCTCGTGAAAAGCATTCTGGGGGTGTTTTCTAACGGGGTAACGCTCTCTCACATGCCGCTGCTGTAACCCATCGTGCTCTACAGTGTGTAGGCATGTTGCCCTGGCCTGCCCAATCACCAGATCTGTCTCCAACCGAGCACATGTGGGACACCATCGGACAACAGCTTCATTGTTATCCTCAGACATCACTAATCCTCGATGTATTGACCGAGCAAGTGCAATCGGCATGGAACCGCATGCCAAGAAACTGACATCCGGCACTTGCAAGACACAAAGCATACACGTTTGCGTTGTTGCACTAAACATTCTGGCGGCTTCGACGGTTATTAATATACCAGTATTTCAAATTTGCAATGGATTATCTCGCGCTTCCTTTATAATGTGATCCTGCAACGATAGTCACTTAAACATGTTACCCAGACCAATGTATTTCCAAAACTTCATTATTCCACATTAATTGCTTTTGGTCATTGTATAAGAGAAGACACAAGATAGTGCACAGTGACATACAAACATAAACTCACTTATAAAATCACCCAATTTTCAAAATATGGGGTATAAACATAGCATATAAAACAGACAGTGCCTTCCAAAAACACGCCCCAAAACTGATAAGAGACGTAGACATACCCAAAAAGTAGGTACCTGTGTATATCAATTACAGTGGAACACTTCTGATGACAGGTATATACGGCAAAAAGGCAGAACATTTGATGACAGAAACAAAGAACTCATGAGAGCCTGTAAATGCGGGACAAACTACTCCACTTTTGTAGAACAGCTAAGAGAACAAAATCACAAGCTACCGTCTAGACAAGAAGCCATCAAAATAATTACCCTACATAAAAAGAACCAAAGCAGTAAAGAAAACCCTATTGAATGATCAAGTATCCGTAACGAACAACTAACTGTTTACATTAATAGGTAAAATAGTACAAGAAAACCCCAACGGAGTATTATTATCACCAAAGTCCTTTCCCTGCATTTTTCCACCAACCCCTCCACCAAAAATTTAAATCGAAATTCAAATCAGTTGAACAGCAAAGCTTTCAGCCACACTCTGACAGCTGTTACATTCACAGTCAACTTTCTACAACCCGCCCTAACTAGCCAGAAAAACACACACACACACACACACACACACACACACACACACACACATAGATATAAAGAGAAAAGAAATGAACAGACGTTAGTATTCAGCAAATACTTCGTCACATTGACAACATGTACATAAACGAACCAAATAGGAAGAGACATAAAGTGAACGGACGGTAGATGCGACTTTAAACTACTGTGTTATTCGATAAAATACCTGAAGCTTGTGGCAGAAGAATCGTAACGCTCCATAGCAATTAGCACAAGGAAGTGAACATTGTGAGGGAAAAAAGTTCGTAATGTGAAAATGTGCTTATATTTCGTAAGTGAGATAGTAGAGCGACTTCCGGCATGTAACCATGTGAAAGGTAAGGCAGATGGCAGCAAAATTGACGAATGGCTGTAACTTATCACTTACGAACGTAAAAAAAGAATACGTGAACATTTTTATAATACACAAATATCGCATATCAAAACAAAACTGTGTTATTCTAGATTCCACTGAAAATGCCTTAAAGTGAAAGGCGAAACGCATCTGGGAGAAATAAAACACACTGCAGCAAGAAGGAGTTTCTTTGATTTACAAATCGAATATTTCTCGTCTTGGTTTGCTATTCTGAATCACTGCCTGTTCTGAAACGAAGTACATAGAGTTTCTCAGGTAAGAAAAGCTGTGAAATGCACTACATGGAACAACAGGATGTATGGCACTAATTCTCTCATCACTGTAAACAGCAGTCATTTTATTAGGTAAGGCTGTAAGTAACGGTGTCCTCCGCAAACGGAGAAATACACATCACAACATAATACGAAGTAACTCACACATCAGGGCGAGTGCGTTTGCGACTCCTTTCTCTGTGTCACCACGCACTGCGTGCAACTATCAGTATCCTTACTGGAGTAGCATGAAGTGGAAGGGGCGTCGTTATGCCTTACCGAAGCTCTTGATTCCGGCTGCTGTTGTCATGAGGCTATAATGGAACAGGCCAAGGCTCTCTGTTACTGAAACAACAACTTCCGAAGTTGTCAGGGGTGTCACCTATTTTTTATAATGCAAAACTGTAAACGCAGCTCCATCGTGCAATTACGGAGTGTGGGCTTGCAGGCTACCAGTATCGTCCCATCGGTAGAGTCATCTTCAGGCCCTGTAGCATGAACTACAAAAAGCATCCTTCTAACTGGAAACCGAACACGAATATTAATTCCCTGTTACGTATATGTACGACTCGATGCTTTTCGTCGTTCACGCAACAGGTATGAAGAAGATTCTATTTAGGAGTCAAAAGTGGTAACCTAAATAAAATGCTATAAAAAATCACGCCTGTTGGAATACTACTTTTACGGATACAGAACTGGTCAACAAACTGGTGTGGTAATGTGTACTCTTACGAGAATCACAGGTACTAACGATTTTTGTTATTCAAAAATACAATTCTTCCACACTTTCAGACATAGCAGAAAGAATCGTTAACACTTCGCACATTAAATTCCGATGACTTACAAAGTGATGCCGCTGTTTTTATTTTCTCAAATGCTTCCTAATAGTCGATAATAAAGTCAAGTTTTCATTATGTAGTGATAGTTCCTTAGGTCTGATATTCTCCTCTTATTACTAAAGAAAATGAATGGTAATTTAGCAATAGTTTGTAAAGGAAAATATGAAATTCGCCGTGCTGGGTCGATGGTAATGCATGAATGTATAAACACCTGAGGATGGGAACAAGTGCGAAATCGGTCGTGTCACGAATATATAATCTTTTATTGTGATTGGTAGCGGGAATTTTTCCACACCCTATAAAGGAACAGTTACGGAGTTCAACAGTATTAATTATGGATAAAATTCACTGATTCGTACTTCATATACACGCCGCGTTCATCCCCGACGGTACAAGAAATGAAAATAATGACATGCAGTACATGAAATACCAGTGGCTGTCTTAAATTGAAAATAATTCTGAAATGTCAGCTTTTTATCTGTTTACATTGTTACAGAGTTCTTCGCTTACTTTTACACAACTACTAGTGTCTTAGGAAGCTATTTATCCTGGAAAGTCGCAAATATTGCGTTTTAAGTGATTTTGTGTAATTGAGAAGTTTCTTTAGATGCTAAACTGAAATCATGCTGTTGTTAACTATAACCATTACAAACAGTTATACGAAGTATCATAGCAGTTGGTTCGCTAGAAATACGTTTCATAATCAGCAGGGGTTTACGTAATAGTTGCTAGCTGCAAATTATATGTAATTAGCTGAACGTAACGACGTAGCTGGGTCACATGTAACATACACTCATCAAAAGTGTATGGACGCCCCTACACATTGCTTACAGCAGAGAAACAAGTTCGGAGACGTGAGTGTTTGTAGCAACATGACAATGAACGCTGTCATAAAGCAGCATCTGCAAGTCTGTGACTCTTGGAGAGTAAACTTCCTGAAACGGCCTTTCCTGCTCGGATTCCTCACGTGAATCCACTGGAACACGTTTGGGATCAGTCGCTACCTCGACTTCGCTCCAGTTCCCGGCGTCCAACATCACTACCCTCTCTGGTTTCGGCTCTTGAGGAAGAACGGGCTGCCATACCTCCACAGAAGTTCAGACACGCCACTGAAAGTGTCGCAGCGGAACTGAAGCTGTCTTAAAGGCAAAGGGTGGACACACTCCACATGGTGCTGACAAAGTGCGAACGCGTTCTCTTGCTCACAGTGTCACCAAATTGTGGCAAGAAAGATTCTGACATTTCCCAGTTAACGATGAATACAGCTGCTCTTCACGTAAACGTATTCGTTGAATTCGTCGCCACAGTGGACTCGCATTTGGGAGGACGACTGTTGAATCCCGCGTCCAGCCATCCTGATTTAGGTTTTCCGCGATTTCCCTAAATCGCTCCAGGCAAATGCCAGGATAGTTCCTTTGAAAGGGCACGGCCGACTTCCTTCCCCGTCCGTCCGTAATCCGATGAGACCGATGACCTCGCTGTCTGGTCTCCTTCCCGAAAAACAATCCAACCCGAAGTTCGTCGCGTCTAGTTGTTAAGTGTTGTACTAACGTTCCAGTCACTTTACAAATCGCATTTTTACACAGACCCCGTTCGAACAGGCCTTGCAAGGCCCCACGGTACTGACTGGCCACCTCGTCATGCTCAGCCCACAGACGTCAGTGGATGAGAACACGGAGGGGCATGTGGTGGTCAGCTCACCGATTTCCCGGCCGTATGCCAGTTCACGAGACGAGGCCGCTGTTTCTCAATCAAGTAGCTGCTCACATTGCCTTCCAAGGGCTGAGTGCATTCCGCTGGTCAATGGCGCTCGGCAGACCGGGTGGCCACCCATCCAAGTGATAGCCCAGCCCGAAAGCGCTTAACTTCGTTGGTCTGACAGGAACCGGTGTTACGACTGCGGCACGGCGGTAGGCATT
Organism: Schistocerca cancellata; assembly: GCF_023864275.1. NCBI lineage: Eukaryota > Metazoa > Arthropoda > Insecta > Orthoptera > Acrididae > Schistocerca > Schistocerca cancellata. Next base: position 17,544,213 of record NC_064628.1, on the reverse strand, counting down.
TTTGTACAGGAGTTGGACAAAAATATGGAAACGCGAAAAACACAACATACACCCCTGGAAATTGAAATAAGAACACCGCGAATTCATTGTCCCAGGAAGGGGAAACTTTATTGACACATTCCTGGGGTCAGATACATCACATGATCACACTGACAGAACCACAGGCACATAGACACAGGCAACACAGCATGCACAATGTCGGCACTAGTACAGTGTATATCCACCTTTCGCAGCAATGCAGGCTGCTATTCTCCCATGGAGACGATCGTAGAGATGCTGGATGTAGTCCTGTGGAACGGCTTGCCATGCCATTTCCACCTGGCGCCTCAGTTGGACCAGCGTTCGTGCTGGACGTGCAGACCGCGAGAGACGACGCTTCATCCAGTCCCAAACATGCTCAATGGGGGACAGATCCGGAGATCTTGCTGGCCAGGGTAGTTGACTTACACCTTCTAGAGCACGTTGGGTGGCACGGGATACATGCGGACGTGCATTGTCCTGTTGGAACAGCAAGTTCCCTTGCCGGTCTAGGAATGGTAGAACGATGGGTTCGATGACGGTTTGGATGTACCGTGCACTATTCAGTGTTCCCCTCGACGATCACCAGTGGTGTACGGCCAGTGTAGGAGATCGCTCCCCACACCATGATGCCGGGTGTTGGCCCTGTGTGCCTCGGTCGTATGCAGTCCTGATTGTGGCGCTCACCTGCACGGCGCCAAACACGCATACGACCATCATTGGCACCAAGGCAGAAGCGACTCTCATCGCTGAAGACGACACGTCTCCATTCGTCCCTCCATTCACGCCTGTCGCGACACCACTGGAGGCGGGCTGCACGATGTTGGGGCGTGAGCGGAAGACGGCCTAACGGTGTGCGGGACCGTAGCCCAGCTTCATGGAGACGGTTGCGAATGGTCCTCGCCGATACCCCAGGAGCAACAGTGTCCCTAATTTGCTGGGAAGTGGCGGTGCGGTCCCCTACGGCACTGCGTAGGATCCTACGGTCTTGGCGTGCATCCGTGCGTCGCTGCGGTCCGGTCCCAGGTCGACGGGCACGTGCACCTTCCGCCGACCACTGGCGACAACATCGATGTACTGTGGAGACCTCACGCCCCACGTGTTGAGCAATTCGGCGGTACGTCCACCCGGCCTCCCGCATGCCCACTATACGCCCTCGCTCAAAGTCCGTCAACTGCACATACGGTTCACGTCCACGCTGTCGCGGCATGCTACCAGTGTTAAAGACTGCGATGGAGCTCCGTATGCCACGGCAAACTGGCTGACACTGACGGCGGCGGTGCACAAATGCTGCGCAGCTAGCGCCATTCGACGGCCAACACCGCGGTTCCTGGTGTTTCCGCTGTGCCGTGCGTGTGATCATTGCTTGTACAGCCCTCTCGCAGTGTCCGGAGCAAGTATGGTGGGTCTGACACACTGGTGTCAATGTGTTCTTTTTTCCATTTCCAGGAGTGTATTACTACACCTAATGCATCGTAGGGAACCCGTTGGCATACAAATCATCTACAGTTCCTTTGTGGTTTTAAAGAGAATCTGATAGCACTATTATTCCTGCAAAATAGTGGCAAGGTCAGGTTACGGTGATGGAGGTGGATAGCGACCACACACCCTTCTCTCGAAATCAGACACAGAGTCTCCATAACATTGAGTAGTGGTCTTGGGAGATGTGACAGTTCATCACCGTTCCCACAAAACCAGTCCTGGACGACGCGAGTTGTGGGAACAGGGACCCTGTCGGAACGAACAATGACCATTGGGGAACAAACATTGTACCGTGGGATGGACGTGTTCAGCCAAAATGGTCACATAATCCTTGGCAGTAGTGCGACCTAGTAGCATGGAACACCGCGACATGGCTGTCCAAGTCATCACCCAATCCCCGCCGTGTTTCACTCTTGGGTCGTACACTTGGCCCGAAGTTGGAAACAGCGTGATACAAGATTCTCCCCATCAAATGACTGTTTTCAGTTGTTCTGTAGTTCACGTTTTATGGCTCCGCCACCACGTCTTCCTGTTACGGCGTTTGCGTCACTGATAGCTGATTTTGTAACTCTAGCTCCGCCTGTAGTTTCCTCCCCAGGGAGCCTCCTTCGCGTTGTTCTGGTACTGATGGGGTTCGCGAGTGCGACAATCACTTCTGAAGTGACTTCTGCAGCTGCTGTCCTCATATTTTTGGCCACAATTCTCAGGAACAGTACGGTAGAAGGACTACATCACTGTCTTACACCCTTTTTAATCGGAGCACTTCGTTCCTGGTTCAAATGGCCCGGAGCACTATGGGACTCAACTGCTGTGGTCATCAGTCCCCTAGAACTTAGAACTAATTAAACCTAACTAACCTAAGGACATCACACACATCCATGCCCGAGGCAGGATTCGAACCTGCAACCGTAGCAGCAGCGCGGCTCCGGACTGGAGCGCCTAGAACCGCACGACCACCGCGGCCGGCACTTCGTTCCTGCTCTTTCGCTGTTATTGATCCTGTTTGGTTCTTGTACGTATTGTATATCACCCGTCCTTCCCTATAGATTAGCCGTACAGCTCAACCCTGTTTTTCTCAGAATGTCGAGAATCTTACACTACTTAACATAGTCAAACGCTTTTTTCAGGTCGACAAATCCTGTGAACGTGTCAAGAGTTTCGTTTAGTCTTGCTTCCATTATCAACCACAACGTCAGAATTACCTGTCTGCCTCCTTTACCTTTCCTAGAGCCATACTGATCGTCATCTAACGCATCTTCAATTTTATCTCACATTATCACATGTCAAATGACTATGAAGAATGGTGAGGTAATTCATCGACTCGTCTTTCTCTTCAATAAATGAGTCGCGTCCACAGCCAGTCAAATAAGCCTTCCGATTTGTTACTCTTTGTGTGTAAAAGGTACTGAAATAAATGCAGTAATTTCATATTTTATTCATTTAAACAGTCTGTTCCATCTGCTTGTTAGTTCCTTACTCTCATACCTTTTTGCTTTTTCATTTCACTTAATTATTGATGCCAATCATTGACTCCCAGTCAGGGGCAACATAATTAGTAATCTACATATCATTTTAGTAGAGAGGAAAGAGAATTCCCGATAGCTACATTTTTCACGCTCGACACGAGGTGCTCTCATTACTCATCTACATGTCATTTCACGTCAGAGAGAAGAATTATTCGTTTTACTACAGTGTTTATATATGATGCTTATAGGAGACAATTCTGAAAAATATTCTAGAATATCATGTGTCGTAAACAGACGCCCCGACTCCACATTTTACGGGGAAAAAGGCACACTTGCAAATGTAATTTGGGTGGTAATTCTGATAGTACGCTGTTATAACCTTCACAAAGTACAGCTTTTAAACTGTCACGCCCGCCAGTTGCTCGCTGCGCCCCAAAGCAGCCGCTTAATACCTTCGTGCCAGTTGCTGTACAGTGGAGCGAGTAACAGGTTTGCGATATACTGTTTTGACGTCGGTAACACGCTTTGTTCATTGTGTCGAAGTGCGCTGCTTCTAACCTATAGCTGGTGACAGATCTCCTTGTTTTGAACATTTTTAAATTGCGATTCCCAAACACAGTGTACATGAATGAAACTAATGAGTGAGTCGTTAAAAAAGTACCGTAGCGCTATTCAATAATTTACGTCGCTGTTTTGCGGTATTTTTAAAGCTCGTACTGTTAAAGTAAAGCACACTTGCAGTAGGGGCGCTATTCTTCAAAGTCATTGGCATGATTAAAATGTAAATCGAAAATCATTAAGTTCATTTTATAATAATTCTTCAGTTGTTTAGGTTTATTTATTTTGACGCTGGAGCGTATATACAGCTGCGCAGTATCGGTATGATAATTTTTTACCCGCGCGGAGTGGCCGCGCGGTTAGAGGCGTCATGGCACGGACTGCGCGGCCCCTCGGGCATGGGTGTGTGTGTTGTCCTTAGCGTCAGTTAGTTTAGGTAGTGTGTAAGTCTGGGGACCGATGACGTCTGCAGTTTGGCCCCTTAAGAACACACACACACACACACACACACACACACACACACAAACAGAATATTTTTAAAATAATATTCAGTGTACCTGTTCATACTGTTTACTGTTTTCCCAATAGAATAACATGAGTTCTTGAGCAAGATTTCAAAACACGTTCCCAGACGTGTTCGCATCACCCCACACCCCTCCTCTTCTCACGCCTTCAACATCCCGCGAACAGCGGGGTTCTGGCTGTCACTCCTTACAGAGAACTTCCCGCTCGGACATTGGGCCATGCAGTGTGGTGGAGCGAGTGGCAAACAACCAGTGTGCAAGCATGTTTAAAGCAATAGACGTTGTCCCACTGACGAGTGTTAGCTGGCAAAGTAAATGAACTTTTAAGTTCATTAATAATCGTCAATTGGCTACAGACCAATACAATTTTTAGTGTACGGGGGACCCAGACTCTGTTATGATCTAAAGCTGCACTTTTGACCAGACTTTTATTATAAAGAAACACATTGAGGGTAACCAAGTTTATATGAAAGTTAACGGATTGTTGAATCACGCAGTAACTGGCACGTACCGGGCATGAACCTGTTATGATACCCCCCCCCCCCCACTGTCTAAAG